>NC_049232.1:7957243-8280583 GCF_011100685.1 Canis lupus familiaris
TTAAGAGATTTTTTAAGAGGCACGAATCACATCCCAGACTTGACTTAAATACTAAAATTTTGCTGTATTTCCCTCAGATATATTTTATAATGAATGAAACATGATAGACAAGATCTTTCTTGGTTTGTATACATTTAATATGTATAGATCCATAAAATATATACCATGTCAGTATTCTTGTTAAATCTTTGTATAAATGTTTTTTTACGCATTTCTATAACTTTAAAACATAACATTTGAGATATTTATTAATCTACAAATTTAGTTCACTTATTTCAACATATATATAACAACCCATTACATGAATATTACACAATTATTTGTTTGCTAATGTAGAAACAAACATGTTTTACATAAGTTTCTGTAAAATACACATTCAGATCTAGAATTGCTAATATATTTACTGTCATAAAATCTTGACATTTTGATTTTGATAAATTTCTAAGATGACTATACCAGTTTATAGCCCTGCCATCAGGGTAAGATAATTCCTATCTTCCCAAATACTCGCCAAGGCTTGGTATTTTATCACCCTTTTAAGTGTTTGCAACTCCGATGGGTTTGAAATGATATCTCCTATTGTAATCTGCATAAACATTGATGTTTACCTCTATAAAATTTATCTAAAATTATCGTATAACCTTCTGCTGTTGCACTTTTTGTCTTATTGATTTGTAAAAGCCATTATTAATTTAGAATATAATTGCTTGCCTGTGATATGTATTAATGATTTGTTACAGATGAAATGTCCTTCAAGTTTATTTTTCAACCTTTTATATATTTTTAAATATACATGCACTATTTTAAGTAGTATATGTTAACTGTGAAACATAAAAGTGTAATAACCACCTTGAATTCATCACCAGAACACTATCAGTGCCTGCATCCCCTTTCTGCTCCCCTACCCATCCTCTACTGTCTCGTTTGTATGTAACATTTCCTTACTCTTTTTTCAAATGTTCATTAATCACACCTGGAGGTATGCTTAAATTTTACTTTCAAATTGTGCTTGCTTCTGTACTCTTTCACTATTTTCATTTATTTTTCTGGGTGTGCTGTTTTCCAGGAACACTGGATTTCTCAGATGTATCCATAGGTTGGAGATTGGTTACTGCTGTGAGTTATTTCTGATGGTTCTTGAAAGTAGTATATCTTGTTTCCTCATTGTGTGTGACTAACTCAGACTACTTACTGTATATGGTATTGGAAACAATGTTTGCAGAAATCAGTTAAGATCCAAGACTACAGCATTATCTTCTGGAGTGTATTTCTTTCTTCCCTGCACTTACAGGGGTTGCTAATTCAGCCCCGCTATTAGATGCTATTAGATGTCAGTTTCCCTCAACAGCCAGATGATGAGAAACCAAAGTTCAAGTTCTTCTGAGGTCTAGTTAACAGTTTGTTATCATTTGGAAAGCATGGACATTTGGAGTTCCAACTCAAAGTGAATGGTTGTCAAGATAGTAACAAGGTGAGTCAGGTCCTTAGGGTGTAACATTTAAAGAAATACTCACTCTTAGGGGGACAAGTATAGACAGTACCCTGAGATTACAGGCTTCAGAAATACTAAGCTCTAAGAGATATCAAAGTGTAGTCTATAAATATAAAAATATATTATTTTTAAGTGTATTTTCAATTTTCCTAATATTGTTTATCAAGGAGTCGACAAGTTAAACATTTTTTTTAAAGATTTTATTTATTCATGAGACACACAGAAAGAGAGAGAGAGAGAGGCAGAGACACAGGCAGAGGGAGAAGCAGGCTCCATGCCAGGAGCCCAAGGTGGGACTCGATCACAGGACTCCGGGATCATACCCTGGGCCAAAGGCAGGCGCTTAACCGTTGAGCCACCTAAGGATCCCCCAAGTTAAACATTTTTTTAATGCTTTACTATCACATACAAAAACCTAAAGAAATTTTCAATCTCCTTATTTTCTTCCCTTAATTTCTTTTTCCTTTCCCTTGATTCCTGAGAAAATATCATATTTTTTAATATATCATAATCTTTTCTTTCCCAGATATTGGAGAAATGCCTCTTAATATTACCAACCAAATTTCTGAAAGAATAAAGATAGTAGAATACTTAACTCTATGTGACATTGACTATAAATTGATCATCCTATCAATTTCACAGGGCATATTTTTAAAATTGTTTTATTTGAAGATGGTTGCTACACAGTGTTACATTAATTTCAGATGTACAACATAGTGATTAGACAAGTCTATACATTATGCTGTGCTCACCACAAGGGTAACTACCATCTGTCATCATACAATGCTATTAGAATATCGTTGACTCTATTCCATGTGCTGTTCTTTTTATTCCTGTGACTTAATCATCCCATAACTGGAAGCCTGTATTTCCCACACCCCTTCACCCATTTTACTCACTCCCCACTGGCACATGTGTGTGTATATCTCACATCTTCTTTATCCATTCATCTATCAACAGACACTCAGGTGGCTTCCACACCTTGGCTATTATAAATAATGCTGCAATAAACATTGGGCTGTATAAATGACCACCAATGGTGGAATTATCAGGTCATATGATATTTCTATATTCACTCTTTGGAGGAGCTTCCATATAGTTTTCCACAGGGCTGTGCCAATTTACATTCCTACCAACAGTACATGAGTGTTCCTTTTTCTCTGTTTCCTCATCCACACTTGTTATTTCTGTCTTTTTTATTTTAGCCATTCTGACAGGTGTCAAGTGATAGCTCATTGTGGCTTTGATTTGCTTTCCTGATGGTGAGTGATGTTGAACATTTTCATGTATCCGTTGGCCACCTATATGACTTCTTTGGAAAAATCTCAACCTGTTCGGGTAAGTAGTTTTGGGCTTCAGAGATTTTCTTGTTGCTTTTTGTTTTCAATTTCATTGATTCTTGTTTAATCTTTATTCTTTTCTTCATCTTGCTTTGAGACTGAGATTTTTTTTCCCTAGTTGTTTTAAGGTACAAGGTTATAGTACTTATTTGATATCTATTTTTTAAAACAGACTCTAAAGTATCAATAATTTATTTCCTATAACTTTATTATTATTGACTAGTCTTATTCTACCAAATCTTCCCCATTAAATGGTGATTGGAGTGTTTGAACCTCATCTTTATTGACTTCATATCCTTCTTACTGCAATATATGAAATTAACTTTGCAATGGGCTTGCATTAAATTTTAAATGTTTAGAACAGAAGTTACACTGACTTGATGGGCAGTTGGAGATGCTAGTGATAAATGACAATTTAGGACTGTATTATTTGATAGGTTCATTTTAAAACCTGCATTTACTCTGATCATTAGATGTTCTACTTTCCCATATGTACTTTGCATATTTTCTAGGCAAAATGTATTGCAATAAAAATCCACAATAATATCCATGGACTAAGTGTGAGCAAAACGTGAGCAGCTGTTTAGCTGATGTGGTGAAAGTACCATTGACTGGTACTCCTGGAAGGTGATTTAACATCTTAGGGTTTCCAAGTATATGTAGAAGTTTGGTCAGACCATTTTGAAAGAACTTTTCAGCTGTAATTATATGATTCTATGAAGGTTTTTATAACATTATATATATTTTTTTTCTTTTACACTTACTTCCAGTTGAGGACAAAGTTAAAAAGAGATCACCCTTAGCTAACTGATTTGCCTCTCTTGACCAACTTCATCCCATGTATATAGATGCAAACAGCTCATATTCCTCCATAAATTTCACACACACACACACACACACACACACACACACACACACATACACACACACAGCATAACATGGTTTACTCTTAAGCCAGAGATAAATAGTAAATAGATACATAAGCAGAAAACATCCTTACGACAACAATAATTAAAAACCAGTATAAACAGCAGCAAGCACCATAGTTAGCACATTATAGTAATTATCTCATTTAACCCTCATAATAAGCTTATGCATAGGTTCTATTTTATTGATATTCCATAAATGAGAAAATTATGCTTAGATTAGTTAACTTGGCAAAACTACTACACAGAGAGCAGTGGTTCCTTTATGCTCTAAAGCTGAAAAAGCTTTCTATTTGACATTTATAAAATTGCAAATAACCCTCTCTTTTTTATTTTTCTACTGGAAAATGAATGAAAATACCTTTCTAGATAAATTAGGTCACTTAAAACAGTGCCCTGTAAGTGCACTGCTTGCTCAGATTCTCAGATTCTGAGAATATGTACATTGAAGCTATCCAGCGTCCTTGGGTTTTTGTATCAAGGAAAATAGTCACAGAATATGAACTATCAGGAAAATTTAAGCATGCTGACTTGAGTGACAAACTTCCTAATCTGCTTGTGTATTGCTGGAGTGAGTGAAGTTCATGAAAGATACAGAGAACAGAGAGCAAAGGCAGGGAGGCTACAACATAGCAGAAGAAAAAAAGACAGCAAATGGCAGTCCTCATCAAATTTTTATGTACTCCTTGCCTCTTCTTCCTTTTTTCTTTTTCTTTTTTTTAAGCTCTGCACCTTTTGGCAACTCTCGAGTATTATTCTATCTCCATTCAAGTCACTTTGTGAATTAAAGCCCTCCCTCCCACCTCCCACTAGACACTTTTGGATTAGTGTTTTATCTAGCTCCTGGAAAAAGACAAGGGGAAGGGGGAGAAGAGGACCAAGAAAAAAGCCTCACAACATTAAGGCAGGTCCACCTTTTTATCTAATGTTTTACATTTTTCTTTTGATTGGACACAGGCAGTGAATATTCCTAGCCAGCACCTCACAGCCTGTCAACACTCTAATACTTCATAATTTATAAAACAGCTTTCTTCCCCCAAAAGCTCAATATGCTTTACAGATATCTTATTGATGCTCACGATATTCCTTCAGGGAAGTTAGGCGACAAGAATTATTATGTGTTTTCTAGGACGGGGAAAAGACTGAAACAACAAGAATCCATTATCACTAGTGAGTTACAGACAACTACAAACTTTAGATCTAATGCTGTTACCTCCCTGACTATGCTGGCTGTAAAACGGAATGAAAACCAGTAAGTCCTGACACTCGGGAGGTTGGGACCTCACAGGGAAGAAGAGGAGGTTAGCAAGTGACTGTCAAGTACCCACCTGAACTCTATACCAGGATGCCTAGTTGTCAACACCAACTGAACATGGCATCCAAAACAAAATCCTTTATTTTCTCTTCCTATAGCCACTTATTTTTTGGGTATTCTCATGTCAATACAATAATATGATCCCCCAGTTGGTTAGACAACCAAACAGCCAGTCATGCCTTGTTTTCCCATCTGCAAGTGCAATCCAATACTGATTCACAACAAATTCGCTTCTACCCCTCTCTTTGATACCACTCTAATTTTATTGCCATCAGCCATTCTAACAGTCAGGCAATCAGAGAAAATTGGAAACTTTTCTACATCTACTACTCTAGTGCCCTGGTGTTACTAGGATCATCCTCCTGACGACTGCAAAACCCTCCATTCTCCCATTCTTTATCTCTCTCTACCACAGTCCACTTTTAACAAAACAAGAAGAGTCATAGTTGGAGAAATGCAGTTGTAACTTTTATCAGTTATACATATAAATGGTTAAAAGAACTAAATTAATTCCACCAGTTTCATTAGAAAAGAAGTCCCTTAATTCATAGTCATATCACACTCCTCAGAGATAATCACTTTCAAATCATCTGTTATTTATCTCTGTATGTGTATTTATATATAAATATGTATATAACATGCTACTTCTTTTCTCCCAAAGAGAATATGTTTTGCTTTCTTTCAAAAAACACTGTACTGATTAATATGAAACACATTTTGATAGGCACTATAATGAACTTGATTCTATAAAAGTAGATATCCTATTAGTAGGGTTGTGAGCACAGAAGGAGAGATACTGCTTACTTATTATTTCTAAACCATTCACTGAAAAGTATGTAATTCTTGACTGAACATTAACGTGGCTACTGACCACTATGTTACTTACTTTCCTCCTCCATGGGTGGTCGTGACAGTCCTAAATGTGGGGGGCAAACTTTCTCATACCTTGGATCCCTACTTTTCACAAAGTAGAATACTGAGTCTAGTTATAAGCAAAAGCAATCGTGATAATCATACTACTTCCTAATTTTTCATTTTGAGGTATTATCTATTTACATCCATGTATAGAAATGAAGATTTGGTTCTTACCATTCCTCTCCATAAACCATGTATTTACTTTCTATACCTTCATCCTTCTGACATATTTTTTATAACTTTAGGTAGATATATCTAAATATACATATCTATAATATACATATCTCTATATAATATCTATATATGCAGCATTTATATTACTTTGACTGCATAAATGATACCTGTCACCAAGCCATGCATGGTTATTCTGGACACTTAATAAATTTAACCCCCACTCTTCACCAGCAGTGAAATTTGTCTTCAATACATTCAAACACACTACATTCTCAACTGCATCTTCTTTTATTTAAGAAATTTCTACTACTTATTTCTTTCAATAAATTTCTACTACTTATTTCTTCTCACCTATTCTATATGGACAAGCTAGACTCTAAACTTCATTCACAGACATCACTCTAGCACTCTCCATCATAATTTTGAAGATTCTCTTTGCTACTACTCTATTATTTGTACTCTGTTTCATGGATCCCATGGTTTTTCTTTCTTGATTTACTCTTCATTTTCATGGAATACCTCCTCTAATAACTTTCTGAGGAAGAACACAGAATAGATCTTTTTTTTAACAACTGGCTTATCTGAAAATTTATCTATCTTTATTCTTAATTGATAATCTAAAGCAAAATATTCTAGATTCTAGAATGGGAAGCATTGGACTCAGAATTTTTTAAGAATTGTTCCTTTGTCTTCTATTTTACACATCACTGCTAAAAAATCTGAAACCACTGAAATTCTCATAATTTGCATGAAACTCTTATTAATTCTGGAAGTTATATCTGAAATGTTATGAAATTTTACAATAAGTTTCCCTGATATGTATCATTTTCATTTCTTCTGCTGATTACTTGGTAAATCCTTTAATCCTAGCAATTCAAATATTTGGTTATGAGACACTTATGTCCTCAACAATTTATATTACTCCCTTTTCTCTTTTTAAAATACCAATAATTTGAGAATGGACCTGCTGAAGCAGCCTTCTGATTTCCCTGTCTTTTATCTATCATGATCTGTGCTTTTGACCTTTCTGTGCTATTACCCCAGGAACTTTTCTCCATTAAATTATCTGATCCTTTCAGTTGGCATTCTATTCCAGTATCATGTTTTAATGTTATAAGAGCTCTGCTTTGTTTACTTTATGTTATCACATTTTGGGGCTACTAATATAGTACCTTCTAGTATCTAATTAAAGATCAGATTTCATAAAGTTTTCTTTTTGCAAAGTCTTGATTTCCACCAAACCATCATATTTAATTCTAAGTACTGCAGTGATCTTTTAGAAAGCTTATATAATGCTTCTCCATGTTAAATAAAGCCTTCTAGTGCCATCCTACTGTACTTTGAATAAAGGAGCTAAATTTCATACCATGGTTGTTAGAAGGTTGAAAATAATTTGGCCCTTAACAACCCCTGCAAATCTACCTCATCTCATTATCGTAGCTAATAGAACCTCAAATATCTGTCAAATAAATGATCATGGCAAGATTCAAATACAAATTTACATAACCTTTAATTTGTGATTTTTCTGTTTACCACACCATTTCTCTGCTAGTGCAGACTTTCAAAACTGTTTTGCACTCCACATCATCCTTCTTATCAATGCAAGTTGATCTTCCTGAAGTGTAGCCTAATTGTGTACTCTTGCTCTAAAACCATTCTGACCTTTCAATGATAAGTGAAGAAGAGTAAAGGGAGAGAAAACCCAAGCAGACAGGAGGGTCAAAGGGAGAGGGAGAAGCAGACTCCCCGCTGAGCAGGGAGCCTGACATGAGACTCAACTCAAGGACCCCAGGATCATGACCTGAGCCAAAGGCAGATGCTTAACTGATTGAACCACCCGGGCACCCTAATTTAATTATTTTTATCAAATAAAATAATTGCTCAAAATGGAATAGTGGGAAGGGGGAGTAAGTAAAGTATAGGGCACTAACACTGGAGGGACGCTTAAAGCAGAGTTCAAAAATGATAATGCAGAAGGGGACAACAGGAAAGTTGGGTTGGAAGCTTAGAGAGGCAGGTATAATCCAGAAAGAATTACACCCCAGAGCTAGTAGCTACACTAGGTTCCTATTTTAGCAGCAAGCAGAAAGAAAAACAAAAAAAGACTAGACTTATGGACACAATTTGACAATCCATTTCTTTCCTATTGCTAGATGGTTCCTGAATCCACAAAGAAAGAATCTCCTTCCCTAGTGTCATTACCTCTATTTACAGGATTATTATGTCTCATAACAGCTGATGAAATAGATTCCTAATTGATCTCTACCTATCCTCTCTTGTCCAGCTCTATTCATTATTTATACAGCACTCAGAGTGGATCTTAAAAGATCCAAATCTAGGGATCCCTGGGTGGCGCAGCGGTTTAGCGCCTGCCTTTGGCCCAGGGCGCAATCCTGGAGACCCAGGATCAAATCCCATGTCGGGCTCCCGGTGCATGGAGCCTGCTTCTCCCTCTGCCTATGTCTCTGCCTCTCTCTCTCTCTGTGTGACTATCATAAATAAAAATTTAAAAAAAAAAAAAAAGATCCAAATCTGGTCATTCCAGTCTCCTTCTGAAATCCTGTAACCACCTTTGGTTGCTCATGAAATAATCCCAGAATCTTTACCTTGGACCAGGAAGCCTTGCCTTTTCCACCCCCGGTATAAGTCTATAGCATTTTTATATATTACTCTTCTCCCTGGTCCTCTCCAGTCTACAAATTCCTGTTGACTTTCCAGAAAACAGCTTAAGTATCACATCCAGAGGGAAGCTTTCCCAAACCTCATCATATTTTTAAGCCCTCATATTTTTCCAAGGCATCTTACATTTCTTGCTAGCACAGAGCCCTTTTGTAATTCCTTAATTAATATCCTCTAATATATATTAAATAAAATGCCTTGTGTCATACCTGGTATATAATATATACTTAATAATTATTGTAATAACAATAACAGCTATTTCTTGAATGCTTAATATGTATCAGGTTCTGAATGTTTTATTAACCTTAATTTACCTATCCCTATTTCAATATTGAGAAAACTGGGATGCAGGGTAATTATAAGAAAGCTTCAAAGTTCATGAGGTAGTGAAGAGCACTGATTCTGGAATCGGGTTACTGGGCTCAAATCCCAGCTCCACTACCTATTGTGTAATCTTAGGCAAGTGACTGGCAATAATAATACTTACATATTTTCACAAGGATTATATGAGGGGGAGAATAAGTGGAATTATTCATCATTGAATACATTCAACACATATGTCTGGGGGTGTAGTTCAAATATTTCAGTGTACTACCTCTAACTTTAGATCACTGAGGTTTTAGACAGATCAGGCCCCAGTAGCTTGAGTAGTACCTATTTGGGAATAAAATGCAAGTACTGTTTCAGATATACATGTTGTAGCCATTAGTTATGGTACCAGGGCATGTGTATTACATAGACAGTGTAACCATGAGCATTTGTGCAGGAAATCTGAGCTCTCCTAAATGAACTGGGTATTTTACAACATCTGGAGTCAATATACTAAATAAAGCAGCGCTCACCAGCGCTAAAGTGAGAAGCAGTAGAATTTAGTATTTGAGCATCCCATGGGTGTGAGGTGTTTCCTTCCTCACACACTCCCCATTTTTCAGATAGTCAGCATTTGAATAAGATTTGTTAAAAAGAATGTCCACAAAACCATATTCCTGTCTTTGTTGTTCTAAAATCATTTCCCCTAGAGAAGAAAACTTCCACACATATTTCTGTACCTTAATTTGATAAGACTGAGAATGAAAATCAGTAATGTAATGGCTGTTTTTCCCAGTGTAGAGCAATACTGCACATCTGTATGGGCAGCTCCGTCCTCTTTCTAGTGTTGAAAACATAACAGCTGAGTTTGGTGTGTTCTTCAGCATGCCTGGGGACTATCCTGGTTCAAAATACCTGATAAGTAGAAAACAGCCCTTCTCTGGCACCTAAAGAGAGTTTATTATCTGTTCCATTAGTGTCATGCCCACTCAAAGGAAAACAACTTCTAAGGACCTTTTAGAGCTACTCTTCAATTTCTTTCTTAACCCTCAGTACATTATTATTCTCCTATTTTGAAGTGTTCACTTGAGACTTGCAATCTGCTTAGGTGAAACTAGGTAGAGCTATATACCTCTGTGTCCACAGCCAAGCAGTTGTAGATTCCAGTAGAACAGCGTGGGTCTAGACTACATTCTACGTAACAATTATCTGATTGAACACAGAAGTGAATAATTCAGCATTAAGTCTGTATACAGGTTTGTAGTGACTAAGTAAAACAGTGTGAGCTCTTTAAAATTGCAAGACGGAGTCAACAAAGAAATAGAGGATTCTGGGAAAATGGCAATCATATGCAGTTCCACTTTTATCCATTAACAGTTCCAATCCACCTTCCTTGCCTAGGTCTAATGGCTACTGGAATGGAAGAGATGACTTGGTTTTGTGAAAGGCTACCTGAGATGAGGCTTGGAGCCTTTGGCATAGACTTAAAGCCTGAGCACTGAAAAAAAAATTGCATATTATGAGATGTGCACATGCCCAGGGGGTATTTGAAATTGGTCTTCTATTATTAGATCTTAATGTACCCATATCCTTCACTTCCAACATACCAAAATGGTGCTGAAAGACTGATATTAGGCTATTTTTCTGCAGTCCATGAAGCTAGGAGAGAGTATAGATACAAGTCATAAAAAGGAAGCTGCAACTTTGGAATTCTATACTTGGCCAATACATCATTTAACTATTTAGGAAAAGGGAAAATGTGATGGCTATTTAAGAATCTAAGACAAACAAGAAAGGATTCTAACCAGATAATGAGTGACTCAAAAACAGAAACAGAAAATGGATAAGTCAGGGAATAATAGTAAGCAATGGCCCTTGATATATATATGAGTGTGTATGTACACACACATTTATGTGTGTTTATATTTGTATACATTAGTATATAGTGTATGTATATATGTACTATATACAGTATATGTTGTACATATTTATATGTATATATAATTATACACATATATTACATATACACATACAGATGTATATACCATCCATATAGATTTGAATATATAATGATATACTGTCTGAAGGTACATAACTAAAGTATTAAATAAGAATGCAGGGTGGCTCAGCGGTTTAGCGCCACCTTCAGCCCAGGTTGTGATCCTGGAGACCTGGGATGGAGTCCCAGGTCGGGCTCTCTGCATGGAGCCTGCTTCTCCCTCTGCCTGTGTCTCTGCCTCTCTCCCTCTCTCTCTCTCTCTGTCTTGCTCTGTGTCTCTCACGAATAAATAAGTAAAATCTTTAAAAATAAATAAATAAATAAATATATATATATATATATATATATATATATATCCAAAATTTTGAAAAGGTTACAGTGAAAGGAGTGTCCTTATTACTTTTAGATGTTACACAATTCTTCTCTCAGTTTATCATTAGTCCTTTATCTGTTTCCCCTTACTGAACAAAGTCTTTTTTTAATATATAATCACAACTTTTTTTTCCCCACAAATTACACAGCTTTTAAAAGTTCCCCTATTTAAATGCAAATGTTCAAGGAATTAATTGTTCCACAGTATGTAATTGTTCACCATGTAGCACATAATGAGAAATGACTTGCTAAAAATTTGAGGTCATGGTGGTGGTGTGTGAGATCAAAACCAAGTGTGGAAATATTTTCCCTCCAGATTACATTCTACATCTATATCATAAAGCTTGACAGACCTACCCTTGAACTTAAGAACTAAGAATCATAACCTAGTGAGCTATTATGACAGATATGAAAATACATTATTGCTCATGTATGTCACTACAGAAAGACACAAGTTGAACCTGCCTGGTTTATGAGATTACCTCATTGTGCCCTATAAGAATTGGACAGTAGAAAAGTCAACAGATTTTGCTTATCAAGAAAGGAAAGGTGCCGCATAGTATGCATATGTATATGGGGTAGAAGATACCGTGATGGTGATGGCTGTGTGAGCTGTGTTCGGTTCAATATGACAGCTAAAGGAGCCAGTGGAAGAAAATCAGAAGCACAGTGTCCCTTAGAGGACAGGAAAGAAAAGCAAAAAAATCCCGAGGAGTCACCTTTGCTATTTGTTCTGAAACTGACTCTGACAGTTAAAGTCTTCACAGGATGTAAAACCCAAAGAGGGGTGCAAGAAATCTCACTTCTTACATTTTATAAAAAGTGCATTCACTCTTTAGCTGGAAGTCCCACTCCATCTAGAAGTGTAAAATATAAAATTTCTAATTTATGCTGAACTTGAACCCTGCAGAGCAAACTCAGTTTGTTCCACTTTCACTTCCTTTCCTCTTTATCTCCCCAGGGCAGCATCTCAGGAAATGTGCTCCTAGAGTGGCAAGATTGCAAAAAGAAATCCCCTCTGCAATTCTGTTTTCCAGATCTGTTTTCCAGCACCACCTCCTTCCAAAAGACCTTTCTTAGTGTCTTACTCTACTATTCCTTCTCACTTTCCCTCCCCCTCCTAAACTCAGAGGATCTTCATCTCTTCTGAGAGGAAAGGTGGTTCCGTATGGATGTACAGCCTTCCAATTTTGGTGTCTTACATCTGAACCATTGCTTTAGAATTTAAAAGCCAAAATTTGATACCTTTGTTCCCTGGTTATATAGTGACAAGCTTCCCTTGAACAAAGGATTGCTCGTGTGTAACATGAAATGAAGAAAGTTCAGGGACAAAACTCAAATGTGAGAAAACACACACACACACACACACACACACACACACACACTCTCTCTCTCAAGAAATACACAGAACCTTTACATCATTATCTATATGATAACATTTACATCATATGACATTCCACCTTCTACCTTAAATCTTTGTATCATGATAAAGAAAGCATACTTCTCACACAGATGCTTCCACACAAACCAATATGTAGGATGATGGGTGGGTGTTAGGTCTTTCAGACTGTCCACAAAAATGTGAATAAGACTAGATGCTGAGTAAAATGCCTACTTCCCTCCAAGCAAGTCATTGCAGGGGATGAGATAAACGACAACATGATTTACACACTGGAATAGACAAGTATAGTAACTTATATTGTCATTACATAAAACAATGCTGTATGTAATATAGTCTTCATACTTTCATTTAAAAAATTCAAATCTATTTTGAATAAAATTTGATGGACTTTCACTTAGTCCCATAAAAACAGTCATAGTCCTAGTATTCAGAAAATGAAAAAATTAAAGTATGAAAATTAAATGACTTGTCTAGAACACTGTTGAAAGGAAAATTTCAAAACCGATGACTAATAATACTTCGGGAGCGTTTGTATTAAGTCATTTGGCTATCCTTGGAATATGAGATGGAGAAACTCCAAAATAAGTCTGCAAATGACCATATTCAATGTGAAGTCAATAAAAGAAGATAATAAGGCTTCCTACGTTCTTCCTTTTTTCTTTTTATAACATGCCTACAATAGAGAAATGTGGGTAATTAGATGTGAATAGATACCAATAAATAGATTTGAGCAAACATCATAAACTTTTACAATGCTGTTATTTTTCTACTTTGTTGTCATTTTACTTACTCAACTAGCATTCAACTAGTCAACAATATACTGCTTAAATCTGCTTAAACGCCTAGTCAGAAAATGCTGATCATCTTTTTTTAATTTTTTTTTTTTTTTTAGGACCAGTGTCCTTATATAATAATTTGGTACCATTTTAATAGAGGCATTTTTTGGAATAAAGATGACAAATAAAATCAAGTCAAATTGTAAGCACTGGCTAAATGGAACTCAATTACCATCTGCATAGCCAATTTTACATTTTTATGTGAGACTCTGAGCCTGAAACTATCCTTTTTTTTTTTTCCTGAAACTATCCTAAGCAGAACCTGTAGATATTTAACTTGAAACAACTCCATAAAGGAAATTCTACAATGTCTTGCAAAAGCATACTCTAGCAAAGCTTACTTAGGCAAACCAAGCCCATCAACAACTCAAACTCCAGTGAAAGTAAGTAGTCAGACCATTGTTTACAGAAACACCGCATCATCTGAAAGCACTCTGCATGCTGGCCTACATGAATGACATCTGAACTTCTAACTTAGTCCAACTCATAAAGATGCATATGAGATACTATTTTTTTAACCCCCAAACTCTTCAAGATTCTTCCTCAGGTTTATCTTCCAAAAATTAAAAATAAATATATAAATAATAAAAGCATCCACTGGCTTTCATTGCACAGTAACTATAATACCTAGTAGCTAACTGCACATTGCAAAGCTGATTTTTCTGCAAAAACTGGAAAATAAAAACTGTAACTTTGAATAGAAGCTTACATTAAAAAGTAACTACTTTTTTGACTTATGCTTAAGTTTTATTAAGCTTCAATAGCTTACTAATCTTAAAAATTTGCCTTTTATTCCTTTTTTTAAGAATTATTTATTTATTTATTTATTTATTTATTTATTTAAGAGAGAGAGAGAGAGAGCATGCTCCAGCATGAACAAGCAGGAGGGACAGAAGGAGAGTGAGAGAATCTCAAACAGACTCTGCCAAGCACAGAGCCTGACATGGTGCTCAATCCCATGACCCTGAGACCCAGACACCAAGACCCAAGGCAAAATCAAGAGTCAGTCACTCAATCTGCTCAGCCACCCAGGTGCCCAAAGTCTGCCTTTTTTTTAGAGCTAGTTTTGTGAAACATACTAAGTACCAGTATTGTGGTGAAGACAAAACACTTAAGCTATGGTTCCTGCACTTAAAAACAAGACAAAGAGATACACATCAAACTAACTATATAGCAAATCAAAATATGGCTTTGAAACAAGAGAAGAGATAATAAAATGCCATGAGAGAAGAAGAGAAGGCACAATTAATATCACAGCAGAAATAAAACTGAGTTGAGTCTTAACGAAGAGGTAAAATTTTTACAGGCAAAAACAAGGGTGGCCAGTGTGCCTCTGGTCTAGGAAAATCTGGGCAAAGAAGGAATGAGGGATATACTCTGAAACCATCAAGTAGTCCATGGGGGCCAGAGCAGAGTTGTATTTCTCTCTTTTGTCTAAATTATGAAGACTTTTCATATAGTTAATAGTTATGTCAAACTTCAAATTCTGGAAACAATCATGTAAATTATTTTGTGGAATGCCATGGCAGTAGGGCTGCTGGTAATTTCTACCTACATAATGACTCTCCAGCTTAACATTTCTTCTTATTTGTTACCATTTTGTGATTTGTTTTGTTTCTTTACATAGTTCACATACTCAAATCTAAACTGCTGAGGCATCCTGATCATAAATTTCTACCCTTTTATAACTTTAAGAAAAAAAAAAGCAAACCCAGCTGAAACCAAACTAGCAGATCTAGAGTACTCATCCCAGCAGGCACTGCCAATAGATTACTAACATTTGTTTTAAAGGTTTTTTTGGTTTTTTTGTTTGTTTTGTTTTTGTTTTGTTTTGTTTTGTTTTGTTTTGTTTTATTGGGATGCCTGGATGGCTCAGCAGTTAAGCTCTGCCCTCAGCTCAGGGTGTGATTCTGGAGTTCAGGGATGGAGTCCATCATTGGGCTCCCTGAAGGGAGCCTGCTTCTCCCTCTTCCTTTGTCTATGTCTCTGCCTCTCTCTCTACCTCTATCTGTGTGTGTCTCTCATGAATAAATAAATAAAATCTTTTAAAAAGTTAATAAATTAAAGGTTTTTTATTTATTCATTTGAGAGACAGAGAGAACACAAGCAAGGGGAGAGGCAGAAGCAGAGTTTCTGCTGAGCTAGAAGCCGAACGTGGAGCTCAATCCCAGGACTTGGAGATCATGACCTAAGACATGAGCCTAAGACAGGCACTTAACCATCTAAGCCACCCAGGTGTGCCAGGCCACCAACATTTTGGGGCTCATAGGAATTTATGCTTTCATCCTAAGTTTTGAGTTGCAACAGAGGTTAAATGTTGTATATTATGTATGATTCTGGAAGTCTGCTCTATACCATTTCCAGCCTAAAGTATTCCCAATGAGAAAGCATAGCTTTTTGTCTGTATTCTTGAAAATCTCTATCTAGATGGATAATGGTAAGATTCAAGAATCATAAATAAAGAGAGTAATAATATATTGACAGTTTTCTTATGAAGAGCAATAAGATATTGCTTTTACTCTTTCATCTAAAACTTGATAGCCAAGAACAATAAAACAGATGCCAAGTATACTATATTCTATAGCAGGGGTCAACAAATTCTTTCTGAAAAGTACTAGATAGTACCTATCTTCAGCTTTTCAGTTTGCAAAGTTTAATCACTCAACTGTGCCATTATATGTGGAAATCAGCACAGATAACATGCAAATGAGTGGCCATGGTTATATTCCAATAAACTTTATAGACACTGAAATTTGGATTTCTCATGGCTTCCACATGTCCCAGAATGTTCTTCTTTTGATTTTTTTTCCCAACTGTTTAAAATTATAAAAATCATTCTTAAAACACCAGTCATACAAAAAAAAAAAAAAATTGTTAGCAAGCTAGATTTGGCCAGTAGGTTAAAATTTGCCAAACTCCATTACAGAATGAGGTGCTAGACCAACTGTATAGGCCATGCTAAGAGATTATAAAATATATTTTAACAACATTTTTGATGTTCCACTTCTAGAATATATAAATGAGAGTTGACAGGATGGGGGGAAATGTATGCTATGTCAATTTCCTTACCACGTCCAACATCAAGGGAAGCCAGGTGCTTCTGCATACATGGAGACAATGTGCTTACCTTGAAGTTTTGTCTTGGGTAGCAAAGAGAATCAGAGCTACACTGGTAGACTGCTGCCCTTCCATCTGTAAGAAAGAAAGAATATATGAGTTTTTGCTTGGTCCAAGAGAAGGACTCCTCTAAATCCATGTTAAAGGGGACATTACCCAAAAGATCACCCAAAGGGATAAAGAGATCCCAACAAAGAAAATCTGTGCAGAGTTCATACGTATAAGCCAAGGGATTGGGTGGTCTGTGCCCAATTTGAAAGACTTGGAAGAAAGAACCTGCCCCAAGGAACCTACAGTCAAGAGTCCCACAGCAGAAATGGTTTAGGAAACCCAGAATATCTCATGAGCTTGTCTGTACATGTTCCAGCTAAGAGAAAACCAAGGACAGATTTTAACTGTGACTCCCACCTAAGCTTGAGCCTCTTTCCCCTAAATGCCTCTCCTTGCAGAGAAGTGTAGGGAAGGAAGACAGGACACCTGGGTGACTCAGCAGTTTAGCATCTGCCTTAGGCTCAGGGCGTGATCCTAGGGTCCTGGGATTAAGTCCTGCATCAGAGCTCCCTGTGGGGAACCTGCTTCTCTCTCTGCCTATATTTCTGCCTGTGTCTCATGAATAAATAAATAAATAATCTTTAAAAAAAAAAAAAAAAAGAAGAAGTGTAGGGAAGGAAGAAAGGATGAAACAGACTAAAAACTATCACTTCTCCCAGCTTTTCTGAAGCCCACCCAAGAAATCATGTGATTAATTCCCTGTTAGGGACATCATAACCTGAATAAAACCATTTTTGAGTCTAGAAGGAAATAGAGAAATTTTGGAAATTTTTTTCCAAAATAAAGTTTATAAACACTTTGTGATACACCTGATTTCACCCAGGGGCAAAAGGAAAAAAAAGATTATTTGGCAAAATAAGTGTATTTACTTAGGGTTAGGTTTTAACAAGGACTAGCAGAAAAGAATAAATTTGGTTTCTGCTTACATCCTTATCAGTTCAGTCTTGCTGTTCAATCAAAGAGAATTGTAATTGGCAAACTTTTCATAGTAAGTTTTCTTCATTTGTATTTTTCTTCTCTTTCTGAATTGACATGGCAATGACTGAAGTTCTTGAAAGCCAAGAAAAATTTATTAAATTATGTACACAGGCCCACCCTTAATTGCCCTTTGGTTTCATACTGACATATCACGTTTCCCCTGCCTTTGGTAGTACACACTGATTATTTCAGAAGCAATTTCAATATTCTCTAAGAAAAAACGATAAAAGAATCTAATGAATTTCTCAAAAGCAGCCTATGTTTCAAAGATGACTGTCATATCATCAAATATTTATTTTTCACAACTTTACAAGCAGAAATGAATCATTCCTTACTTAGTATTACTTATGGAAGGAAATATGTGGCATTTTTGAGATCTGTTTTTGACAATGTTTTCAAGCTCTTACATTTAATATAAAATATAAATTTGGCAATAAGCTGTAATGGTATTCACATTTCCCCGCATTCTGAGAAGTTGCATAAATGCAGGCATTCATACCATTTCTAAGAGAGCAAGGGTTTGTATCAGGGTCACTTCACAACAAATAGGTCCTTACAGGAAAACTGAACTGAACAGACTTTTCCAAATTCACAAGTAGGGTTTGTCCCTTGCTTATCCTAGGTCAAATATAACATCGTCTCTATCATCTACCTATCTATCTACCTATCACCTAGGTAGGGTGACCATAAAAATCACTTTTTAAACCAAAGCAAAAGAAGACACTATTAATAATTACATCAGAGACAACATAGGTAAACTGGGACTTTGCTGGACAAACTGGGCATGCACACCTTGGCTGTAATTGACAGGCTATAAGTTTCCAAAATGTCTTCCAACAACAACTCACAAGCTGTCAGTAACATACTCAAAAATAAGTATCTTCAGGGTTCAGCAAATAAATATACATATTTTTTTCCTTATATATGAATTTCCAAATAAAATTACGGACTTTCAAAATATTTTCCTTATACACCATCTCACCATTTTTGCCTAGACAAATTTTGTGTTTTGTGTTGGTTTCCCTTCTCAACTTTCAAACTCATATCTCCACACAAATAGCAAGAGCCTCATGATGTGGGTTACTGCTGCTTTTTAATTTCCATAATGGATGTCGGTAAATATCAAGGAGATGGGAGGGAAAATCTGCACTTTAGGCCAAGGTAGGGGAGCTCTGCTGCTTTTGCAGTCTTTTCATTTTACCAGATGACTTGGGATTTGGAAAATTAAACATTTCAAAGATTAAAAGGACTGGGAAAAATGATTTAATAATCATTACAATAATTTCCACAACCTACTTCACAGCAAGATGTAGGTCTCATTAAATTCAGCCACAGATGAGTGAGCCAGAAAGATGTGGCGGAGGCCCCAGAACAAAGGTGACTTGCTGAAGTTATAAGCAAACAGAATAAAAGCCCTTTTCATCAGTTCCAAGTGAGCAAAGACACTGAGACAAATTCCTTGCATTGAAATTGTGCCTAATTAGTTAATGGATATGTTAGAGGGCAATGTTACCAATTTGTTGATATAAATGGTTTTCTCATTTCTTTTTCTTGTTGAAGGTCTTTCTTTATTGGTCATGAGCTTTTCAAATTGCACCCAAGGCTCAAAGCAGTTGGCACTTGGTGGGAAATCACCATCCCAGACAAACTCCTAGAACTAATCTGTATCTCCCAGGAGACATTGAGGACTCTCTAGACAGGGTGATGGTCTGAGCATTGCTAGTGAGCACTTCATCCTGCACCAGCTCTTCAATACCAATGAGCTCCTTATCTCTTTTTTTCTTGTCCTTATCACCTCCCTTAATTCTAATACAAAAAGGAGAAATGCTCCATCCCTACTATCACTCACCATTCTTTTTAAATGACTGCATTCAGCAGCTTCTCCCATTTCCCGTAATGCTTGTTCCAAGTCGCCATGAATCTCCTCAAGCAAGCACTCTTTACTTACAAAGAAATTGAGGCTCCCAATTCTTTCTCCTATACCAACACAGGTCATTGCCCCCACTCTTACAAACCCTTTTCTTGCCTATACCAGCTATGTTTCACAATAGGTCAATTCACCTCAGCTTAGTCATCCTCTGAGATTACTCTTGGCTACTTCTTTCCTCTCATGTAAATTTCATTTCTCTCTCTTCTGTCTCTCTTGCCTCCCATCTCCATACCCTGTAAACACATGTGAATTGTCCCCATATTAAAACACACAGGCCCAATCAAGTGAATAAGGAGAATGAAAAATCTCTCTTAATTCTGTGAGTTTCCAGTTCTTTCTTATAATCCTAAAACCACTGTCTTCACTGTAAAATGCTAAGTGTCTTTGTATCTAAGATGGCGTTCTCTGGTGATTATTTTTCCATCTCACAGGCTACTATGCAGGTTCCCTACAGGCCCTCTTCCTTCTTGTCAACTCTTCTAAGGTTTGTGATCCTTAGAATGCAACATTTTCCACACATACACTGGGCATGGTCTCAATTTCCTGCCCTCTTCTGGTAATTCCATAACATTATATATCCTCCTATGTCTCTTTTCTGAGATTTAAATCTATGTATTATAGCCTTTCCTGGATGCTTCTCCCTGAGCGTAGCATCACAGATATCTCAAATTCAGTACATTATAATGTAATTCATTCTTCCCCCACCAAACCTTTAGAACCCCCAAAGAGTATTCACTATTTCAAGACTGTCATATCTAGCAGTCTTATCTCTGAAGTTAGAGACCTACAAGTCATCCTGGACCATCTGCTTTAACTCCTTTTTCACCACATACTGAAGTAGAGTTTACCTCTAGCTATTTCTCGATTCCTTGGCATGGATTCAGCCCTACTTCATGCTGCCTTAATCTCTCACATCATCACCTTTCACTTGGGCTAATAAATTGACTGGTGTTCCTAAGTCCAACCTCACTCTTACAAACTCTTCTGAGGGAATAGAAGGAAAAGTCAAGTATCTGGTCCTTTTCTCAGCTAGTCGGTGCTCTGAGATTATACCCAACCATATCTATATCACTGCTTCTCTGAGTGGAGAAAGTGAGGAGATTATTTCTCCTCCCTTCAAAGACTTGATGGTAGACATGAGACTAAGCAACTAAGCTTCACTTTGTCTTCTGTTAGAATACAGACTGCGTTGGCCTTTGTTACTTAGTGCTGATGCTAGTATCATCTGTCACATTTAGGCAAGCTCTGGGCATGACAACATGGCATAGAAGTGTGCCCTGAGCTGAGTCCCCTACAGAGAATTTTAGAGTCTCCTAAGATTGACTTAAAATTGAGAGCAAGCCTTTGTTTCACTTTTTCATGAATTATTAACATGACAAGAAACCAAGAAATGGCAGAATAAAAGGAATACAAATGACCAAAATCATGAGAGAAAGATTCCGAAGAAGCCAGGAGGTCTTCTGTGTGGGTGGGGAACCAGAAAACCCTTTTAAGAGGGAGGTGAAAATAACATACTTTCCAATATTTTTGAAAAAAAAAAAAAATTCAAATATCTTAGAAAATTCTGATGGTGGCTAATTCCCAGCCACTAATTGAATAACTACTATGTTGAAAAATAGGGGGAAATCTCCCACATTAAATTCAGTTGTTCTAAATGATTATGAGCAGACTAAAGTATTACGAAGAGATAAATAATCATTTGTAAGAAACCATTGGAAATAGGACAATCTGGTAACGGTGACCACTTTTAAGTGCTCCTGAATTCCTATCTCCTCTCTGTTGTCCCTTTCTCTAAAAGACAACTGGAAACC
Source organism: Canis lupus familiaris (assembly GCF_011100685.1). NCBI lineage: Eukaryota > Metazoa > Chordata > Mammalia > Carnivora > Canidae > Canis > Canis lupus. Next base: position 7,978,890 of record NC_049232.1, read on the forward strand.
TGGTCAGGTAATGTTCCAAGAAACCCTTCATAGGGATCATAAATTGGTGTTCATCTTGCTGGAGCAAGAGGAGAGAGATGTAGAAGTTAAAAAGTCAGTCTCTGCATATAATGTGATGCAATGAAAACATGAGCCTAACTTGAGTTTGAATTGCTAACATCAATACCTCTCAGAAAGAGGTGTTGTCCTCAGATTCCAACAGAAGAGAGACTTATAAGTCTAAATGAGCACTTAACCTGTGTCATCCTGTACGAATGTAAAAGCTCTTGATTCTGTGCTTTTACTCAAGGGAAACAATAAAACCACAAAACAAAAATAAAAAGAAGTATTTAAATGCAAGTAACTATGTGGTTGACGAATGATATGTTATCTAGCTACATCCTTTGTCTCATCGTGCATAAACAAACTGGAGATAAGAGAATTTAAAGAAAGAACTTGACTAGATTCGTACAACTGGTAAAAATATGGCCATGGCCCACCCTGGATGATGGCAAGAGCTAGTCGTACTACTTCCAAGATATACTCATGCTCTAAGGAGGGGAAAAATATTTATAGAGATGCCAGCTATCACAATGTATTCTAACATATATGAGAATAATCTTCACTGGTGAGTATTTCTTGTTTCCAGAGGAAGTTTACATGCGCCAAGCCAAACCCTGCCCCTCAGGAAAATGTTTTAATGTGAACTTTTAAAAATTAAGTTAAAATATAAACGTTGGGAGACTTTACATAAAATACCAGCACATAGGTTTCTCTTAAAAAAATCAGCAGATCTGTTGACTCAGCGCCATCGTTTCTAATGAAAACCCTCTCTTGGAGGTAAACATTGACTTTGCCATTCATGTAGCCTGGGGTCTCTGCATGACGCCCAATATTTTTCAGCTCACCAGACCAAGGTTCAAGTTTGCTATATCTCTTTCATATACTTGAATGTCTGCTTCGTTACACTCTTCATGAATGCTTTGATTTATTCAGGGTCATGCCCTTTTTGGAGAACTACAGGTATTTTTAAGTCAATGGGGAGAAAAAAGTCATGATAAAGCAACATGAAGAGAAAGAGCCATCATGCCTCACTTTACAGGTAGTACCTATTCAGGAAGCAAAGGGGCAGGAGATGAATTAGAAATACCATTGAGATGTAATGTAAAATTATGAGTTGCTTCCACTCACTAATTGAATAGCCAGACAGATCACATTATTAATACAGACAGAGCTCCCAGAGCACTGCTCCTGAATCCCAGGAGAGGATGTAGCACACAGGAGCTTCACCAGCCTTCTGAACCATTGGTGCAAAGTCTCCAATCTTTTAAAGGAGAAAAACTTTTCAGATTTTACAGCATTTTTACTCCCTCCACACACTCCAAAAGTAATTGTCTAGACACTTGGAGTTAGGAAAGATGTACCAATTTTCAAGTGAAATGATTCTGAAAAAACAATCATGAGCTTCAACTCTGCTGGGAGCAATGTGAGAAATGACAGAAAAACTGTTGGGATAATTTGAGTTTTTGCCTATGTAGTTTTTTGGGTTTTTTGTTTATATAAATGTAGAAGTAAAATGATAAATTACAAGAGGAAATAAGAAAACAGATTTTTAAACTCGTTTTATAGAAAAGGTATTTATTTTACATTCATAAAGAAAGATACCCTAAGAAATTGACAGCTACTTTATGTTAGATATAGATATTCTTCAGAAACTGTCATATTATCTTGGGATTTAAACCTTCTACTTAGGATCAAATGATGAATTATTGATATCACCTAGCAACTGCATTTCCTTTTATCCTGCTTAGCATTTGTCACTGTAAAAGACCAAACTTAGTTCATCATCAAAGGGAAAATTCGTTAAAATTTATTCATTAGAGTTGTACTAATTTGGGCCCAATTCTTTGGATTTGTTTTTCTAAATTGATAATCTGGTTAATTCTACCACTAAGAGATAATATTGTATTACACATAAATTTATATATTTGTATGTTTTTAATATTTAAATTATATTAGTTCAGTCTCAATATTTGACAATTCCCAATAAGGTAAATGGTAACAAATTATTTAAAGTAATGGGTAATTTTTAAGAGCAGCAATATAAAACAAACTCCTTTTTCTTAAATTATTTTTTCCAGTTTATCATTTTAGATATCAAATATCTTTATGCTTAATCCTTAAACACACACACGCACACACCCAGGATGGCAATCAGAGTTCTGAGGGTGATATTAAAACAACCAAGCCACAAGCATTCCCCAAACAACACGGACTTGATAGGGCAGGAGGTTTAATCTTTAAGGGAGCAATATCCTGCTATAAGTTTAAGCACAGATCTGTCTTACAAATAGAAAAACTTTAAAATTTCATAAAATAGAGGAACTGAAAAGTGGGTCAGTTGTCAGTAATGTATTAATTTTTCAACACAGGAATTTAATACTCTTACACTCTTTTTTCAGATTTCCTTTGAAGTTAATAGCAGCCAAAATGGAATAAGTTTGAATACAGAATCAGCATATTGCATTTGTTAATGCAGAGGATTTGGAGTACAAAGGAAATTAATGACTCCTTTAAACTAACACAATTTTATGTTTTGCTTTGAACATGTAGTCACATTGAAAGGCAGCGTTTGTGCTAAACTGGTAAAAACAAGAAAGACAGCAAGTAGCGGGGTTTCTGTAGTTCAAAGAAATTCCACAGGGAGCCTGCTTCAAACCACAAAATCCCTACTTCTCATTACCCATGTCTAGTAGCAAGCCCTATTATTTGGGGAAGTGGATAGCAGGGGTGCACACCAATGCAGGTTAAAAAAAAAAAAAAAGGTAACATCCTAACTTATGAAAGAATATCACAATTCTGACATAAGGACTTGTGTCATATACCAATGAAATATTCTAAGTATCAGTCATCCTACCATATATTGTCAGATTTCCAATAGAGACTGCTTCGCTATTGATATCATAGTTGGCTATTAATAAATTCTTTATTATCTTATAAATATACCTCTTGGGATCCCTGGGTGGCGCAGCGGTTTGGCGCCTGCCTTTGGCCCGGGGCGTGATCCTGGAGACCCGGGATCGAATCCCACGTCGGGCTCCCGGTGCATGGAACCTGCTTCTCCCTCTGCCTATGTCTCTGCCTCTCTCTCTCTCTCTCTGTGTGACTATCATAAATAAATAAAAAACAAAAAAACTTTAAAATAAATAAATAAATAAATAAATAAACAAACAAACAAACAAACAAACCTCTTTCTGGCTGTCAGGATTAGGACCATCTCTTCCCATAAAATCATTCCTCTCGAATAAATCAGCATGTTCTGTCATATTACAACTCCTTTTGATTATTACAGGGCCTAGTTATGAGCCAAAAACTCAATGGCTTTAGAGAACTTGTCATCTTTGTAGGCATCTCTTCTTGGTACATATGACAAATAGTTTTGGGTTGATATTTTATGTATCTTGTAGGAGAATTATACTTCATTTGAAGCATCTTCTCTTGGCCCAAATCACAAACTAACCCAGTATTTTACTAATTCCAACAGTATTGATCTTGTTTATTGGAACATTCCAGTTTACTGTATTATGTTCAGTTCAGGAGAGTCACCATTGGGATTCATTTCTAAATAAGGAATTTCTTCAGCAAATCACTCTGCTTGCTCATATTTGTTATTTATCTCTTGTACTGACCTAAATTAGTGATCAGCTATTTCTGGCTAATTACACATTTAATCAAATACTCTTTATTCTACAATTAGATTATTTGGCTTTATTTATGGTACATCCAATAACATAGTACAAAGAACCTTGAGAATCACCTAGAAAAACTAATACAAATGCCTGGGGCTCCATCTCCAGAGATTCTGATGTAATTGCTATAGAGTAGGAGCCAGCACCAAAATACTTTAAATAGGTGATGGTACTTAACTGTTTGGTAATGGATGGTAACTGCACTTAGGGTGGTGATCAATTTGTAGTGTATACAAATATTGGATTACAATTTATGTAATGTCATATACCAATTTACCCTCAATAAAAAAATAAAAAAAAAGAAAACTTCCTAGCTCAGTAGAAACAAGATGACCAAACTAAAGCTATTGGCTTTAATAGTTAACTAACAAAGACATAACTAATTTTCAAAGAAAAAAGTCATTTCAAGAAATTCAAAAAATATAATCTTCATAATATTTGTCACGGTCAAGCTTCTGCTCATCAACATAACTCAATTATATAATTGATGTTACTGATATGTACCTTTTAGAATTAAAAAGAAATAGTGGGAAACACAAAGTTTTACTTGTTTACTTGTGAATATGTGCTCTTCTCCCCCAACTATAGGGCCACTCTTTTACTCATCATGAAAAGGTATAAAGGAAGTGTAAAATGGTTTTACTGCTCCAAGTAATGTCTGAGACACTGAATCAACATGAATTGAATTACTTATCAACTGATAAGAGTAAAGTAAATTTTTAGATGAGGGAGACACAGATTCAAAAACTCACAAAGGTGATGAATCTTGGGTCTAAAAGCCTAAGAGTCTTAGAGAAAGCTCACATCTGCAAATTGAACTGAAGAGAAAAGCACATTCCAAAGAGAATACAGTAAAGACTTTGAATTTGAATACCTACGATCAACAAACCTATCTGTGTATCCTTTCAGAGAGCTCTCAAGTGGTAGGAATTTATAAATCAATGAAAAAAAAAATTACAGAGCACCCAGTTAATGTTGACATCCACTGTAAAAGGGAGACATTTGCTTATAGCCTCTGGAGCTGAGTAATAATAACCTTCATAATGACAGAACTAGAATGTATCAAGTGGCTACAGTAAGCCATTATCTTCATTATTACTCCAAATTCTCATGCCAGTCCTGCTCATCAAAAGGACAAATTGTTTCTGCAAACTCATTGCCCATATACCAGGAAGCACCCTAGGCCAAAGGAGCTTCAGGTTTACAACAGGCAGTCTTGACATCTAGAACCTTAATTAAGCCATAACTAAAACAGCATAAGCTCATGACCCAGATATTCCTCGGAGTCAACTATCCCTTAATGGAGGTTGCAGTACTTCTTTTCTACCATTCTGTCTTGCCTTAACATTCTCTTTTCTCCCAAAGAAGAGTAGACTAGGAGCTGAAGTGCAAGGCTACTTTAGATTTCCTTGAGTGATTTCCAGCAAAGGGCAAAGCTCCTACTTTCTTAGACTTCAAGTTCAGCTCTATGCAAGGCTCAAGCCCTTAGGAAACAAATCAGCATAGATCAGTATTGACATACTCTACCAACATACTCTGCTCAGTAAGGAGGGGTTCTGCAAACACAGCCACCTCAAAGATATCTAGGTCATCACAGTTTGAAAGACTCCAAGGTAGCATTCAATTTAGAGCCTCACAGGATTCATTTTTTTTTTAACTTTATATATATATTTTTTATTTAATTTCAATTTGCCAACATATAACACCCAGTGCTCAATCCATCAAGTGCCCTCCTCCATGCCCCCACCAACCTCCCCTTCTGCAACCCTTTGTTTCCGAGTTAGGAGTCTCTAATGGTTTAGTCTACAGCCATACCACCCTGAACACGCCTGACCTCGTCAAATTCATTAATTCTTACTTAAACCCCTCAGCTCATCTTTCAAGCCTCCAGTGATAGAAAATGAACATACTAGTCATGAGGGAACATTTTCCAGCTTTAAAGAGCCCTATTAAACAATTCTTGCTTGTTTTGAGGCAAAATCCACCTGGCTTACCTAGAATCACTGATACTCATACTTCTTTCTCAGAACCATCCAGAATAAATCCTGTTTTCAGTAATACATGAAGTCATTTCATGAGCTTGAGTAAGCTCATTTTCATAGCTCCTCAGCTACTACCTTGAGACCTCTAAGATAACTCACTTCTCCTTCAACATACCCCACTATATCATCTTCTCTCCTCAAGGACAATGCCCAAAACAAATTCAAAACAATTCAAAACAAAGTGTGGTATGGATAATGAGAGCTGAGTCACTGAGACCATAGTCTACATGAGAGTTCTATCAAAAAGACTTCACTTTTATTTCTCCAATAAGTTTACACTTAAAACACTTTGCTTTTAATCTACCTAAACAGGATTTTTTTCTTTTTCCTCCTTTCTTCACTTTTGCATCTAAGTTCAGAAATAGTCAAAATCAACGTTTGCTTTAAAAGTTCCTGTAAGGCAGCCCCGGTGGCTCAGCGGTTTATGCGCCGCCTACAGCCCAGGGCATGATCCTGGAGACCTTGGATCGAGTCCTATGTCAGGCTCCCTGCGTGGAGCCTGCTTCTCCCTCTGCCTGTGTCTCCGCTTCTCTCTGTGCCTCTCATGAATAAATAAAGAAAATTTTAAAAAAAAGAAGTTCTTACAAAAATTGCTTATGATTTAGTTCTGGTCTGTACTTTTTCTCAGCTGGTATGTCTTGCCTTGGCAGCAATGCAAAAACTTGAAGTTTTTTTTTTTTTTTTTTTTCCCTATAGCAACATAGCCAAATTAGTCTCAACTACCTTAAAATGGAGGAAAATCTGATATCTATTATGGGAGATATGATTTTCCTCCAAACTTTAATTAAGCTTGATTCTCAGAATTTGTCTGCAAACAGTCCTGTGTTAAAGTATTGCAAATACAGATCGTAACTTTTTATTATTCTTTCAAATATCACTCAATAAGGATGATATTGCTTAGTGGAAAAATCCATTTTTGTTGTTTCTAAATTCTCAAATCAATCGTTGGATTTAGAACCATATACACCCTGATGGGAAAAGAGATTTTTTTTTTTTCACATTTTGATTGAATACTCTCATCAGAAATGAAATGGGTATTGGTCTTTCTTAGGAGGAAATTCTGGAATCATACCAGACTGATCTATCTTCCCCAGTGCTTACATTGTAAGGAGCTAAATGCACCACAGTATTAGAATAAAATGAATTATGCAGAACCTTTGACAGACAGCATGTGTAATTCCTTCTTGAAAAACTCTTCACATCATTCTGTTCCATCTTTGATTATGTGCTAGTTATGCTGAAAATAAGTAACCCTTCAAATGTTTTAAAACATGCATACATATGGATTGCATAAAATTAATATCTTTACCTTTACAAAAATCATTCCAGTGGCACATTTGCCAGTAAAATATATTTAAGGCAGTTTCGGCACTTCCACGAAACTCTATTTTCAGAGGTTTATAATGTGGTCATAAAAATTCATTCCAGACTAAAATTCAGCACCAAGGAAAATGTGCTTTACACTTTGTAGATAACCATTACCTCTTCTTTCATTTCTCATGACTGATTAAAAAAAAAAAGTTTCCACCAAGTGTTCTCGAAAGTTGAGACATTAGCCAAACTGGCAGAAATCAAAATCACAGCTGACAGGCTAGTCCTTTATTCATTTATTTGCAACTTTGACCTTGCCTCTCCCTCCCTCTTCCTCCTGGCTTACAAAATAACACAAACAGATTCAAGAATATTTCATATAAGCCTCCATGTTGAAAGACCACACATTAAAGACTGCAAATTACCATGCTTCGGGAAGTCTATGTGGGAGCTGTCTAGCTCTGATTGGCACCACAAGGACAAAAGTGCTTTTACAAAGACTCGATCTCAATCTGTAGTAAAGAAACACAGGAAGTTGTAGATGTTTCTGGTTCACAAAAGTAATAAAATCATTTTTCCAGGCTTCTGTGGCTCTTGCATTGAAGTATGACTAGAACTCTAAAATCCATATCAGCTGGAGTGGGAATAGCTGCCTAAACTCACATCAATTCTAGGATGCAGAAGTCTGATGGACCCACTTTTTCCCTAAAGCGCCATTCAGGTCATCTGATCCTATGAGCAAAACTAAAGATATGAATCCAAATTCTTTTCTGTTTAGATTCTGGTTCACTTCTTGTCTCTGGGCAATCAAAAAACTTTGTTCTGCTTCTGTTTATTTTTCACTGGCAAACCCTTTTTACTCCCAATCCTTAGGAAAATCTGAGCCTATCTGGGAAATGACCAAATGTATAATTTTATTTATTTATTAAAGATTTTATTTATTTATTCATGAGAGGCAGAGAGAGAGAGAGAGAGGCAGAGGCATAGGCAGAGGGAGAAGCAGGCTCCATGCACAGACTTCAGGATCATGCCCTGAGCCAAAGGCAGAGGTTTAACTTGCTAAGCCACCCAGGGCGTCCCCCAAATGTATAATTTTAAAGATTGCTCTTACCATGTGACCTTGTGTTATCCCCACGACAACTCTGTGAAGGAAATTTTCCCAGGTGTGTCTGGAATCGGAGGGATGAAGCTTGTAGGGTCAGAGGGAGGCATGCAGATCTGGTTTCCTAACTAATGAGGTGGGAGGGCTTTGGGGGAGAACAAGTCATCCCATCTCCCCCACCTCCATTCCACTGGAGGGAGACTGGGACAGCCTCTGGCTTCCTGCAATCCCAGTCAGAAAATATCCAGCAGTGCACCCTTGCTGATAGAATAGGTTTCTGTGACACAGCTGCTAGAACCAGAAAGAGACCTATGGGAGCAGAGGTTTGATCAAATGCATCCAGAAGTAGAGCAGGGAAGTGAAAATCATGGGCCCAGTGTTATTTTTTGGCATTTACTGTGCCTAGACAATATTGAGATGTGAAGGTCCTATCCCATTTGAAATGATATCATTTTGGAAGATTGGGGAAAAAATTCTAGATGATACATTATTGCCACATCAGTTAACTACCAGATTTCATCTGTATGTGAAACAGCCTGATTAGCTACTTTTCTCTCCTATGATTGCTCTATGGGTGCATGTGAAACTCAACAAAGTTTATTAGAGTTTTTCTACTCATTATCTGAAGTCAGATTTCAAAGACAGACCACTTAAGTCAACCATCTCTGGCTTCTAACCATTTTTTTAATGCGCTGTTTTGTGTGTGTGTGTGTGTGTGTGTGTGTGTGTGTGTGTGTATGTGTGTGTGTTTCCCTCTCTTTGTATTTCTCTATTGGGAGAGAGAGTCCTGTTGGGGTGGAGGGTGGGGTGGCAGACAAACCTACTTGAAAAATGTCTTTGTTGAAACTGGTAGGGAGAACATGTTCACAATGTAAAATAAAGAACAGATGCATCTCTCCTTTTATTACTACTTAATGTTTTTCTTCCCTTAAAAATGCCCACTTTTCTATAAACAACTTGGCTTCTCAGTTACCTTTATACTAGACAATGATGTCATTAATTTTCAAATATCTTTCCTTCTCTCCTTAGGTGGCAAACTCCTGGGTGCCACTTTCAGCCACGTACTAGAAAGGACTATTAATTCAAATAATGACAGAAAATTGGTTTTCATAATCTTCTCTGCAGAGTCGAAAACAGAGGGGGAAATTCATGCTGCACTGCAGACAAAAGGGAGTGTGACAACCTTTGGGTGATTTTACCCCACATTCCTGCATGATGTCAGGTTTATCACTGCGGGCTCACTGTGGATATTCTCAGGGCAAAATATATACAAGGAAGAGCCCCTTTCCCCCAACCCAAAAAAGAATATATGGACCGTTTCTATTCCTATGGCTGACCAAGTGAAAAACAAAGATTCTTGCATTGTTAGACTTCATTGAATAATGCATGCTTGCTTCAATCATATTTAAACGCTTCCCTGGTAAGTTTTCCTTGTGGGCACTAATGGTGGTCGTTTAGGTCAAAAGTTCATTTTTCAATAGCTTTTTGGCTGTCTGCAGACTAAGCATTTTCCCCCCTCTAAGTCCTATCAGTTCTGGAGAGATTTCCTTGAAATTACCTAGTGAAACCAACGCATAATAAATATTTGCTGAATACATTAGCAATGAATTTGTAAATGTTCTGAATTCCTATTAGATGGCTTGATGGTTGTTCTCCACCACTTCACTGTTGAAATAATATGTGGAAATATAAAGCTATCTAACAAAGGCCAAACACATCAGTATGGAACGTTAAATGCTCCCAAGATCTGGCTATGACAATTTAGTTAGCTTTGGATCTCACTGCTGGTTTCTCTGATACCTAAGCTCCATCCAACCTGAGTTACTCAGTTGATTCACTATTTTATAGTGACATATTCTTCTGCATTGGCCCCCTGCTACTTACTCCTTCCAACTGAAAGGCTGTCCTTTGCCCAATCCATCTGGAAGGTTCCTATGTCTCTTTTACAAGCTGACTTCTATACCCTAGAACATCGTCCCCTCCTTTCAGAGGCCTGACTAGGATGTGAAGTCATTGGTTTTCACATCTGCCCACTAGAGGGTTTGCACTTTCTTCTGGATATTCACTGGGTCTGCCTCAGTGTTACACCTACACACATAGCTGGTACTCAAGTACTTAGAGAAGCAACGTATAAGTGGAGTCTTCATTACCTGCAATACTCACACTATTGATAGCATGCCTTACTAGAGAAGAGCTGTCAGCCCACAGTGAAATTACTAAGTAAGGAGACAAATGTGTTTTCTGAATTTTTTTTTCAGAGCAGTCATAATGATGTCCAAAACGAAATACAACTTTCACGATTACACAACAGAATGGTTAATATAAATGACACACCAGGCACCAGCCTCAGTATCACCAGAGTTCTGGTTCTCGATCTGCCACTGACTAGGGTGAATTCATCTGAGCAAGCATCTTGATTCCCCTGGACTTCACTTTCTCTACCGGTTAACTGTGGTAGTAACAAGATAGAAATTCTGAAGCTCTGTTCCTCTGACACTGAACACAGCCACTGTGGGAAAGCTTCTGTGGATCACAGCACATTCTCTGTCCATTTACCCTTCACTGAGAACCTACTACATGCCAGACATGGTGGAGAGATAGACTCTGCAAGACTGAAGGACCACCACCAGCACAGCCTCATTTGACCCTCTTAACAACTGAGTGAAGTAGATGCAACTATATTCCAGCTGCCATAGGAAAAAATGCCATCTTTAAGTAGACAACTTACTTGAGCTCATGTATCTGCTAAGTAACAGAGCTGGGACTGAAATTTAGAGATTCTGACCTATATGCTTTTCCAATCTAGCTAAACTGCTTCTATCTGGTTATAGTTTAAAAAAAAAAAAAAAAAAAAAGATACCAAGAAACAATGCTGCTGTGCACTAGAAGGAAATAGAAATACTTCCATTACATAAATATAATGAAGGTAAATGAGGTTATTGATCGAGTAATGGAAAAAAAATCATATGATCTTTTTTTCATTAGGAATCTGGTTTTAGGTTGAGTTTCACTTTTTGCTTCTCCAGGGCAAAAATGCTGTTAATTCTATTACAGAATGTTAAATAAATAAATAAGTAAGTAAGTAAGTAAGTAAGTGAATGAACAAACAGGGATATGGGTTATTCATTTTTTCCCTACCATACTTTTTTCTACATTTATAATCATTCTTGGAAATCAGGGCTTCAAGTTACAATGCAATAATACCCACATGTGCAGAGCAACAGAGGCAAGTATTGGATCTTGAGAGCAAACACAAGAAATTTGGGAGAAGGAGGGGTGCACTGGCTTGAGTTATTTAATCTCAAACATGCCCTCAGCCTTTTAATCCACTCTCCATGCATACACGCAGCTTAAGTGTGTGAGCCACCGCTATACTCTGGCTGGCTACCTGAGATAATGTAAATAAAAAATATTAATAAGATCTGAAAGCAGTGTTCTCCCCACATGTGCCGTCAGGAGCAAGCCACAGGAAGAAATTGGAAAGCACTCTACAATTCAAACTGCAGGAAGATAAATGGTCAGGAGAGATTTGTTTTGTTTTGTTTTGTAAAGGCACTTAAACGCTGACAAAAAAAAAAAAAAAAGCAAGTAGATTTTTGAAAGCCTTTGCTATGCCAAGGAAAACCTAATACATCACTATAACTATGAGCAGAGAGCAGAAGAAAAGAGAAGGGGTCATATCTATCTATCAGCCTTTAAACAAACACATCTAAAGCTGCTACAGGTAGGGTACTACATAATATTAAGTCACAGGCCTGTCGCAGTGACGCCACTCCCTACTTAAAATAAAAACTGGAGATTGATACTGTACCCACTTCTTATCCCACCACCTACCTGCTGTTATTTTTTAGCCTGGGGAAAAGAAAATCTTTTTATTTTCTAAGCCACAAACAAGGATAATGCTTCCCTCTTCATTTCCCACAGTCTAAAAGATTCTTTTTTTTTTTTTTTTTTTTTGTTTTTTTTTGTTTTTTTTTGTTTTTTTTTTGTTTTTTTTTTTTATTTTTATTTTTTTATTGGTGTTCAATTTACTAACATACAGAATAACACCCAGTGCCCGTCACCCATTCACTCCCACCCCCCGCCCTCCTCCCCTTCTACCACCCCTAGTTCGTTTCCCAGAGTTAGCAGTCTTTACGTTCTGTCTCCCTTTCTGATATTTCCCACCCATTTCTTCTCCCTTCCCTTATTTTCCCTTTCACTATTATTTATATTCCCCAAATGAATGAGAACATATAATGTTTGTCCTTCTCCGACTGACTTACTTCACTCAGCATAATACCCTCCAGTTCCATCCACGTTGAAGCAAATGGTGGGTATTTGTCATTTCTAATAGCTGAGTAATATTCCATTGTATACATAAACCACAGCTTCTTTATCCATTCATCTTTCGTTGGACACCGAGGCTCCTTCCACAGTTTGGCTATAGTGGCCATTGCTGCTAGAAACATCGGGGTGCAGGTGTCCCGGCGTTTCATTGCATTTGTATCTTTGGGGTAAATCCCCAACAGTGCAATTGCTGGGTCGTAGGGCAGGTATATTTTTAACTGTTTGAGGAACCTCCACACAGTTTTCCAGAGTGGCTGCACCAGTTCACATTCCCACCAACAGTGTAAGAGGGTTCCCTTTTCTCCGCATCCTCTCCAACATTTGTTGTTTCCTGTCTTGTTAATTTTCCCCATTCTCACTGGTGTGAGGTAGTATCTCATTGTAGTTTTGATTTGTATTTCCCTGATGGCAAGTGATGCAGAGCATTTTCTCATATGCATGTTGGCCATGTCTATGTCTTCCTCTGTGAGATTTCTGTTCATGTCTTTTGCCCATTTCATGATTGGATTGTTTATTTCTTTGGTGTTGAGTTTAATAAGTTCTTTATAGATCTTGGAAACTAGCCCTTTATCTGATATGTCATTTGCAAATATCTTCTCCCATTCTGTAGGTTGTCTTTGAGTTTTGTTGACTGTATCCTTTGCTGTGCAAAAGCTTCTTATCTTGATGAAGTCCCAATAGTTCATTTTTGCTTTTGTTTCTTTTGCCTTCGTGGATGTATCTTGCAAGAAGTTACTATGGCCGAGTTCAAAAAGGGTGTTGCCTGTGTTCTTCTCTAGGATTTTGATGGAATCTTGTCTCACATTTAGATCTTTCATCCATTTTGAGTTTATCTTTGTGTATGGTGCAAGAGAGTGGTCTAGTTTCATTCTTCTGCATGTGGATGTCCAATTTTCCCAGCACCATTTATTGAAGAGACTGTCTTTCTTCCAATGGATAGTCTTTCCTCCTTTATCGAATATTAGTTGCCCATAAAGTTGAGGGTCCACTTCTGGATTCTCTATTCTGTTCCACTGATCTATGTGTCTGTTTTTGTGCCAGTACCACACTGTCTTGATGACCACAGCTTTGTAGTACAACCTGAAATCTGGCATTGTGATGCCCCCAGATATGGTTTTCTTTTTTAAAATTCCCCTGGCTATTCGGGGTCTTTTCTGATTCCACACAAATCTTAAAATAATTTGTTCTAACTCTCTGAAGAAAGTCCATGGTATTTTGATAGGGATTGCATTAAACGTGTATATTGCCCTGGGTAACATTGACATTTTCACAATATTAATTCTGCCAATCCATGAGCATGGAATATTTTTCCATCTCTTTGTGTCTTCCTCAATTTCTTTCAGAAGTGTTCTATAGTTTTGAGGGTATAGATCCTTTACATCTTTGGTGAGGTTTATTCCTAGGTATCTTATGCTTTTGGGTGCAATTGTAAATGGGATTGACTCCTTAATTTCTCTTTCTTCAGTCTCATTGTTTGTGTATAGAAATGCCACTGACTTCTGGGCATTGATTTTGTATCCTGCCACGCTACCGAATTGCTGTATGAGTTCTAGCAATCTTGGGGTGGAGACTTTTGGGTTTTCTATGTAGAGTATCATGTCATCTGCGAAGAGGGAGAGTTTGACTTCTTCTTTGCCAATTTGAATGCCTTTAAGGTCTTTTTGTTGTCTGATTGCTGAGGCTAGGACTTCCAGTACTATGTTGAATAGCAGTGGTGAGAGTGGACATCCCTGTCTTGTTCCTGATCTTAGGGGAAAGGCTCCCAGTGCTTCCCCATTGAGAATGATATTTGCTGTGGGCTTTTCATAGATGGCTTTTAAGATGTCGAGGAGTGTTCCCTCTATCCCTACACTCTGAAGAGTTTTGATCAGGAATGGGTGCTGTATTTTGTCAAATGCTTTCTCTGCATCCAATGAGAGGATCATATGGTTCTTGGTTTTTCTCTTGCTGATATGATGAATCACATTGATTGTTTTACGGGTGTTGAACCAGCCTTGTGTCCCAGGGATAAATCCTACTTGGTCATGGTGAATAATTTTCTTAATGTACTGTTGGATCCTATTGGCCAGTATCTTGTTGAGAATTTTTGCATCCATGTTCATCAGGGATATTGGTCTGTAATTCTCCTTTTTGGCGGGGTCTTTGTCTGGCTTTGGAATTAAGGTGATGCTGGCTTCATAGAACGAATTTGGAAGTACTCCATCTCTTTCTATCTTTCCAAACAGCTTTAGGAGAATAGGTATGATTTCTTCTTTAAACGTTTGATAAAATTCTCCTGGGAAGCCATCTGGCCCTGGACTCTTGTGTCTTGGGAGGTTTTTGATGACTGCTTCAATTTCCTCCCTGGTTATTGGCCTGTTCAGGTTTTCTATTTCTTCCTGTTCCAGTTTTGGTAGTTTGTGGCTTTCCAGGAATGCGTCCATTTCTTCTAGATTGCCTAATTTATTGGCGTATAGCTGTTCATAATATGTTTTTAAAATCGTTTGTATTTCCTTGGTGTTGGTAGTGATCTCTCCTTTCTCATTCATGATTTTCTTAATTTGAGTCTTCTCTCTCTTCTTTTTAATAAGGCTGGCTAATGGTTTATCTATCTTATTAATTCTTTCAAAGAACCAACTCCTGGTTCTGTTGATCTGTTCCAC
This sequence comes from Canis lupus familiaris, assembly GCF_011100685.1. NCBI lineage: Eukaryota > Metazoa > Chordata > Mammalia > Carnivora > Canidae > Canis > Canis lupus. The sequence continues at coordinate 7,994,044 of NC_049232.1, forward strand.
AGTTCTTCTGGTCTCGATTTCGTTGAGTTCTGCTCGAATCTTTATTAACTCCCTTCTTCTCTTGGGTGTAGGATCTATTTGCTGTTTTTTCTCTAGCTCCTTTATGTGTAAGGTTAGCTTTTGCATTTGAGTTCTTTCCAGTTTTTGAATGGATGCTTGTATTGCGATGTATTTCCCCCTTAGGACTGCTTTTGCTGCATCCCAAAGATTTTCAACGGTTGTATCTTCATTCGCATTAGTTTCCATGAATCTTTTTAATTCTTCCTTAATTTCCTGGTTGACCCTTTTATCTTTTAGCAGGATGGTCCTTAACCTCCATGTGTTTGAGGTCCTTCCAAACTTCTTGTTGTGATTTAGTTCTAATTTCAAGGCATTATGGTCCGAGAATATGCAGGGGACAATCCCAATCTTTTGGTATCGGTTCAGACCCGATTTGTGACCCAATATGTGGTCTATTCTGGAGAAAGTTCCATGTGCGCTTGAGAAGAATGTGTATTCAGTTGAGTTTGGATGTAAAGTTCTGTAGATATCTGTGAAATCCACCTGGTCCAGTGTATCATTTAAAGCTCTCGTTTCTTTGGAGATGTTTTGCTTAGAAGACCTATCGAGTATAGAAAGAGCTAGATTGAAGTCACCAAGTATAAGTGTATTATTATCTAAGTATTTCTTCACTTTGGTTAATAATTGATTTATATATTTGGCAGCTCCCACATTCGGAGCATATATATTGAGGATTGTTAAGTCCTCTTGTTGAATAGATCCTTTAAGTATGATATAGTGTCCCTCTTCATCTCTCACTACAGTCTTTGGGGTAAATTTTAGTTTATCTGATATAAGGATGGCTACCCCTGCTTTCTTTTGAGGACCATTCGAATGGTAAATGGTTCTCCAACCTTTTATTTTCAGGCTGTAGGTGTCCTTCTGTCTAAAATGAGTCTCTTGTAGACAGCAAATAGATGGGTCCTGCTTTTTTATCCAGTCTGAAACCCTGCGCCTTTTGATGGGGTCATTAAGCCCGTTCACATTCAGAGTTACTATTGAGAGATATGAGTTTAGTGTCATCATGATATCTATTCAGTCTTTGTTTTTGTGGACTGTTCCACTGAACTTCTTCTTAAAGGGGAATTTTAAGAGGCCCCCTTAAAATTTCTTGCAGAGCTGGTTTGGAGGTCACATATTCTTTCAGTTGCTGCCTGTCTTGGAAGCTCTTTATCTCTCCTTCCATTTTGAATGAGAGCCTTGCTGGATAAAGTATTCTTGGTTGCATGTTCTTCTCATTTAGGACCCTGAATATATCCTGCCAGCCCTTTCTGGCCTGCCAGGTCTCTGTGGAGAGGTCTGCTGTTACCCTAATACTCCTCCCCATAAAAGTCAGGGATTTCTTGTCTCTTGCTGCTTTAAGGATCTTCTCCTTATCTTTGGAATTTGCAAGCTTCACAATTAAATGTCGAGGTGTTGAACGGTTTTTATTGATTTTAGGGGGGGATCTCTCTATTTCCTGGATCTGAATGCCTGTTTCCCTTCCCAGATTAGGAAAGTTTTCAGCTAGAATTTGTTCAAATACATATTCTGGCCCTCTGTCCCTTTCGGCGCCCTCGGGAACCCCAATTAAACGTAGGTTTTTCTTCCTCAGGCTGTCGTTTATTTCCCTTAATCTATCTTCATGGTCTTTTAATTGTTTGTCTCTTTTTTCCTCAGTTTCCCTCTTTGCTATCAACTTGTCTTCTAGGTCACTCACTCGTTCTTCCACCTCGTTAACCCTCGTCGTTAGGACTTCTAGTTTGGATTGCATCTCATTCAATTGATTTTTAATTTCTGCCTGATTAGCTCTAAATTCTGCAGTCATGAAGTCTCTTGAGTCCTTTATGCTTTTTTCTAGAGCCACCAGTAGCTGTATAATAGTGCTTCTGAATTGGCTTTCTGACATTGAATTGTAATCCAGATTTTGTAACTCTGTGGGAGAGAGGACTGTTTCTGATTCTTTCTTTTGAGGTGATGTTTTCCTTCTAGTCATTTTGCTCAGTGCAGAGTGGCCAAAAGCAAGTTGTATTGGGAAAAAGAGAAAAAGAGAGGAGAGAAAGAAGGAAAGAAAAGAGAAAGAGAAAAAAAAGGGAAGAAAAAGAAAAAAAACGAAAGAAAAAAAAAAAAGAAGAAGAAAAAGAGAAAGAAAAAGAAAGGAGAAAAAAAGGGGGTGGGGGAAGGAAACAAATCAAAAAGCAAAACAAAACAAAAACAAAAACAAACAAAAAAAAAGAACCACCGGGGAGTATCTTCTGATTCTGTGTTCTTTAAGTCCCTTGGCTTCTCCTGGAAGTTGTCAGTCTAGCTGGTGTTCTGGGGGAGGGGCCTGTTGTGCTGATTTTCAGGTGTTAGCAGTTGGGGGAGCTGCTGTGCCCCTGCCTGGTGCAGGGCTCGGTGGGGGTTGTTTACCCCGTGAGGCCGCAGGAGGAACAGCCCCAGTGGCGGGGCAGCTCTGGAAACCTGGATTCAGCCCCCGCAGGAACTCCGGAGCTCTCCGTCTGCAGGGCCTGGAGGCTCCGGGCGGGGCCGCTGATCTGCTCAGCTGGGGCAGGAGCGTCCTCGCTGTCCTGGGCCCTCCCGGCCTCTGCCTGTCCCGGGGGAGGCGGGATCCTGGGCTGTGTCCCGGCGCCCTGTGCTCCGGAGCCTGCGCTGGTGGATTCGCGCTCCCGGGCCCCGCAGCCCCCTCCGCGGAGCCGCCGCCCAAGTCCCGCCGAGCTGCTCCTGGAACCGCGCAGCCCCCTCCGCACGGAGCCTCTTCCTCTGCCCGAGCCCCTCCGAGCTGCTCCCGGGGCCGCGCAACCCCCTCCGCGGAGCCGCCGCCCGAGCCCCTTCAGCTGCTCCGGGTCCCGCCGGGTCCCGCCGTGCGCGCTGCAGCCCTTAGGGAGCTCGGCGCACTCTCCCGGGGCGCAGGTGTCTGTTAGTGTCCCCGGGAGCCCGAGGGCATCCCCGCCCTCCTGGGTCCTGCTCCACCTCCCTGCGAGCCCCTTTCCGCCCGGGAAGGTCGGTGCAGCTCCTGCTCCTCCGGGACGGGGCTCTCCTGTCCTGGGGACACTCGCCCCGGCCTCAGCCCGGCTCCTCGCGGGCCCCTCTCCCTTGGAGGCCTTTGTTTCTTTATTTCTTTTTCCCCGTCTTCCTACCTTGATAGAAGCGCGAACTCTTCTCACTGTAGCATTCCAGCTGTTTTCTCTTTAAATCTCAGGCCGAATTCATAGATTTTCAGGATAATTTGAAGGTTTTCTAGGTAATTTGGTGGAGACAGGTGATTTGGGGACCCTACTCTTCCGCCATCTTGCTCCTCCCCCCTCAGTCTAAAAGATTCTAATGCAATGGTTAACAAACCAAACAAACAACAAAAATCCTTATGTTCTTTGGCTTGTGAAGAATGTGATCACAGTGTTCCACCAAAGCCCTATGTAAATCTTTATCTAAGGGGTAACCCATAACAAAGTCTTTGTCCTGACAGGATTACTTCCAGACTTTCACTGGTAAACATGGCTTAGGGCACATATCTGGTATAAATCCTACAAGATCATCTTTATTAGTAATGACAACTATTACATAGTAATCAGCTAATTAGAAAATAGGACTTCAAGTTTATTGATATATATTTTAGTATTATTTACAGCAAGAAATATTGAGAAATGCATCTATATATAGTCACAATGCTTCTGTCTATATTTCCATAAATTTACTATTATTATTCAAGAACCATTTGTCCCAAGAAGATGAAATTACAAATAACTTTATTGTCTATTTCAGGAACTTTCTGAAAATCTATTTACTTAACCTATTCAACTAAGGCTCTGTCAGAATAATCACCTCTTTGTAGAACAGCAGATTGCCCAGCTGGGCTTTTCTAGCAACAGTTTAAAACTTTCTCCTGGCTATGCTCACCAATTCTGAAATGTTACATCTCGAAACAAGCACAATTCCCATCAAGGTGCTGTTCATTCCAACCCATGTAGAAACACGTGCCTTAAGCCACCTATGAACATTAATCCTTTATTATCCAGGACACTTAACTGCATTCCAAGCGTTACTAATCACTCATTATGATCCTGGTCTCCCTTGTTTGAGGAACAGGCTACTCTAGGGTCTGTTTGGGGACATAACAAAACATGATGTATTAGCTATGGTGAAAGATAAATATTCCACTGTTCCAAAAGATTAATAGTAAAATTAAGACAAACAAACAATAATTCCATACTTATGTCAAGTAAGTTCTGGTCCCCACCAAAGTTAAATTTTAGTTGATGGATGGGCTTAAGGGTATCAATCTAGTTTTGCTTTATATCATTTCTTTTCTCTACATACTATGTTTAACTTAAACAACTCATTTGTGCCTGAGTAAAAACTAGTCAGTTAATTAATATGGACAAGTGAGTTGATGAGTATGGAAGGGGCCACTAATTTTTATAAGTTAAGATAAATTCACAGTTGTCATCAGAGGAGAATAAATGTATCTAGGAGAACATTACTGAAGTGAAGATTTTAACACTGAATAGACCGAAGCATTTATTTAAGTTGTCATTTGTTCTTGGTGGAGCTTGAAAGATATTTTACATGAATAACCTAAAAGATAATTATCATCATTATATATGCCTTTTTAAAGTTAGTACAATATTAATATATGGCCCTAATGATTACCCTAACCTGTTTATCCAGAATCAGAGACAGAAAAATTACTGATTTTCTAAACTCTTTCTCTGAGAGTCCTTGTTCAAAAGTCAGTTCGGGTTTCACTGAGAACATCCATCTGTCTTTCCTGTTTCCCATTTCCAAATGAATTCCTATTAGTTTTCTTTTCCTACTGAAGGAAAGTCCCAGAAGGAAGTGGGCAGATGGTCACTGGAATTGAATCAATTTAAAATGTTTACATATTGCAAAAGGTGCAACGATTAAATATGCGAAGGTAAGGGATGACCTAATATGATTGACAAAATATTCTTGTTTTAAAAGAGCACTCCCACACTACTATATCTATACCATCTTGTCAGATTCCAGAAAATGGTCAACAGAGCTATGTAAAGGAGTAAAACCATTCTATTTCATTATTTTACAAGTCAAGTCCAAATAATGAAGGGAATACAAGAGGAAGAAAAAAGCAATCACCTTTGAAAACACATTCTAGCTTTTTTTATTGAAATATAGTTTTACAGTTTCAGGTATACAACAGAGTAATTCAATATTTATATACATTGTGAAGTGATCACCATGATAAGTCTACTTACCGTTTGTTACCATGCACCGTTGTCATATTATTGACTGTATATTCTATGCTGGTCTTCCCATCCCTGTGACTTACTCATTTTATAACTGCAAGCTTATACCTCTTAATCCCCTTCACCTATTTTGCCCATCCCCCACACCTTCCTCTCTTCTGGCAACCACCAGTTTGTTCTCTGTATGTATCAGTCCATTTCTCTTTTGTTTGTTCATTTGGGTTTTTTTTTAGATTCCACATATAAGTGAAATCATAAGGTATTTGTCTTCCTCTGGCTGACATACTGCAGTTGACATAATACACTCTAGATCCGTCCTGGATCCATCTTGCCACAAATGAAAAGATTTCATTATCTTTTTATGGCTGAATAATATTCCATTTCACTCACACACACACACGTATGTACCACATCATCTTATCCACTTATCTATTGATGGAGACTCAAGGTGCATCCCTATCTTGGCTACTATAAATGGACAAGATATGAAAACATTTTACCTTTAACTGCGTACAAAATTAAAGGGATAAAAAACATCTTTTGCTGATGTAGAATATACAGTAGGTAGTTTATTTTTTTATTTATTTATTTTTTTAATTTTTATTTATTCATGATAGTTACAGAGAGAGAGAGAGGCAGAGACACAGGCAGAGGGAGAAGCAGGCTCCATGCACCGGGAGCCCGACGTGGGATTCGATCCCGGGTCTCCAGGATCGCGCCCTGGGCCAAAGGCAGGTGCCAAACCGCTGCGCCACCCAGGGATCCCTATTTTTTTTTTTTTTAATCAATTCTCAAGACAATGATTTTCTACTAGACATCAGAGGAGAGAGTCTTATATTTCTATCTGTCACAGAGCCTGTCACAAAACATGCAATAAATGTTTCCAAAGAAATATTTGTTAATTAGTATACTCTAGTCCATACTTCTAGTAACCAAATATAATACATTCAGCTTAATTTCTATAGGAAAAAAATGTTCAAAATTACAACCTAAAATCTATAAATGCAACATTCTATTGTTTGAAATTGCATAGATTTTCACATAGTTGTCAGAATTTATAGCTAAGCAAGTCATAAATCATAAAATCATTTCCTAAACATTAGTGACACAATCAATTAAAATCTCATCCTATTTGCTGGACTCAAGAGACTTTTTTTTTTAAATGAACTATTGTTTTGGTATTTTAGAAGGGCAACACAGGCTAAATCTACACTACTTATTACATATTCAGTTAGTATTTTGACTATGTGATAGGATAAAGTGAAAACATTAATCATTGTATTTTTATGAGCTTTCTGTTGACTTACATAAGAGAATCACTCTTGAATCCAGAATATTGTAATCAATGAGTAAAATGTGTATTTTTGTTCAGACTTCTTGATTTAGCAAGTCTTTTCTTGATTTTAGCATTTTATGTTGAAATGTATATTTTAAGAAGCTACACTCCTAAATTTATTAGTATGTGCATTTCACAACAAGGAATTAATCTGTGGTCTAATAGCTTAAAAGAAAAAATAAAACATCTATTTTTCTTTTAGTAAATAAATATACCTTCAATTGAATATGAGAGCAATATGAGTTTTAGGACTCCATACATTTACTTAATTCAAAAGATCTTGAACACCTATACAGGGTAGGTGCCGATATGGTTCACATCACAAGAATGCATTTTGCCTGAATTGCTTAGCAACTTAATTGCTAGGAAGATATGCTGTGTAAGAGAACCTGAATGAATCACTTAAACATTTGACTCTTGATTTGGGCTTAGGTCATGATCTCAGGGTCATGAGACTGAGCCCCATGTCCGGCTCCATGCTCAGCACAGAGTCTACTTGAGATATTCTCTCTCTGTCTCTCTCTCTCTCTGCCTCTCTCCCTGTTCACTCTCTCTTTCTTTCTCTCTCTAAAGTACATAAGTAAAATCTTCAAGAAAAAAAGATACGATGTGTAGACCTTTCAGCAAGTCCTTTGTTCATCAGGTGGACTTGGAGTACAGACAGAAAGACCTAGAGATTTTAAACTAAAAACTAACAAATCAAAAAGTACACTCTTAAAGATGAAGAAACTATTGCCAAGATCAGCTATGCCGACCTATGACTATAAATAGAATAACGAAAGAGAAAAACCCCATTCTTTGTAAATGGACTGTCACAAAATTGAAAAGACCACCATCAAGGGGATAGAAACTGTTCTGGGACTTGTGTTTTTTAAAAGTTGTCCAAGATTATCAGGCTTTGAGAAAAGTCCCAGGGCTGGGCTATCACAGATTGTCAGATGGTAGGGGCTATAAGAAGTGCTTTGAGAAGATAGTAAAGTAAACCACTGGAAATCCAAGCATCTTGGAAAACCCTTCTGAGCCAGAGAAATGGCAATGCTGATGCTTTGATTATGTGACCTAGTTGTTTTCAATGGTTTGGGGCCAGCCACTCTCATGCACAGCAGCTTCCATTCCTGGTGTCAGTGCACAGATAAGGTTAATATTGATTGACAGAGTTGATGACTGCCAAGAAGCCCTAAGGTTTAGCTGATACTGCTCTCATTCATATGCACCATGTATGACTTTTTTTTTTTTCCATGTATGACTTTTAAAATTAAAACATCACAGGTAAATTTTGTGGCAAGCACTAAGGTTCCTGTTCTTGTTTCCAACCACATGGATCTCATGGTTTTTCATTCACATTGGGATTTTGTGCTAGTGTTATCCACATCACAAAGCTACCCTAAAACCAAGAGGCCTATTTTAAATGGAAACATAACGATTTGTTTCCACCACACTGTAAGATGTCCCTCAGTTTTTCCTCCTTTTCTCATCTACAATTTTGTTTGGATAAAATGAGAGTTCTCTGTTAGAGATACAGTGACACAGACCCTGAGATGAATGAAGCTTAAGTATCTTATAAATCAGAATTTAATACCTACTAGTGTTACTGAAATGAGAACGTTTTGGTGAGGTCATTTTGTTTGCTTTCAAATTGTGTTTTGACAGTGATGAGTAATATCAAAATGAGAAAGTGATCATCAGTTTAAGTCCTTTCAAAGGTTATTTTTCATTTAATGTCTTTTCTTTCAGTTACAATTGTACACGTTTAGAGTTTAGGTGAGTACACACAATCAGTTCCTCAAAGTTTGAAGCCTGGAGGGAATTTACCCTTACATTAGTGCACCATTGTGTTCTAACCATTCACTGCTTTTCTGTTGTATCATCTAGAAGAATTGGAAACTTGTTCCGCCCTTCATTGTGCTGAACACAGATTGATGTTGTAATGTCAGGTAAAGGGTGAAGAGTATCAGCAGGGACAGCTGCTCAGAGGCAGGGGAAAAAAATACTTGGGATATCTAAAATCCTCAAAATATTCAGGAATCAGGCAATCGATTCGAAAAAACAGGTTGGCAAGTTTGACACATTCATAATATTAGATTAAACTTAATTTTATTGGCTTCTTGTTTAGTATTTAGTTGCATCTGTGTTTGGGAGCGAGAGACAGCAGGTGTACTGAAAGGCTGCTAAATTCCAAAGTAAAGAGAGAGGCTCTTATTCCCCAGAAAAATGCATGAGCAGCTAAGGCAATCAATTTCCACATGCTGAGGGTTTTCAAATTCACCCCTTCCACAAAGACGTTTCATTGTTACTACCTCCAGCCTCCAGTATGCTAGCATTTACTTGGCTTATTTTTATGCCTATTGGTATGTCTTCAGGGAAAGTTTTATTTACACTCAGAGAAGGTTTACATTTTCTGCAAAAGGCAATAGCGCATTTCTCAAGCTAAATCATAATGGATAAGGTTATCAATCGCTGAAGTTGGCTGATTCGGGGGATTACTGTGGATGACAAAGATCATGATCCAACAGGGTTTGTATCTTATCTATGTCAGATAAATATAACTGAAAGGACTATTATAAAGTCGAATTTTGCTCTAAAGCAGAAATTCAATACTAAAGAACCCAAAGTGTCAGAGTAAGATGGTAGATGAAGGGAGAAAAAAAAGATAACCTCGAGCTCAATTCACATTAATCAATATATCATTAGTTCCTCTTAACAGAGCTGTCTCCATGCTAGAAATCTCTGTCATGAAAAGGCTCCTCCTATCTGAAACTTCAATAGATCTCTTGGAATGGGTTCATAAAGAAAGTACACAACGTAGCCTTTTCTTTGTGACTAAAGGAAAACAAATAGGTCTTCTTTATAATCTACACTGGGAGCCTTTCTGTAAAGCTAAGGTAGAATTTAGCGGCTCTAAGACCCCTCCTTATAGTCCTGATAAAATATCCATGAATCCAAATAAATAATGATGAAGAAAATTTCTGGAAACAGAAATAAGAGTAGACAAATTTTCAAAGTTCCAAATGGGGGTAGGATAGCAATTCACACTGAAGACAGCTTCAGTTTTTCATTCTAACCCACTCCATGAAGTCTGAAGGGCATGGATCAAATGTGCTCTCCAAACCCTGCTAAGGCAAGGAAATAAAATCCTGAGAGCGGAGTTCCAGCTCCTTCATGCAAGATCACCACTGCCCAATGAAAAGCTGCTATTCCTCAAAATCTGTGCAATTTATCTTCTGAATCAGCCAAATTCTGAGCCATTCTTCCTCCCCCTTAGTTCCTCCTACAGCCATTCAGAAGCTACAGCAGAACTTCAAGACTGGAATAGCATAGGAGCACAGTGTTCTGAATTCATGAATAAAAAGCAAGCTGCTGAGTATTCTGTTGCTTATTTAGATCAGTACTTCTCAAATTATCTTGTGTGAGAAACCAGCATATTCACTTTGTTAAAATTTCCAATCTGTAGCAGAATAGTATTTAAGAAAATTAAAATAAAAACAAATTACATAGCAAATTCAAGTCACCATCCATCACATAAAATTTAAGACAATACTTTTTCAATGATTAAACTCAAAAGACATAAAATTACCCCAAGTATCACTTTTTCTTTTCAAGAAAGTTGCTAAAGTCTTACTTTCAATTTCCTTAGTTTTATTTTTTGTGGACCTGTAGCCAAGATTCTGTATACTGGAAATATTCTGTGAGCCACACCTGCAGTAGCACAGAGTTAGGTAACTCAATACTCAACACAGAGAAGTCCAGGTCAGCCTAGTGTTTTATAATGAAATGACTTCCTGGCAGGGGATTCAAGAAGAACTTACTCATTCCTCTTCTTCAAGTTTAGATCTCAATGGAAAGGAGTAAAGACGTTCCATACTGCCAGTGTTTTTGGAAAAGTACTGGAATTAGATAGATTTCTTATGGAATGTAAAAGAAATAGTAGGAAAAAGAAAAACCAAAACAGGACATTTCTACAAATCTCTGACAATGTTCTATCTCTGTAGAACATTAACAAGAAATATGATTTCAGAAGCCCATCCCAAAAGAGAGAACACAAGTAGTTTTTGAATCAAGAACCATAGGACATAAAAAAAAAACAAAAAACAAAAAAAAAACATTTTCAGATAAAGGCAGAAACTCAAATATTTGACTTAGTAGAAAAAGAGTGAGATCTTCAATAAATTATAATCCATTAAAAATAGTAAAAAGAATAGGCACTAGAAAAAAAATCCTATCAGTTGTACCAAGGATAATCATGAATGTTATTCTAAGGGAAATAAAGTAATGAAATGAAGGACTATGAAAGGTCAAGTAAATAAGAGACACAGACTCAGTCTAGGATTTCCAAATTTTCCTGAGCAAACAACAAAACAAGCTGATTGATCCAAAGTGCTCACTCAGTTTCAGGAGACCTTCACAGTAGGGAGTCAATAAATATTGAATAAATGGGTTAATGATTGGCAGCAGAAAGACAATTCTACCAGTCACTTAATCAAGTTCAAGTAGCTATTTAGCTCTCTAGAAACTCTTTGTATTGAATTAAAACAGAACATAGCGATTGCAAAGAACATAGCAATGTACTTGATATCCACCCAACTCCCTCTCATGAGTTTGTGGGGAAGGGAGGATGGCCTAAGGAAAAGAAGTTTGGAAACATACACAGGTCCATTGAGGTGGGTCATTTTGGTTTGTTTAAACTTTTTGTTACTTCCAGTGATTGTAGCCAATGTATAGGTCACTAGAGAAAGCTCTAGAATTTAAGTAGTGCTTTAGGGGCAACCATGTGGCATTATTAGATTCATTCATTGGAACTCATGGAGGAAGAACTAATGGTGATTTTTATTCATGGGTATTCAGCCCTCAGAGCTGTTCTTGAGCACCGCCAACAAGATGATGACAGAGACAAAAGCTCTAATACAGCTCCATTTGTCCCTGTGGGTGACTCTTCTTGTCATTTCTATACCCAGCCACAACCTCTTCCCCACATTTGACATGGCTTTCATTCATTACTATGCATTATTTATCTGAATACTATCCCATTGAGTTATACTTCAAAGTACATGTATTTCTGATGGGATGTGCTCAGTATGGTACATTCCTCTAGGTAGTTCTGATAAGAAGTACTCCAAAACAGTAAAGACAAGAAACCAAGGCTCGCTTATAGGAATTATTTTATGGGTCTTTTTGGGAAAATATGTATGTGTGTGTGTCTATCTGGGCTGGGCTGGTGGTGTTGGTAATAATGAACTGCCCACAGAATATGGTGCTGTTCCCTAGTAACCAACAGCATGCGCAGCCAAGAAAGCCTGAATAGGGGTAAACCTGTAGCTTGAAATTTGTCTTTTTCCTGCCTGAAGATAACTGGCCATGACTTATTCCCCAAAGACCTTGTATTTTGGATACACTAGAGAAGAGAGAGGAAAAGAGAAAGTCTAAATGGGAAGAAGAAATTCTGCAGGAAGAAAGCTTTACTAAAGGTACAAAATTAGAACATAAGCAAAAACAAAACTAGGTTTTCATTACTAGTAGTCCAACTAGGTTTCATTGCCGTAGACAAAACAAAATCAACAACATAAAAATTCATTTTGTAGAGACCATATCGAATGTCAGATCAAGAAGCCTGACAGGGAACCAACCAATGTTCCTGAGCAAAGAATGAGTAGACTGAAGTGAATTTCCCTGAAGAAATTCCCAGAAATCTATTTCTCTTCACATAAGACTATGCGTATTAAAAAGGAAAGAAGTGAAACACTCAAAAGGATTTTTAAAATGTGAAACTAATGCAATGAGATCCCTTAAAAAAAAAAAAAAAGCTAAAAACTGTTCATAGTAACAGTTACAGGAGTGGGTGGGGGAGCCCATATTTTAGTCATTTAGAATATCATCCTTTGATAAATAACCTAGAAATGAGATCTTTGCAGAAAAATCTAAACAAATTTAGCTATTGAGGTCTAAATGCCAAATATGACTAAAGGTCAAAACTAAAATAGCTCACAAAAAATTGAACTACAAAAGTCTCGATGAGAAAGAATAGCATAGCCAGAACAAAGCATGCTTCTGGCAGAAAAAACAATGCAAGATGAAAATAAATAAATAAGAGAGGAGCTAAAAGCAAGCCAAGACAGATCCACGCAAATAGAATAATTTACCCATCTGACCAAGAGGGCTAGGAGAAGACAGACTGTTTAAAGTCCATGGAAACAGTGTCTTTGTACTGGTCATATAATTACAATTAATTGAATCATATCGGAACAAGAGCAGAACAAAATGGTCAATACACAGTACCTAAGGTCTACTAGTATCTAGAAGAAGCAAAAGTTGACATTTTCAGTAAAGAATTACTTTACAATATATTACAAAATTATCTGATCAACGTAGATTGGGTAAAGCACAAAGAAAAAAGTTCAATCACACTTATGCTTTGGACCAAAATTGACTTTAGAGACCTTTCAAAAGTCCTTCCAACTACAAGAACCACTCAATGTATTTAGTTGTATTATATGAGGAGTCATTCGCTTCTCAAGGGTACTTTATATCCAAGTAGATATCCGATAGACTACACCTGGAAAAGAGATAATTTGATCCAAAAGATGACAAGATCAGATTCCAAAGAGAAGAACCACATTAAATAGCAGGAAGTCCTTTAGCTATTAAATTGAATAGTAGAAAATATCTCAGTACACTACCAATCCAACTCTCTTACAGTAGAGCCAATTTTTCCTGCCATTTTTGCTGCCACCATTAAGCATGTTAAATATACAATAGCATCCAACAATTTAACATACCAAAATGACAGGAAACAAAGTGTGTGGCCAATAAGGTAAGACAATTTCTTTGCAATCTCACCAACTGTTTTGGGACCATCTCCTAAACTAGCAATCTCAATAATGCTTAGTTAAGATCTTTGATTAAACAACAGAAGTAACTGAACATTGTATTGAGAAAAAGGCATGAAAATAAACCATTTGTGTCTTCAGTCTGAAGAAAAGCAATAAATACAAGCTACCGTGCATAAAGTTTAGAAAAGGAGACAAAAGGAGGGCCGACGTTAAAATGTCAGGGATTTAATGCAACCTAAGTCTAAAATGTAAGAGCACCTAAAATGGTAGCAAGACACATGAAGGATGAAGATGGTGAGGTGAAGATATTAATGATCATGAATTCAAATATAGAAAGAGGAGGTCTTCGCGGGTAATCATATTTAAATAGCTGTCTTTTCATTGCCATTTCTCCTAAACTCTAATTCACCCATTCTGGGAAAATCAAATGACTCCACGATGAAGCCAGAAGACTGTATCTTCAGTAGAAAGCAGATTTAAAGATTTTGCAGAACTCTCTCAACTCCAGTAGCTGTCCTGAAATCCAGGGGGGTTTGCAGGTGAAGGAGCCGGGGAGGAAGTCGTGGAGAACGCTGTCCGTGTGTTTGCGGAGATCCGGCCTTTATCGCCCCACGAAGGGAGTGTCAGAGGGGCCCGGGCACCTGCCGCTGCTGGCGGGCTTGGAAGAGAGCAGCGGCTCCTCCCGGACCGCCGGCAGGAAGCAGTAGGGCGCCCACAGCCCACGGCCTCTGCATAAAGCCCAACGAGAGCTGCGGCGGGGATCCCCGGGTGGCGCAGCGCTTTGGCGCCTGCCCTTGGCCCGGGGCGCGATCCTGGAGACCCGGGATCGAGTCCCACGTCGGGCTCCCGGTGCATGGAGCCTGCCTCTCCCTCTGCCTGTGTCTCTGCCCCTCTCTTTCTCTCTCTCTGGGACTATCATAAATAAATAAAAATTAAAAAAAGAAGAAGAAAAAAAAAAGAGCTGCGGCTGCTGTGTGTGTGCCGCAGAGCAGGGGAGAACGCGCCGGCGCCGGCGTGCGGGCTGCTCAGTGCGGGGGCCGCTGCACCACAACTCCCTCGTGGCCTTGGATTTTCCTGGGCAAACGGGAAGAGTGAGAGAGAAGCCGGCGGAAGCCCAGAGCGCGGCCCTGGAGGAAGGTCACGCGTGGAGGAAACGACGCGCCGGGACGAACCTCCCAGGCCGCCGGTCCACCCGGTACAGTGACCCACAGGGCGCAGCCCTGGCTCCGCGGCAGGAGCTCCAGGGAGGAGTCGCGCCGCATCACCAAGCAGCAGGGCCCGGTGGACGCGCTTCCCCGCTCCGGGACAGCCAGGGCAATCCAGAGGCATTCGTGCTCACGCTGTGTCATCATCAGAAAGTTAAAAATTTCCGGGTCTTACCTTGCGGGGACGCCGGGCAGATGTTCTTCAGCCTTGACGACGGCAACACCAAATTCTCCGACCGGCCGGCTCGTTGACTTTTACCAGCTCAACGAGGGAGTCCTGCCCTGCAAGCCCTAGCACCACTGCATCCGCGTGGCCTTATGACCCCACGGGCCCCGGGGCCACCGACGGAGGAAGCTGACACTGGACCGGGGGTGCCGCCCCGCTGGGCTCCCCCCGCCGCCGGGAGGCGAACCCGCGACGACCACGGTCGCCTTGGCCGGGCCGCGAGGGCCGAGAACCGGAGACGAGGGATTGGAAACGAACTCTTCCCTGGAATAATCTTGACAATTAAAACTGATATGTTTACTTTTTATTAGCGAAAAAAAAATGCACCTGCAGCATGCAACTTATATTTACCATTAGTGTTGTTTTCAATAAAAAAGTGGTCCATAACCTATAGGAGGAGCATAGTAAGAGAAAGATTAGCTTTACAGAAAAGCTGAAGAAAGATGACATCAGAGGCAGTATGCAAGAGGAGAAAAATGAAGAGAGTCAACAGCATCCTTGTATAGGTAGAAGCTAATGAGGTAGAAGAAAAAATAATAAACTGAAATTAATAAATCTCAGGAAATACAAGTATATTTAAGCATTTTCATATCAAGACCTAGAAGAGGGTTCATAAAACAAAACATCAAACTAAAAAGAAACAATATGTAAAAGGAAAGAAAAAAAGAAAGACCTAGTGGGTGTTAAAATCAATACCATGTACCCAATCTTGCAGCTTATATATATTGAAAAAGGGATTGTAAGCTCATGGAGAAAATGTCTTCTTTTATTTTAATAAACAGCTTTCATAGTGTCCTGCGGAAAATACATTTATGAAAAGCCTAACATACAACTAGGCACCATTTTATTATGGACAAGTCAAAATGAAATTATTGGATGAAATTAGGCTCTATAGATCATAAATGGAAGAATTCAAAGACATTCATGCTCTGAAACATACTCGAAATAGCAGTTTCAGTATTTCATTCATAAAATATCAAGAGAAGTTTTAGCTTCAAGTGTTTTCAGTTCAATAGTAAGATTTCTTTTCCTTAGGTCAATTAATGAACATTCTTTCGTTCTTCTCACAGCATAATTTTGCAAACTCTTGAAATTACAGATTCTCCACAAAATATACAAAGAAACAATAGTCAACTGAGGATATGGGGCAATCAACATTAACTGGAATTCATGCAAAAAGAAAAGTGTCCAAAATCACAGTAATTTTTATAAATCTCTAACTTTCCATATTTTGAGTTATAATTCCACAGGGCCACTGATTTAATATTTTGAATCAAAAATTTTGGCACAGGTATCCCCAGAAAAGAAGTGTTTCTGGTGAAGTCCCTGTGTGCTGTCTTTCAAAGTAGCTATGGGTAAATGAACAGGATGGCCATTTCATCTAGAGTCTAGGGCAAAGCACTCAAAGCAATGAATCAAGAAAGAAAGCAACTGGGGTCCAAAAGCAGACTAGTCAAATAGTAAGATGAGGATCTGAGAATATAATAGAGAAAAAATAAACTAGGATCAAGAGGATAGATTCCAAACATGCAATGGTGAATCATGGATAACTAGCTCAGAGGGAGGCACAGGAGTACTTTGATTTCCTTACAGTCCTGTACATTCCTTGTAGGTAATCTCCTGTGATCCTTTAACCACTGCTAACCACCCAGCCAATTCCTCAGTCAGCTTGAATAATCAGTGGAATAGAGATGCTAAATTCAAGTTCAGCACTAGCGTGGAGTCCTTAACTCCACCATGCACAGCAGGCCAAATGGAGACTACTCAACTCTCAGAAAGCCCCGAGATTCTCTAGGCTCCAAAGGACTGAGTTCTAATCAAGGCAAGCAATGGGATAGTTGAGTATAGCTGGATGGAGAATCCAGACAAATCTCTAAGGATGCTAAGGAACATGCCAACTGCAGATTAATTCCTTTATGAAAATCTCATTTGAATGGTTTCTTAATTCCCTCTTCCTGTTGACTATCACAAAATTGCCAACACTTCCAAACTATGACATCTTGAGAGTACTTCTAAAATCCTCATCCATTGCCAAAATAGCCTAACCTCTAGCTCAGATCATTCTATTTCACAATATTCAATAATTACAGTATTAAAATTACATTTGATGCCCAGTGAAAGACTTGCAAGCCTTAGTGTTTATCATCTACAAATCACAATGTATTTTTTTTAAATTTTTATTTATTTATGATAGTCACACACAGAGAGAGAGAGAGAGAGGAAGAGACATAGACAGAGGGAGAAGCAGGCTCCATGCACTGGGAGCCCGACGTGGGATTCGATCCTGGGTCTCCAGGATCGCACCCTGTGCCAAAGGCAGGCGCTAAACCGCTGCACCACCCAGGGATCCCACAATGTATTTTTGTGTGAATGCTGTTCTTAAGCCCTGACTTGTAATTGCACAGAATGGAGAAACTGGTTCTTATTCCCAGGAGTACAGCTGGAATGTTTTCTCCTCTAAATAATTTTGGAAAATATGCTTTGGGGGCCTGGTGTGCCTAACAGAAAAACAGAAGTGGCTTTACTTCAAGTGTCTCCTCTCTGTACGTTTTGCAATTGATTCAGTATCTGGAACACAAAAATAGTGTGCTATGTGCCGTGGTACTTTTTTCAGATAATTTCCCATATCAGTAGGTCTGGAAAATATACACACACATATATAAATATATACATATGTATGTGTGTATGTATGTATATATACACACATATATATAAAATCACATATGCATATAGGTATAGAATATTACTACTTTGAATAATTAATGTATTATTATAAAGAAACAAAGTTTGTCACTTCATTCTACCTATAAACATTATACAGTAGGAAGCAACTACTAAAAAAAACATAATAGGGTAACTACACCAATAACTTGCTATTGTTTGGGGATCCCTGGGTGGCACAGCAGTTTAGTGCCTGTCTTTGGCCCAGGGTGCGATCCTGGAGACCCAGCATTGAATCCCACGTCAGGCTCCCAGTGCATGGAGCCTGCTTCTCCCTCTGCCTGTGTCTCTGCCTCTCTCTCTGTGTGTGTGACTATCATAAATAAATAAAAATTAAAAAAAAATTAAAAAGAAACTTGCTGTTGTTTGGAGACATTATGGAATGGTTTAAATTTATTACTCATGGCTGAAAAATCTTAATATGTCATTTCTCATGTATTTTTTTAATTATAAAAATTATATCCTCTCTACATAAAACTTAAAAATATATAGGAAAGTACAAAGCAAGAAAACCCCCAGTGTTCTCACCACCCAGTGATAACTATCAGATACCAGTTGAAAGTGTAATTTAAGGTTTTCATTTTACAATTATGTGTGCATTTAGAATGTTAATAATGGAAAATAATACACAGATCTTACTTCCTCATCACTCCAATTATCCAAAGTTGGGAGGCAGTAGAATTTCATGGGCAAAACCCAGCACATACGTTGACAGCAGATAGACTGCAGTCATATTCTATATCTGCCACTGACTAGTTGGCATGCCCTGAGTACATCAGTTAAGAATCACTGTCCTTTAAAACAAAGATGATAACCCTATACTGTAAGATGGCTGTAAACATCAAGATTGTGATTGTGTGTGTGTGTGTGTGTATATATTGTGTGTGTGTATATATATATATATATGCCACAAGTCATGCAGGCACATAGCAAAAATGGAAAACCCATGACCAACTAACTCTAACTCCCTCTCCTCTCCTTCCTAGGATCATACAACTGAAGAAGAGATGTTAATCCAGCATTAAGCAAAGACCCTTCTATCCCAAAGATTTTAGATTAAAGCATATATCTGGGAAGCTAGGAATAGGTGGAGTAGATATGAGAAGGTAGTAGGATAGTCTGATTCTTTGGGGGCAATCAGGGAACCCACTGCTAGTGATTTTTGGCTTGGGAACTCCTAAAAACATAGAGCAGCATAGTCATAAGTGAATGAAATTCCACTGAATTGTGAGCCTGTATGAATCACTCCCTAGTTTACCATCTGTGCTCATAGAGAAGATAAAAGTCTTGCCGCCCTGTACTCAGCATTCCATGCATGCTATGGCTTAAATTTAATTGCTGAAGAAATGAAGTTTAAAAATAAATTGAAATTAAACTTTGGTGTCTGTGCACACAGTGAAACAAATTCCTTTCTCGCCGAGTTGCTTTATGAAGCGCCTCTGGGACTATAGCTAGGCTGAATTTAAACTTAACACCCAGATTAGGCCCTCCATCTGAGAGGACAAGGTGAGAAATTGTCCCATTAAACATTATGGAGTAAGTCAAGTAGCCAAGAGTTGAGTGAATCTCCAAGCATCTCCAGAATGTTTTCAGATTTTTTTTTACCCAAGACCTTTGAGGTCTGATGGCAAACCAGGGTTCTAAACTGTTTGAGTTCACACTGTCACATTAGAAAAACAAGCAAGCAAGCAAGCACCAGGCTGCTCAGACAAAGCCTTACTGCTTCCTAGAGGGGCTTAGTGGCGCCTGTTCTCACATTACCATGGTTAACCTTGGGTTAAAGAACATTTGGATAATAATGGCATAAACTTTTCACAGTTCACTTAAAACTTTATAAGGGTTGGTTCTTTGTAGAGAAAAGTGCATTAATATATAAAGAAAGCATGTTGTTTAGCTTAACTATTTGGCCATGAGTGCTTTCGGGGTCACTATTCCAGCAAAACGCAGGCAATTTCAATGTTTTTTTAATAAAGTGAGAGAATGCAAACCTTTAGAGTTCACTTGAATAAAGCTGTATGACCTACATAGCATGCATTAAAAACAATTATTATGCTGTTGCCAGACAGTATGGGGTATATTACCAGAGCTACCATCATTAGGCATGCCTCAGCATAGCTCTTAAAGAATCCAGATGGTGGTTTTCAACTTTATCTCCACGGTGTCCCCTAGGAAGTACGTATTATAATCACAGTTTCCTTCTTACTTCAAAGTTTTGTAGAGCAGAGCCAACAGGAGAAGGGGCTTTCCTGCTGTTCCTGGTACACTATAACTGCACTAGCCATTACCCTCAAAAGACATCAAAATGACATGTGCCAGAGAATGCTCTGATTCACAATGCAAATTTGTAGCCCAGGGGCAAAAAAAAAAAAAAAAAAGGGTACTCGGAGGGACTTCTGATCACAAGGCAGACCTTTTTTTTATTTAATTACTTTTTCTTTTCTTTTCTTTTTTTCCAAATTTACTTTGCCATTCCAGTGGAAATAGAAGTGGAAGAAATAAGTTTATGATTTGGTTTCTCAGAAAAAGAATTTCGGGTCAGGTTTCATCACAGTGAATAAAGAAACAGGCAGGAAGGAATGAGAAGATGAAGTAAACCAACTATGGGTCAAACTCTCGTTATCTTCAGAAACACAGCTAAGTTGGAAACATTGCCTGTGTATCTACGGAAAAAAAAAAAAAAAAACAGGATTCTTATATATTAAATGCAACTTCCTAAGTGGAGTCACAATGGCACAATGGTTTCAGCTGGGAAATCATTTGGAAGCTGTACAAAATGTTTTGACATTTTGTTGTTACTATTTACATACTGTACAATGAGTTAAGACTCTACATGCATTGGAGTAATGCACAGTCTTAATATTGGCTTGTCTGGTAATTCAATTAGATTTACTCACCATAAATTTGTGTCAATTAAAACTATAGGATATTTCATTTGATTTTTAAAAAGATGACATTGCTGAATTAATGATAACGAAATTCAAAATGCATATACCCTGTGACTCCAAGATTCAATTCTAATAATTCATCCTATACATTTTCTTTCACTTACATGTGAAGCTATGTTCATGCTAATTGAAACATTTTTATTCATAAAAAACAAAACAGGGACGCCTGGGTGGCTCAGCACTTGAGCGTCTGCCTTCAGCTCAGGGCGTGATCCCAGGATCCAGGATGGAGTCCCACATCCGGCTCTCTGCGGGGGACCTGCTTCTCCCTCTTTCCATGTCTGTCTGTCTCTCTCTCTCATTCTGTCTCTCACGAATAAATAAATAAATCTTAAAAAAAATATACAAAAACCTGGAAACAAGTAAATGTCCATCAGTGGGGAACTAATAATATTACCAGAGACCATACAAGTCATGTATGTATGGACTATTTAATAAGAGTTACCACACATATTGAATTTTAAAGAAGATATAAACAATGTGTAAAGCATATACCTACTAGTATTTCCAACTTATTTCATCTGTAAGACATCTGTTTTTAAGAACTCTAAAAATTTTTTTATACCTTTATTCCCATTAAGTCCAAAGAGAGATGAGAGATGAGAGATAAATACATGCACTCATGTCCACCAACTGGATTTGGAATCAACTCATTCTTCATTTTGTTTTCATCATATTCATTTTTAAGATGTCACAGTTTTGTTTTGTTTTAAGTATTATTTTAGGACAGCCCAAGTGGCTCAGTGGTTTAGCACCTGCCTTTAGCCTAGGGCGTGATCCTACAGACCCAGGATCGAGTCCCACATCAGGCTTCTTGCATGGAGCCTGCTTCTCCCTCTGCCTGTGTTTCTGCCTCTCTCTCTCTGTCTCTGTCTCTCATGAATAAATAAATAAATAAAATTTTAAAACATTTTAAGTATTAGTTTTTATTTATAAAAATAAATTCATAAATAAAAAATTTATAAAAAATAAATTTATAAAGATTTATAATCTTTATAAAGATTTTATTTATTTGAAACAGAGAGAGAGCACATGCAGTGAGGGAGGTCAGAGAGGAAGAAGCAGACTCCCTGCTAAGAAGGGCATCTGCCATGGGGCTAGATCCCAGACCTTGAGACCATCCCCTAATCCAGTGAGCCACCCAGGCGCGCCCTGATTTTTTTATTTAAATTCAACTAGCCAAATATAGTACATCATTAATATCAGATGTAGAGTTCAATAACTCATTAGCTCATCACATCACATGCCCTCCTTAATGCCCATCACCCAGTTGGGGGAAAGGGTTTGATTCTTGATATGCTATGTGAGTAGGATCCTATTTGTTATCCAGGAATTACAAGATGATTCAGCATTAAGTCATGAAGCAACTGGCATAACTCTGACCTAATAAATCTATGATTAATCTTTTCCCTCTCTTCCAGAACAGGGAGATTTAAGTAAGGTCTTTAATCACATATATATTTTTGAAATTTGTTTTTATTTATAATTTTTTTAACATGGTGGAGTGATAATGCTCCTGGTTGGGACCACCATAAGATTTAAGTATTAACAAGACTTCAGCAATCTCAGAGATGTTTGTTAATAACATAAGAGATACAATTTAAAATATATTACAAAAGGGGCTCATCATGAAAGTTGTGTATAATTTCCTTTTTGAAAGATTATTTTTACATTACTACTCTTTAGAGTACTAATATTAGAATTACAGTCAAATGTGTAGGAAGTAGAGCACTCCTTTCACTTACCCCCATCACACATACACACCAGTTCCCCTCCTGTTAACATCTTGCATAAATATGGTACATTTGTTAGAAGTGCTGAGCCAATACTGATATATAAGTAGTAACTGAAGTCCATAGTTTATATTAGGGTTCACTCTTTGTGTGATGCAGTCTATGGGTTTCTACAAATATCTAATGACGTGTATCCACTGTCACCTTTCAACAAATAAGTTTGTTTTTGACTTGCTCTATCTTCTACTCAACACAGATCACCTAATAAAGGAATGAGGTGGCTAAGAGATCAACTATCTTCTCACTTTCTGCCTCAAGTACCTAGTGCCCTCTCACAGCCACAGATAACAATTTGATTGATGAACAGGAGGAAATTTGTGAATCATAGCATTTTTCTACATCTCTCTTCTCAGGAAAGACTGCATTAGAAACTATTATCTGTAGAGATGACCATTTTAGCCCACAGGCAGGAACTATTTATGGCATACTGATAGGTATATGAATATAAAGGCAGCTGGGCTCTTGGATGCAGATTTGCATGGTATAGCACTTTATCAACAACCACACTCTAATCATAAACTATGGTGTTGACTCTTTTAAAACAGGCTCTAAAAACATCTAGAGTCACTTACCTGTGAGTGATTGATCTGAACTCTGGTTGAATTTTCATTTACCAATTTCTACTTATGAAGTTGGCCCATTGGGTGACCTTCAAAGTTTCTTGTTTTAACCATTTATGGTCCAATCATACTTGAATTATGTGTTTAAAAAAACAGGATAAATCATAAACTCACAACATGTGGTATGGTGCCTGTTTACAGGCACATCAAGTTTAGAAAACACAAACTTGTTTGGAATTAAAGAGAGAGAGAGAGAGAGAGAGAGAGAGAGAGAACAAATTACTCCTTTACCTAGAATGATTTATTTTCCTAGAATGACATATTTGTGGAAAAAGATCTCATTTCTTTTTTTTTTTTTTAAGATTTATTTATTTATTCATTAGAGACAGAGAGAGAGAGAGAGAGGGGGGCAGAGACAGGCAGAGGGAGAAGCAAGGTCCTCGTAGGGAACCTAATGTGGGACCCGACCCCGAATCCTGGGTTCAAGCCCTGAGCTGAAGGCAGACACTCAACTGCTGAGCCACCCAGATGTCCCAGAAAAATCTCGTTTCTAAAGTAAATTATGTTTGGCATTTTTATGACAGAATTAGAACAAAAGTTCAACTTTGACCTGGGTTCTACTCTGGTCACCAATTTAAGGCAAAATATGGCCCACAGTAATATAAAGGCTTCAGTCTGGAATAAAAATAAAGTCTCGACTCAGAACCTGTAATTTAAATGAAATGACTTTTTATAATATAATTCATAAACATAAACAAGCTTAAAAGGTTGTCAAGATGTGACACCTTTCGCCATTAAAATTTCAATGTGACAGTCGACCAGAGCAAGCTGCACATTTTTTTGAAGGATGCTGCTTAAGAAATATGGTTAATCTTTGTTTGGTTAATCAAACAGTAGGAAGTGTTGTAATAGATAATTGGGCTACCCAGTTTGTCATTATAATTTGACATTTACATAGGTCATTATATATTCAAAATGTTCTACAACCATTTTTCTTGGTTCCATCGATATTACCTTGAGAGGTAAATTAATTCTTCAATTCATATTTTACAAATGAGCAAGAAGAAGCAAAGGATGATCAAGCAAGACCCATGCAAAGCTAAGAAATTCTTGCCCTGCCAGGTCTCAGCCACTGCTTCTGGTCCCCTGAGGAAACTTAAGCCTTTCTAGTTCAACATTTCCACAGAGAAGTAAGCTGACAAACACGCATTCACAACCAAGGCCCCTCATGGTTCTGGCCCAGGTGGTCCAATTATAGATTTAACTTCAAGTGAGTTTAGATATGAAATAATATGGCAAGTCATAGTTACTGTAGTCCTAACAATCCTTCATTTTACAACAGCCTTCTTCGATTAAAAATAACATGCCTTTACCCACAAGTACAATTTTCTTTCCAAGTTTCCCCCGTGATTCTGTTTCTTCTCTCACTTGAACAATACAACTACTGTGCAGACTCCATTTGCAACATTCTGGGAAGTTCTCAGAATCTGCCCCAATATTACAGAGAAGAAAGGAGAACCATAAGAAGAGCACATAAACGTGCGAGATAATAAGGCCATTATCTGACATTTGATTGAGAAACTTGATCAGCAAAAAGAATTCACATCCTTTAACACAAGTGCCCTTATGTACTTTCTTTTCTTTCTCTTTCTTTCACTTCTTGACTCCAAAGAACCCCATCACCGTCACCACCACCCACAACCCACCCCCTGCCCACAATGAACTGACATACAGAGCCACCTAACTGAGTGGTAGTGTTCTCTCTACTATGGGTAACACAGAAGCTGAAAGAAGCTCGTTGAACTCAAGAAGTAAGGATGCCACTCAAAATGCTAAATGATCATTTTTTGTAGTCCATCTGGATGATAAATTGAGTTTTTCAGCTTTGAAGGGATCCTACCAGAATTCAGATGCTGAAAGTAGAATATGTAAATTTTTTAGGAGCAACAGTTAGGCTAAAAAAACCATTTTTAAGGGATATCATGGATAGTAAAGTATCTAGATCCAGATGATCTGGATCAAATCCCAAACCCACAAAATTAATTTGGTCAGGTTGAAGACTGTCAGACTTCATGGCATTAATAAGCATGATAAAGAACTTTAAAACAAATTAATTCCATGAGCAAATTCAGTTTCTGGATCCTACCATAAATAATGCTATTCTTGTTAAATGACATTTTATGTTAAGAGCTCAGGGTGTTAACAAGTCCTTGTGGTGGCAAAAATAGATAAAATTATTAAACAAATTTATCATCCCTAGAAACAACTATTCTTTCAATAGCAGGATTAAATTTTTTTGCCATCTAAAATAAATCTCCCTGAAAATATATTTCACATGCCTAAAGTGCTACTAAATAATGAGTAAGATATGGCTTGATATTTGGTAGTACATGCATATAGGTGTGCACACATAATCTCTTATAGTTAGCTATCAAGAAATGAATAAAAAATTATGTATTGTTAAAGTTGTGCATTGATCCCCCATTTAGAAGCCCAAAGCACAACCAAACAAAAAGATGTTTGTGCCAAATGACATTTGAAAATAAAATTTTCTCTATATTTCTGGAAAAAATTATAAATATCATTATCGACAGCATAAATGTTCTACAAATATTTGTCAAATAAAGTCCTGTATATATACCTACAAAATGTATTAAATGTCACCTGAAAGTGAACAGAGAGCCATAATTAATAGTGCAAAATGGATACTGCTCTGAACAATAGTGTCCCAGATGCCAAACCTAAACTTGCATTCATTCTATATCTATCTGTTAATTCATACCTGGCATTCTAGTTTCAGGATGATTTCTTCCAATTTTTACTGAATAGAATCAGAAGAGGATAATATTCATTCTCATATGTGATTTTTCTGATTTTTGTTATTTAAATCTTAAAGATCCCATTACATTTGTTTCATGATTCAATTCTTTCTTCATTAAATACATAAATAAAAACAACCTCACCTTCCAGTAATGTTTGCATATGTCCTTGTTTGCTAATTGACCAGACTAGTAGTTGTCCTCTTCCATCTATTCTCATCATTTTTACATTAATAAACGATCTGTGACTTGTACTTGAGTGGTAGAGTTGTGTTCAGAAGTGGCGAGACACTCATTTTCTTGAGTCAGGTAATGAAAGTTATATTTTATGGAGGCAAGACTCTGATTTTTACTAGCCTTTTTTAAGTACATTAACAGTGTAGGCTATATTTTTGAAAGCATCTATAAATCATAATGTGGCATAGCTGTAGCAGTGTCTATGCTTATATGCCCAAGAGCTCTAACAGCATACTGGCACACACCATCCCTACCAAAAAGCCAAAAGGATGCCCTTGAAATTCATTTTTAACTCCTCCAACTTGATTTGAACTACAAGTAAGGGATAAAAATCAATGGATATTTATTTTATATGCACAAAGCAGCATGCAATTACCAGGGCAATATAATATGATTATCAATTTGTCATTTTCTCTTTTTTAGTTTTATGTCCTTTTGAAATAGGTTACATAATAGAGCAAAATGATGAGATAAGAGTAACTGCACAAACATTTAGGATTAAGTACTCTGAAGCTTTAACAATGATACATAGAACCTGGCAGGTTTACAAATGAATTCTATCACAAATACTACCAGCCCCCTCCCCCAGTGCTTTCTACCCTACCCCACCCCTAGTTCCCATTTCCAGCTGCCATGCAAATCAACACATCTTCAGATATGAAAGGCATGAGATTTCCTACCATTCTCAAGTTTCTCCCAGAGAACTTCTCACTACACTGAGCCTTTCACAACCTCTAAACTGTATTGCTGGTATCATTAATAAAGTTGGATTGTTCATGCTGAAACATTCTCTATACCTCAGTTTCTTCACTGATATAACACCCAAGATGTAAAAGTCCATAACCATAGAAAGATAGCATTAAAAATGATCTTAGAAACTGCTATGTCTAGGGGCACCTGGGTGGCTCAGTAGGTTGAGCATCATATTCTTGGTTTCAGCTCAGGTCATGATCTCAGGGTCTTGAGATTGAGCCCTGCATCAGGCTCAGCACTGAGTCTGTTTGAGTTTCTCTCTCTCTCTCTCTCTGCCTCTTCACCTCTCCCCTTCTGTCTCCTCCCCCCCCTTCTCTCCTCTCTCTTTCTCTCTTTGCCTCTTCCCTCCAATCTCTCCCTCTCTCTTTGCCCTTCCCTCCTCTCTCTCTTATGTGCTCTAAAATAAATAAATCTTAAAAAAAAATAAAAGAAACTGCTATCTCTACTGGCAAAAGAATAAAAGTGGACCACTACCCTATACCACACAAAAAAATAAATTCACGGTGGATTAAAGATTTGAATGTGAGACTTCAAGCCATAAAACTCCTAGAAGAAAATATAGGCAGCAAGTTCTTGGACAACAGTCTTAGCAGTATTTTTGGACTATTCTCCTCAGGCAAGGGCAACAAAAGCAAAAAATAAAGAACTGGAACTACATCAAACCAAAATACTTTTACACAGCAATGGAAACCATCACCAAAATTAAAAAGGCAACATAAGACTGGATATTTGGAAATCATGCATCTGATAAGAGGTTCATATTCAAAAAATATGAAGAACTTAGACAACTTTGTATCAAAAAACAACCCAATTAAAAAATGGGCAGAAGACTTTAATAGACAGCTTCCAGGAGAAGACGTCCAGATGGCCAACAGGCAAGGAAAAGATGCTCAACATCACTCATCAGAAAAATGAAAATCAAAACAATGAGGTACCACCTCACACTTATCAGAATGGCTGTTATCAAAACGATAGGAAGTAACAGGTGTTGGGGAGGATGTGGAGAAAAGGGAACCCTCTTTTAATGCACTAATGGTGGCGATGTGAATTGGTGCAGCGACTCTGGAAAACAGTATGGAGTATTCTCAAAAGATAAGCATCAGAACTACTCTACAGGTGCGCTGGGATGGCTCAGTTGGTTAAGCATCTACCTCTGCCTTGGTTCACGATCCTGGGATCCTTGGATGGAGTTTCGCATCAGGCTCCCTGCTCGGTGGGAGCCTGCTTCTCCCTCTCCCACTCCCTCTGGCTTGTGCTCTCTCTCTCTCCTTCTCTCTCTCTCTTCGTCAAATAAATAAAATAAAATAACTACCCTACAATCCAGCAATTGTACTACTACATATTTCTTCAAAGAAAACATTAATTCAAAGAAATGTATGCAATTTTATGTTTATTGCAGCATTAGATACAGAAGCCAATCTATAAAAGCCACATAAGTCTCCACTGACAGATGAATAAATAAAAAGATATGGAGTGTACACACACACACACACACAGAGGAATATTGCTTAGGCATAAAAAAGAATGAAATCCTGCCATTTGCAACAAGACAGATGAACCTAAAAGGTATTATGCTAAGTAAAAGTGGTCAGAGGAACACATCCATCGAATTTCACTTACACATGGAATCTAAAAACAATCAAAACAAAACAAATGAGACACAGACTCATAGGTATAGGAAACAAATTTTTGGTTACCAGTCAGAAGTGTTGGGGAAGGGTGGAGGGCAGGTAAAATCGATAAAAAAGATTAAGAGGTTCAAACTTCCAGCTACAAAATAAGTCATGGGGATACTATGCACAGCATAGGAAATATAGTCAATAAAATGATAATATCTCCATACACTGACAGGTTATAACCAGATTTATTTTGGGGATCTACTTTTTTTTTTTTTTTAAGATC
Source organism: Canis lupus familiaris (assembly GCF_011100685.1). NCBI lineage: Eukaryota > Metazoa > Chordata > Mammalia > Carnivora > Canidae > Canis > Canis lupus. The sequence continues at coordinate 8,022,608 of NC_049232.1, forward strand.
ACTATGTCTAGAGTGGTGTTTCTCAACAACCTTTCATTGTCACTCCCCAAGGAGACTTTAAACATCATTTTCCAGGGCACCTGGATGGCTCAATGGTTGAGCATCTGCCTTTGGCTCAGGTCAAGTTCCCAGGGCCCTGGGATTGAGTCCCACACTGGGCTCCCTGTGAGAAGCCTGCTTCTCTCTCTGCCTGTGTCTCTGCCTCTGTGGGTCTCTCATGAATAAATGAAATCTTAAAAAATAATTAAAAAAACATTTTCCAAGTTGCCCCCATATGAAATGTTAATATCACAGATATATCCAGAAATAACCTAAGATATATATACATAGAAATTTTAATAGGCATAAATACATACATATATGTTTGTTTCCTATGTATATCTGTGCCAGGAATGCAAAGAGAGTAGGATTTTTGTCCCTTTAAGAACCAATTTTTGCCCCTGGGGCATTTTCACCATTGTGTCCTATGCATTTTTCAAGTAAGGAAATAGGACTGAAATTGAGCTAGTAAAATGGTAAAAATGTACCCCTAACACAAGGGTACCAGCCCATTATGTTGAGACAAAAGTTGTACTGCCTTTGACATCCATTAATGAGGTATTGAAATAGCTCATCTCTGAGATTAAAAAAAAAAAAAATCTAAGGAAGAAATGATACTACTATTAGTTACATGACCCTAATGCTTCCCCTTTTTTCTTTTACTGATCATGTGGACACTTTAACTTTCATCAAGATGCTAACACTAGAAACATGAAACTGCTCTCTTTCTCAAACTATTCATGACTTCTTTTTCCATTTGATTTTTCTATCACAGCAGCTTTTTTTTTTTTTAGATTTTATTTAATTATTTAAGAGAGAGAGTGAGCACGAGCAGGGGGAGCGGGAGAGGCAGAATCCCTGCAGGACCCTGGAATCATGACTTGAGCTGAAGGCAGGTGCTTAACTGACCTGAGCCACTCAGCTGCCCTACAATAGCACTTTTTCTTTTAAAGAATTTTTTTAAAAGATTTTATTTATTTATTCATTCATGAGAGAGAGAGAGAGAGAGAGAGAGAGGGAGAAGCCAAGGGAGAAGCAGGCTCCCTGCAGGGAGCCCAACACAGGACTCGATCCTGGGTCTCCAGTTTCACGCCCTGGACTGAAGGCGGTGCTAAACCGCTGAGCCACCCGGGCTGCCCAACAGCACCTTTTCATAGAATCTTCCACCAGTAGCAAATCAGCTGAGGAAAAAAAACATGTGCATCCATAGTATGCAAGAACATGGGCACACATGTGTATAACACATACATCAACACAAGTACACATATCAATCATGGGGAATACACATTCTGCAGTCCCAGGCACCAGGACCAGAGGTCACCACACAATAAAATGAACTGTAGAGGTTGCTCATGATGGTACATAACCATTTCGGCTTCACGTCTGAGTATGACAAATTTCTGACTAACGCAGTTCCCTTCAGTGCAGCTTAAGTCACTCTATGGAACTAAACCACTTAATATGACAATATTTGACAACATAATAGCAAACAGTTGAGAAGCACAATCAATGAAAATAGATCAGGGCCAGGGCAAAAGGCAATGGAAGAGAAGATGGCTGACTCAGCTCCCTTCTAATTAATCAAATGGATCACTCAAAACTCTCTGGAAATAAGGCTAAGAAGAGCCTCAGAAATTCTGACTAGCAGAAGTATTTTTACATGATGGGTACTGGTCTTTGTTGTTCACAGAAAGGATGGTCTTGGCAGGATTTAGTTTCACAGTTAAAGTGGTAGAGCTTGCATGGTAGAGGCTGTTTGTAGTTTTATGACAAGAAAATGGACTAGAAGATGGGATCCAGATCCTGGTCCTGGCTTTGAGCCTTACATATTCTCTTTTGCTGGGAAATTTTCTTAACCTGTCAGAGTTTCTCCTGTCTTAGGGATAGGTTATTGTGAGGTCAAATCCAAAGGTGGTCACACGTTATGCCAGGCTAACAACTCTTTACAGGAATAAGGAACACCTATTTTACCACATTGGTAGTCTATAGTCACTGTTACCTTTTCTTTTGTAATCCAAGTGTCAATCAAGCAAGATTTTATTTTGCATTTATTTCAGCAGGACAATATTAAACCATGAACAAATTATGAATCTAGGAACATTGCCATACCCCTTAACGTCTTGATGACGCATGCCAAAAATTGCAAGCCCAGAATAGGGAGTCCCATAAAAAGTATTCTCAGAACCAGTCTCCTTTCAAATCCTTGTGAAAGGATGTCAAGATTTTCCCTATTATCCTGAGCTTCAGATTCTTACTATTATTCCATTGAGAAAGCTATTGAATGTGGCTCACGATTCTGAATACGGAAATGGAGGCAGTCATAGTAATGGGGATCTGACCATCAGGGGTTCAAAATGGGGAGAGAAGATTGCATACAGAAACACACAGACTCAAGGGTAAATACCCTTTAAAAAAATAAGGAGTTTTTACACAACTTAGTATGTGCTGAATGTGGTACACTTGTGAATTCTATTAAGTGTTAGGTAGGGTAGTTCCTGTTTCCCTGGTTCCCCAAACATGAATATAGGCCTGAAATAAGTATAAAAAATTTTGAAGTTTATTTTTTATTTTTTTAAATATTTTTTTTAAATTTATTTATTCACAAGAGACACAGAGAGAGGCAGAGATACAGGCAGAGGGAGAAGCAGGCTCCATGCAGGAAGCCCGATGTGGGACTCTATCCCAGAAATTCAGGATCATGCCCTGGGCCAAAGGCAGAGGCTCAACCGCTGAGCTACCCAGGCATCCCAAATTTGAAGTTTAGATAAGGAGTTATAATATATATGCCATCTGCTCAGTGACGCTATCCCCAATACTCTTGCAGCCAGAACTAGCAAGCATGGAGGGGAGTGGCATCCCTTCTAAACCTCCTAAAAGCTCACATCACATTCCACCATGTCATTAAGCTCTTGGCGAGTTAGCTCCTACATCTATCCCCATCCCCAATTAGCCTAGAGGCTCCTTCTGATTAAAGGTCAAGGTCATTTATCTTCTATCCTGAAAATGATGGCTAAACACTCCATAAGTGTTTACTAAGTTAAAATGTACACAGAGAAAACACTAAAGGTTATAACTTTCATGTTTTTACAATGACACCTTTTAATTATATGACATTCTTTCTACATTAATAGTGTGTCTCTAGGGCACCTGGGAGGCTCAGCCAGTGAAGCATTTGCTTTCAGCTCAGGTTGTGATCCTGGGGTCCTAGGATCCAGTCCTTCCATCAAGTTTCCTGCTCTGTGGGGAGCCTGCTTTTCCCTCTGTCTCTGCTTCCTCTTTCTCTGTCTCTCATGAATAAATAAAATCTTTTTAAAAAATGGTGTGTCTAAAATTCCTGCACGTGCTAGTTTAAAATACAGTCTATAGCAGAGAGGGGAGCAAGAAAAAGAGAGCTTTGAAACATAATTCCTACTAAAAAAGAGAAAAGTAAATTATTAGAAAGCCCCATTAAAGCTTATGATGGTATATTCTACTCCTAACCTTTAGCTCAGCCTCCCATTTGTAATGCTATTGATCTCCTGAGCACTTTATTTTAAAGAATGTTTTTCAAGGTTATATTAGGCTTAACAAGTGAATTTCTGCCTTTTATTTTGACAAACTGTATGCCTGCTCCTTAAGGAGAGAGAGAGTTAAAGGAGAACTTCTAATGGAATTTCAGCACAATTAATATTTGGCTTAACTTTTTGATGACTAAGGCTCTCTACCTCATCCAAAGTAGGTTCGATGTGAATCTTGCTCTTAATTGTGAATTTATTTCCTAGGTTCTCAATTGTTCTAATTTGTTAACTGCCTGTAGGCAAAAGACTTCTGTGTAACCAAGCATGTTTTACATGGAGAAGCCAAAGGTGAGAAAGGCCAATCCATATGAGTCACACTGCTCTTCACTCACCTTCTGTAGTCACAAGTTCCTGATCAGTGTAGTTAACTCACTGTAGTTATCTCCAGTGACCTAGAGAACTGGAAGGTAGAGATTCTCTTGGCTGAGAATGCCCAACAGTAATCCATGTATTGTCAACAGATTGTGTTGAGTTGCCCCAGGCTTCAGCAGTTCACGGGGAGTACAGATTATTAGAATAGAGTTGGGCTCAATTTTTTATTATGCTTCTGTCATGGTTTGTTGTTACTGATTTTTTAGAAGGCATAGATGCTGTGTCTGTCCCCCTAAGGGATAGTTCAGGTGTACAAGTGGGCTTTACGATAAAACAGTCTCATCTGTTTATGCCACATTTTCACTAAATTATGTGTCACGAAACACTAGTAATACCCAAGATAATTTTACTTGAGAGATGATAAACAATGATTTTGTTGTCATGCACTCATTTTAATGGGTACTAAAAATATATAAGCAACACATCAGATCTGTGCTTTCTTACATATCATTGCTCAAGAGAAGGCAAATAATAATACTTAGAAAGTGCCAAATTATGTCTGTGATGCACAAACAACAATTTTTGGGAAATATTGCTTCATACCAAAATTTGATTCCTTAAGAACAGAAAGTAGGTAAGTCACTTAGATAAAATAGTTTTATAATTTTAACCTGTCATTTCACCTTCTGCTGTCACAGAGCATTCAGCTCTAGATCAAGGAAAATACATAGAAAATCTTCAGAATGAAAAGTTTCAGCATGACTTCTGCATTTAGATTCAGCAAAGGTCAAATCATTTCCCCCAAAACATGAATGTAAAGCAATTAAAAAAAAAGAGGGGGGAGGGGATTATAATGTAGTTAACCTTTATCCCCAACTGCATTAAGATGTACAATAGTCTTATCCTGTCTTACCAAAAATATGAATACGTTTCCAGGAGGGATTTTTCTAAATATGACTCAAATGTGTGGATATATTGCTGAACAAGTAAGTATATTTTAATTTCTGATATTCATTCACAGAAAAATGAAGAGGGCTGACTGCCCTATTTTTGTTCTCTTCTCCAGCTTTCCGATGCCACGGAATATGAAACTCATCATGATCTACCGTCTGCCTGTACTCCAAGCTCATCGTTTTCTGCCTTCCTCCTGATTCATTATAACTTGCACACTTGAGCATTCTGTAATTCTGGACTTAGAAAGCTCTTTCCCTAGAACCTTCTACATATTATTCCCTCCCCTCTGCCAGGAACTCCTTTTCCCCATTCCCTTCTTAAGGTATCAGCTTATATTTACCTTCTCAAAAAGCTATCACAACCATGCTACTCAAGAGGATTCTTTTACTCTGTACCACCTCCTTCCTCTGCTTTCTGTTCATTGCTTTTACAATCAAGAGAAAGAGGCTATTAATTTCTTTACTTAATTTGTGTGTGTCTACTTCACTCTCTTTCCCTTGAGTGGAAGGTCCATTAGAGCAAGAACTGCTCCTGTTTTCTACATCATTTTTCTCCTAAGCACGGGCACCCAGAAACTTTGTACACAGGAAGTGCCCTTATTAACTATTTTTCAACAGTTTCATCTCACTGTTAAGTTTTTTAATAATACATCCTATCAAGTTTCTCTGAAAAAATTCAGTGTTCACTATAATAAGTAAATACCTAAAATAGGGCAAATCTGGCTTTGTCTCTTTTAAAAATGTTTGTCCAAAACCAAAACTCAAGGCCTGATCCTCAGCACTTGGGTTCTGCACCTTAGCTTTGCATTTGGAAAGTGTGATGAATTTCTCGCTTACACACAAAGTCATACCAATTTAAAACCCTCAACTCCAGAGCGTCAGGAGCCATCCAGCTCTTTATAGTCTTACCAGTCCAATTTTTCTTTCTGCAACATGCTCTTTGATTAATTATCCAACTAGCAACTAACCAGTCCTTTCCGCAATTTCTTTGTTGAAATCTATTTTTCTCCTTGACATTTAAGTTTTTCTATCTTCCTTGAACCATTTTTCCATCTATTACGTTCTCTTCCATTTTACCCATGAAATGAGTCACTTGAAGACTACCTTTTACCTTTATGTTCCAGCACATGAGAAGGAAAATGTGTAATATCTCAACATGTTTACTTAATTCCCTCTTTTGGGATTCCAGTGATGTCCTCTGAGTTACAAGTTGTACATTTTTTTGAGGAAAGGGTTTTCTTTCTTTACAAAGTGGTATCATTCCACCTGTCTTTACTGAATAGTTTAATCAGCTCAATAAAGTCTTGTTCAGCACCTACAACATGGTTGGCATGGTCCTGAGGAACAGCAGAGAAAAAAATATTAAGTCCAGGCTTTCTTGGACTTGCAGCAGTGCAGAATCTTCAAGTTAGAACTTATGTTTGTGTGATTTCATACATGTGCACACATCCAAACCCACCTACATACCTTTGTCTTACCATATGCCTGCTGGAATGTGAGGATTCTCTACAGAGGAAAAGGAGAGAATGTATATTGAAAGACCCTCAGCAATACTTGTCACAAGATTATTACTCTATTTAATTAGCCACATCCAAGAATTAATATAAAAACATCCCAAAATTCAAGAATATACTATGTCATCTCTAGGCTCCAGGCACATATGATCCAGTTAGGAAGAAGAAACAAAGTAATTTAACTGACAACATGACCAGGTTTCTTGCATGGCATAATCTCTCTTCAACCTCAATTCCAAATACCTGAAGGACTTTATGCTGAGTATCGACACTTTTCTGAAACATGCCATGTCCTTTCACCATTCCATTCCTCTGCAGATGTTGCTCCAGCTTCCCAACATTCTCTTGCTACTTTTACCCTTCATCCCTCAAGACCCAAGTCAGGGGAGTAATATCCAGCTCAGACCCTTGTTCATAAAGGTTCTCAATACATGGTGCTGAATGAATAACTATAGGAACAAGTGTAAGGTTGCTATGAATTCTACATTGATGATGCAAAAGCATTAAGTCCTCTAGATTCAAAGAGAGAGAGAGGGAGTTCAGGGTAAGTATTCAAAAGGAAAAAGGACTGTTAGAAAATGTAAAAACAACTCTGTATGCCAGAGTGAGAAACCATTTGAAAGCAACAATCCAAACAAGATTTAGATGCACAAATTTATTTTCTTCATTCTGAATATTGGTATTCTACCTAATATCCATGATGAAATTATAACAAGTTTGCCTTTGTACTGAAATGTCACTTATGCTATCTATAGTATATTTTTTGAGAAAATGATCTAGTACATTAGGTCTGTGACCTTTGATTCCTTCTTGGAGGAAAGCATTTATTTCCTCCACAGCTAAAGTGGATTTTCTAGGTTAAAGTCTTCTGATTCATTACTGATAGTTTCAGTTCTAACTCTGATCATCTTTAATACCCTTCTTGGTTATTTATAAGGCAAAAATACAGAATAAACTTTAACAGTTTAAATAATACAGCTCATTTTGAATATACTTGCCTCCACACCATTAACCTAAAATGCTGAGGACGCCAATATTTATTTATCACAAAACCAACTACATGAATAACTTATATAACAGAAATAAAGTCACAGTTATTTTAATCATCTCAAGATAAAATTTATGAAAGCAGAGGCAAATTGTTGCTTGGATTGGGTCAATGTGTTCATACAGTTCAGAAAACACTATTCTTAATCAGCAAAACTCCTTTTTTGTCTATTCCAAACATCCCTTTTGGGTTTACACAAGTTGTATATTTTGTGCTTATATGGACAACTCTAGTCTAAGCCAGAATTCTCTTACTAAGGTCAAGAGATCTAATTTGAGTCTTGAATTGCCTTTAAGTCCCTTACTGGATAACTCTGAGCATGTTGATGGAGCTGTTGAGATTCAGCTTCCTTCTCCGCAATGTGAAGATAAATATGAAAAGAAGTCCAGACATCTTGAGGCTGCTTGTGCAACTCTAGAATTCTGTGAAGGTTTATATAAGCTCTTCTGGGCATCTAGGAAGGAAATTCATTTTATTGGGAATTTCTCCCAGGGTTGGCCAAGAGCTTATCTCTAGGCCTTGGACTGGTTACCTAAATTCCAGGTCAATGTGTTATTAAGTAATTATTTTTTAAAAAGGTAATATCATGACTCACACAAATATAACCACTTATAAAGAACTTTCAATTATTAATTAATGAGGGATCCTTCAAGATGTTACCACTAGTAAAATGTTGACCTCATTTACAGAGCTCAACCAGAATTCTGAAATGTATTTATGAGAATGTGAAAAACTAATCTTTTGCAAGATAATAATTGATGGCATTCCACCAGATGAGAGTCATTTGCATCTCTATGGACAAGAATTATTTATTTTCAATTTTCTACAAATGCACTTGTAAAATAGCTCAAAAGTGATATAAGGTAGAAATTACCCAGAAAGATGCACAAGATATGTGACTAAGGAAACTTTGGAGTATATTGCACAATTCTTCTATACAAAGATCCCCAAAATTAATTAGATAACCATATACCTTTTCTTGTCCTAAGTTATACAATCGCCTACCATACATTAAAGCATTTGTTCCCAGTTAATATAAATATTGGAAATCTCTAAATTTTGAAATAGAAAGGGTCTTAATTTTATTTAAAGGACTTCTTTTCCTTGATTTTAGACACATAATCTTGGTTCAAGCAAAATGTAACTCACATAAGAGCTTATCTGGTTGAAGTTGGTGGTTTCAAGAGTGAGTATCAGAGGCTTCTCAGACTGTCCTCATTTTTGAGGCACCCTCTCATGTTTAAAAATCATTTATTTAATGATTAATGTCTTTTTGGTGCAAGATATACATCAATTCAAACTCATTCGAAGCTACTTGATGTCTATAAAACCTTTAGGCAGCTGTTAAATGTTAAAGAGGTTAAAAGGAAAGGATAATAATTATATCAAATTGTTTCAGTAAGATTTTTAAAATTTTAAAACATAAAAAACCCAAAATGTGGAAATAACCCAAACATCTATAAATGCATGAATAAATAAAACATGGTTTATACTACACTAGAATATTATTCAACCATGAAAAGAAATGCAATTCTGATAAAAGCTCAATATGGATAAATCTTGAAGACTGTGTTAAGTGAAATAAGTAAGTCACAAAATGGCAAAAATTGTATGGTTCCACTTCTATGAGGTATCTGGAGCAGGTAAATTCATAGAGACACAAAGTCCAACAGTCATTACTAGGTGTTGAAGAGAAGGGAGATTGGGGAATTAGTGCTTAATGAGTATAGAGCTTCTATTTGAGATGACAAAAAAGTTCTAGAAACAGATAGTAGTGATGGTTACACAACATTGTGACTAGACAATGTGTCACTAATTTGTACACTTAAAACGGTTGTTATATGTTATACGTATTTTACTACAATAAAATACAGAAAGGAATAATGAGGGTATAGTTTTAAATCCTGGCACATAAAAAGAAGTGTATAAAAGATAACTCATCCTTATCAAAATTTTATTGTACTTACTAGTAGTAAGTCTACAAAGGTTCATACTGGCAGTTAATCACAAACTTCTTGTTATAAAACTAGACCTAATGATATGCTATATAAACCTTTACTTTTACTTTTTTATTCCAGATCTCAAAAACCTCTAAGACAATAATAAAAGATCCATGATATCTACCCAAATTACAACCTACTCTATAGCTATACTAACCAAGACAGTAAAGAATTGGCAGAGGGATAGACATGTAGGTCAATGGACCAAAGTAAGAACCAAGGAATAATTTCACACGAATGTACCTAACTCATTTTTTTTTTTTTTTTTTTTTTTTTTTTTTTTTTTTACGAAAGCTCAAGAGCCATTCAATGAAGGAAGGATAACCACTTTACCTAATACTGCTGGAGCAATTGGGCATCCATAAGCAAAAATATGAACTTTGGCCTAAACCTCACACTTTAAATTAATAAAAATTAACTCCAAATGGATTACAGATTTCAAATAAAACGTATCTAGAAACATTATAGAAGAAAAATCTCAAGGTCTAGGACTAGGTGAGGTGCTCTTAAACTTGACATAAAATCATCATCCCTAAAAAGAAAAATTGGGAAATTGGGTTTTAGCCATTTGCACCTTCAAAGCCCATGTAAAGAGGAAGAAAGATAAATTATAGACTGCGAGAGAAATTTTTCAAGCCATATATCTGGCAAAGAAACAATATCCAAATTAAATTTTTAAAAACCCAAAACTCAATGTTAAGGTAGGTAATAATCCAATTAGTAAAAAGGCAAAAGACATAAAGAGACATTTCAATGAAGAACATACACAGATTGCAAACAAACCATGAAGAGGTGTTCCAATTCACAATCATTGGGGAAATGTAAAATTAAAACCATGAGACCACACTACCACCTATTAAAATCGCTAAAGTTGGGTAACCCGGATGGCTCAGCAGTTTATCACTGCCTTCAGCCCAGGGTGTGATCCTGGAGACCCAGGATTGAATCCCACATCAGGCTCCCTGCGTGGAGCCTGCTTCTCCCTCTGCCTGTGTCTGCCCCTCCCTCCCCCCCCCTCGTTTCTCTCTCTGTCTCTCATGAATAAATACAATCTTTAAAAAATAAAAATAATAAATAAAATTGCTAAAGTAAAAAAAAAAGACAACACCAAATTTTGTCAAGTTTGCAGAGAAACGTATAAATGTAACATCAACCTCGCAACTACACTCTTGGGGTATTTACCCTAGAGAACTGAAAACTTAAACTCACATAAAAGCCTGCACATGAATAATCACAGTATCTCTATTTGTAATAGCCAAGAACTAGAATGAGCCCACGTACCATTCTTCAACAGGTGAGTAGCTAAGCAAATGGATGTATGTCCACAGTAATAAATATCACTAAGCAATGAAAGGAACCAGCTACTGATGCACATAACAACTTGGTTGAACCAGAAAAGCATTATACTTAATTTAAAAAAAAGAGCCAGCATACAGAAAATTTATTTGAAAAAATAATAGGTGAAATTTTCCTGAATCTGGGGAAGGAAACAGAAATCCAGATCCAGGAAGCACAGTGAGCCCCCACTAAGAACAACCTGAGGGGGTCCACACCAAGATAGAGACTAATTAAAATGGCCAAAAGTAGCGATAAAGAGAGAATTTTACGAGTAGTAAGGGACAGGAAAGCATTTACAAACAAGGGAAGCCCCGATATGCTATCAGCTTATTTTTCAGCAGAACCTTTGCAGTGCAGAAGAGAGTAGCATGATATATTCAAAGTGTTGCAAGAAGAACACCTGCAGCCAGGAACACTTTATCCAGCAGAGCTATCATTCAGAATACAAAGAAAGATAAAGAGTTTCCCCAACAAAAGCTATAGGAATTCATGAGCACTAAACTAGGCCTACAAGAAATATTAAAGGGACTCCTTAAAGAGAAAGACCATAAGCAGAAGGAAGAAAAGTAGGAAGAAGAAAAGCAGTCAAATTAAGTGCATCTATAAAAATCAGTCAAGGAATTTACAGAATTCAAGAAGGTCAAGTCTGACACCATAGACCTAAAATATGGTAAGAGAATGGGTTCAAACTTAAGTGACCATCAACTTAATACAGACTGCTGTATATGTAAGATGTTGTATACAAACCTAATGGTAAACCACAAATCAAAAACCAGTAATGATACACAAACAATAAAGAAAAAGGAATCCAAGTATATCGCTAAAAAACCCAACAAATTGTGAGAGAAAAGAGCACAAAAACAGAGACAAATTACAAAAATCACCATGAAACAAGTAACAAAATGACAATAAGTTCACACTTATCAACTTTGAATGTGAATGGACTAAATATTCCAATCAAAAGACATAGGGGGATGGAAAGGATAAAAAAGGAAGACCCATCTATATGCTGCCTACCAGAGACTCATTTCAGAACTAAAGACACCTGCAGATTGAAAATGAAGTGGTGTAAAGCATCTATCATGGAAATGGAAGTGAAAACATAGCCAGGGTAGCAATACTTGTATCAGACAAAATAGACTTTAAAACAAAGACTGTAACAAGAGACAAAGAAGGAAGTTATATGATGATTATAAAGAGAAAAAATCCAACAAGAAGGTATAACAACTGTAAATATTTAGGCACCCAATATGGGAGCACCAAATACATGAAGCAGCTAATAACAAATATAAAGGAAGTAATTGATAGTAATACAATAATTGTGCAGACTTTGACACCTCACTTATATCAATGGACAGATTATCCAAACAACAACAAAATAGTGGCTTTGAATGACACATTGGACCAGGTGGATCTAGTATTTATAGAACATTGCATCATAAAACAGAATACACATTCTTTTCAAGTATACATGGAACATTCTCCAGAAGCGATCACATATTATGACACAAAACAAGTACCCGCCCCAAATTAAAAAAGACTGAAGTCATACCATGCATCATCTCCGACCACAATATGATGACACTAAAAATCAACCACAAGTAAAAGTCTGGAAAGAACACAATACATGGAGGTTATATAACATGCAACTAAACAATAAATGGTTTGACCAAGTAATCAAAGAGGAAATAAAAAGATACACTGAGACAAATGAAAATGAAAACATGATGGTCCAAAATCTTTGGGATGCAGCAAAAGCAGTTCTAAGAGGGAAATTTAGAGTACCACAGACCTACCCCAAAAAGTAATAATAATAATAATAATAATAATAATAATAATCTTACATCTAAGGAACTAGAAAAAGAAACAAAAACAAAACAAAACTAGGAGAAGGAAAAAAATAATCAGACTGGAACAGAAAAAAACTAAATAGAAACTAAAGAGAACAGAACAAACTAATGATGCCAAGAGTTGTTTCCTTGAGAATGTCAACAAATTGATAAACCCTTACCAGACTCATTAAAAAAAAAAAAAAAACTGAAATAAACAAAGCCAGAAATGAAAGAGGAGAAATAACAGGCACCACAGAAATATAAGGTATTATAGGAGAATATTATGAAAAAATATATGCCAACAAAGTGGGCAACCTAGAACAAATGGATAAATTCCTAGAACTTTAACATCCCAAAAACCAAATCAGAAGAAATAGAAAATTTGAACAGACCAATAACTAGCAATGAAATTTAATCAGTAATCAACAAATTCTCAACAAAAGTCCCAGACCAGATAGCTTCATTGGTCAATTGCATCAAACATTTAAAGAAGAATTAATACCTATTCTTCTAAAACTATTTCAAAAGAATAAAAATAAAAAAATAAAAGGAGGAGGAGAAGGAGAAAGAAAGCTTCCAAATTCATTCTGAGCCCAGCATTACCTAATAACCAAACAAAATAAAGACAGTACAAAAAAACAGAATTATGGACAGATAATTGTGGTTAATGCAGAGGTAAAAATCCTCTAGAAAATATGAGCAAACTGAATTCAACAATAAATTTTTAAAATAATTCACTACAATTAAGTACAATTTATTTCTGGGATGCAAGGGTTCAATATTTACAGTTCAATCATGTGATGATCACATCAAGAACACATGAAAGATGCTCAACATCACTAATTTACAGGGGAATGTAAGTCAAAACCACAATGAGGTATCAACTCACATCTGTCAGAGTGGCTGAAATTAACAACACAAGAAACAACAAGCATTGGTGAGGATGTGCAGATAAAGAAACCACTATTCATTGTTCGTAAAAATGCAAACTAGTGAAGCTATTCTGGAAAAATACTGTTTGGTTCCCAAAAAAGTTACAAATAAAAATGCCATATGATCCAATAATTCCACTGCTAGGTATTTACCCAGTAGTAATTCAAAAAGATGTATGCACCCCATGTTTACAGTGGCATTATTTATGGTAGCCAAATTATGGAAGCAGCCCAAGTGTCTATCAATAGAGGAATAGATAAAGTGGTGGTTTCAATGTCAATATTATGACTATGAAGTTCTCTACAGTTTGACAAAATATTGCCCGAAGAGGAAATAGTGAAGTATGTATGAAAAGTCTCTGTATTTTTTCCTTACAACTGCATGTACATCTACAATTATCTCAATGGAAATTATGTTAAAAAGGAAGAAGAGAAAGCTACCAAAAAAAAAAAGACAACGGTGTGAAACAAGACAATTATTTAGGAACTCACAAATGTGCTACCCAAAATTAAAGCACAGTACCACAAAGGTTGAAAGGAAAATCAGAAAATTTCAAGTAAATGAGGGGAAACATAAAGGAATTAGGTGTTCCATCCAGGTCCAACATCCAAAAAATATGAATACAGAGAGAATGAACAGAGAAACTACAGAAAGAAATTTGTTAAAGAAATAAAGGAGGGACACCTGGGTACCTCAGCAGTTTGGCACCTGCCTTTGGCCCAGGGCATGATCCTGGAGTCCCGGGATTGAGTCCCTTGTTGGGCTCCCTGCATGGAGCCTGCTTCTCCCTCTGCCTATGTCTCTGCCTCTCTCTCTCTCTCTCATGAATAAAATCTTTAAAAAAAAAAAAAAAGAAAAGAAATAAAATAAAAATTATGCCCCATTGAAGACCTCAGTTTCCAGAATAAATGTGACACAAAAATGTAGAGAATAAATAAGAAATACTGGCAACAAGGTACATCATACTAACTTTTCAGAAACACTGAGAATAATGTCAGAATTCTTCAACAGTTTAATGTGATGAAAATCTGGCCATATATAAATGAATGGGAATTAAAATATCCTACTTCTCACCTAGATGTTAATAATACCTACCCAATCCCAAGAGGAAATAACTTTCATCTAGACTTCTATACCTAGTTAGACTATCAATCAAGTACAAAGGTAAGAGAAAGGTATTTTCTCATAAGCCAGGTCACAAAAAATGTTCCACCTTCAGTGCAATCTTTCTTTCTTTCTTTTTTTTTTCTGGAAGCTGTAAAAGAATATGTTCCACTGAAACAAAGCAGTAAGCAGAAGGAAGTCACAGAATCCAGAAAATAAAACTTTACACCACACACAAAAAAAATATATATATATATATATATATATATATATTGAAAGGAATGCCCCGGATGGTCAGAATCCATCCCACTCCTCCAAAGAAAGATTCTGGTCCAAATTGGAGCAGACTCAAACAGTCCAGAAAAATCTCACCAATGTTAAACCTAATATTTTAACTGATGTGTTTGACCATGCTGAAAAGTTTATTTTCAGATTTCAGATTAATTAAAGATTTCAGATTTCAGAGATTAATTAAAGGAGTAGAGATAAGCCTAGGTAAATGATGACAAGACAGTACATCCTAGTACACTCCATGACTAAGCTTTGAAAAACAAAGCAACCAATAGTCTTAATTATATAATCTCTGTAGAGTCATTTAACCAAAGGAAACCAACAAACTGAAGACAACTGTATGGAGAGTTTGTAGGAAGTTAAAATGGGAGGTGAGAGTATGTGTGTAAGGGCAGGGCGGGGGCAGTCATGGTAACAATGGCAAAGCTTCACCTAACTCAGCAATAAGTAGAAAAAAAAATTTAAATAGCAGTATATTTTCATATTTTAAAAGTGTATATAAATAAAATAAACTGATGAAAGTCTTGGAAATGAAGGCCTAGAGATAGGGGGTGGGGGTCTTTATAATTATCAGACCTTCAGCACCATCTTCGTTTCTAATCACTTATACCTCTTCAATAAGTATTGAAAAAAAAACGGTATTTCAAAAATAAGCACAGGGCATATCATTTTTAAAATTCAGAAAAATTCCTCAAAATATTGGAAAAAACTCAAATACATAAGCTAACTTCGCACCTAAATGAATTGGAGAAAGAACAGCAAGTAAAACCTACACCAAGCAGAAGAAGATAGGTAACAAAGATTTGAGCAGAACTCAATGAAATAGAGACCATCAGAAGTGTAGAACAAAAAAAAAAAAAGAACTGTAGAACAGATCAACAAAACCAGGAGCTAGTTCCTTGAAAGAGTTGATAAGACAGATAAGCCCCTAGCCAGCCTTATTAAAAAGAAAAGACTCAAATTAATAAAATCACAAATGAAAGAGGAAAGATCACAACCAATATCAAGGAAATACAAACAATTTTAAAAACATACTATGAGCAGCTATATGCCAACAAATTAGGCAATCTAGAAGAAATGGATGCATTTCTGGAAAACCACAATTTACAAAAACTGGAACGAGAAGAAATAGAAAACCTAAACAGGCTGATAACCAGGGAGAAAATTGAAGCAGTCATCAGAAACCTCCCAAGACAAAAATGTCCAGAGCCAGATGGCTTCCCAAGGGAATTCTATCCAACATTTAAAGAAAAAAAAATAATACCTATTCTACTAAAGCTGTTCCGAAGGATAGAAAGAGACGGAATACTTCCAAACTCGTTTTATGAGGCCAGCATCACCTTGATTCCAAAACCAGACAAAGACCCCACCAAAAAGAATTATAGAGCAATATCCCTGATGAACACAGATGCAAAAATTCTCAACAAGATACTAGCCAATAGGATCCAACAGTATGTTAAGAAGATTATTCACCATGACGAAGTGGGATTTATCCCCAGGATGCAAGGCTGGTTCCACACTCATAAAACAGCGTGATTGATCTTATCAACAAGAGAAAAAACAAAAACCATATGATCCTCTCATTAGATGCAGAGAAAGCATTTGACAAAATACAGCATCCATTCCTGATCAAAACTCTTCAGAGTGTAGGGATAAGAGAACATTCCTCAGCATCTTAAAAGCCATCTACAAAAAGCCCACAGCAAATATAATTCTCAATGGGGAAACACTAAGAGCCTTTCCCCTAAGATCAGGAACAAGACAGGGATGTCCACTCTCACCACTGCTATTCAACATAGTACTAGAAGTCCTAGCCTCAGCAATCAGACAACAAAAAGACATTAAAGGCATGAAAATTGGCAAAGAAGAAGTCAAACTCTCCCTCTTCACAGATGACATATACAGAAAACCCAAAAGACTCCACCCCAAGATTGCTAGAACTCATATTGCAATTCAGCAGTGTGGCAGGATACAAAATCAATGGCCAGAAGTCAGTGGCATTTCCATACACTAACAATGAGACTGAAGAAAGAGAAATTAAGGAGTCAATCCCATTTACAATTGCACCCAAAAGCATAAGATACCTAGGAATAAACCTAACCAAAGAGGTAAAGAATATATACCCTAAAAACTACAGAACACTCCTGAAAGAAATTGAGGAAGACACAAATAGATGGAAAAACATTCCATGTTCATGGATTAGAAGAATTAATATTGTGAAAATGTCTATGCTACCCAGGGCAATTTACACATTCAGTGCAATCCCTATCAAAATACCATGGACTTTCTTCAGAGTTGGAACAAATCATCTTAAAATTTGTATGGAATCAGAAGAAAACCCAAGAAGCCAGGGGAATATTGAAAAAGAAAACCAATGCCGGGGACATCACAATGCTGGATTTCAAGCTGTACTACAAAGCTGTGGTCATCAAGACAGTGTGGTACTGGCACAAAACCAGACACATAGATCAATGGAACAGAATAGAGAACCCAGAAATGGACCCTCAACTCTATGGTCAACTAATGTTTGACAAAGCAGGAAAGACTATCCACTGGAGAAAGGACAGTCTCTTCAATAAATGGTGCTGGGAATTGGACAGCCACATGCAGAAGAATGAAACTAGATCATTCTCTTACACCAGACACAAAGATAAACTCAAAATGGATGAAAGACCTAAATGTGAGACAAGAATCCATCAAAATCCTAGAGGAGAACACAGGCAACATCCTTTTTGACCTTGGCCACAGTAACTTCTTGTAAGATACATCTATGAAGGCAAAGGAAACAAAAGCAAAAATGAAGTATTGGGACTTAATCAGGATAAAAAGCTTCTGCACAGCAAAAGAAACAGTCAACAAAACTGAAAGACAACCTACAGAATGGGAGAAGATATTTGAAAAGGACATATCAGATAAAAGGCTAGTATCCAAGATCTATAAAGAACTTATTAAACTCAACAGCAAAGAAACATAAAATTCAATCAGGAAGTGGGCAAAAGACATGAACAGAAATTTCTTCAAAGACATAACCATGGCCAGCAAGCACTTGAGAAAATGCTCCACATCACTTGCCATCAGGGAGATAGAAATCAAAACCACAATGAGATACCACTTCACACCAGTGAGAATGACTAAAATTAACAAGACAGGAAACCACAAATGTTGGAGAGGATGTGGAGAAAGGGGAACCCCTTGCACTGTTGGTGGGAATGTGAACTGGTGCAGCCACTCTGGAAAACCATGTGGAGGTTCCTCAAGGAGTTAAAAATAGAGCTACCCTACAACCCAACAATTGCATTTCTGGGGGTTTACCCCAAAGATACAGATGCAGTGAAATGCCAGGACACCTGCATCCTAATGTTCAGAGCAGCAATGTCCACAATAGCCAGACTGTGGAAGGAGCCTAGATGTCCATTGAGAGATGAATGGATAAAAAATATGTGGTCGAAATATACAATGGAATATTACTCAGCCATTTGCTTCCACATGGGTGGAACTGGAGGGTATTATGCTAAATGAAATAAATCAATCGGAGAAGGACAATCATATGGTTTCATTCATCTGGGGAATATAAGAAATAGTAAAAGGGATTATAAGGGAAAGAAGGGAAACTGAGTGAGAAAAATTAGAGAGGGAGACAAACCATGAGGGACTCCTAACTCTGGGAAACAAACAAAGGGTTGTGGAAGGGGAGGTGGGTGGGAGGATGGGGTAACTGGGTGACGGGCACTGAGGAAGGCACTTGATGGGATGAGCATCGGATGTTATACTATATGTTGGCAAATCAAGCTTAAATAAAAACAAATGTAAAAAATGTAAAAAAAAAAAAAAAAAAAAAAAACTTGCTTGCCTGAAAAATAAAATAAAAATTTAGAAAACCTACAAAAAAATTAAATTTACTTCTATCATCCTGCTACCTTGGGTCTGTTTTCTAAAATGATGGTGTAAAGTTAGAAAAAAAGAAATAGCTGACTCCACCAAACTTGAAACGTTTAATTGTAGAATCTAACAGTCTTCCTTCAGAAAACAGTCTTCATCTTCAAGCACTCTTTTGGAAACACTAACATTACAATTGACATTGCCATTGACACTGGGGAAATCTTGGCAGGAATTGAATTGAGTGGCTTGGAAAGGAATCACCCACAGCTGTCCCTGCCTGGATGTATCCAAATTTGACCATTAAACATGAGAAAAACAGAGGACTCACTAATTGAGAATGATAATCAACAATCTACCTTAGGGTCACATTTGTGGAAGTTAATTCAGTTTGATTAAGCCTCCAAACCATCAATGTTAAGCTTGAAGCAATATTTCAACATGCCTGCCATTTCTCTCTAATGGATTACATTTCTACTTAGGCTTTTTAGTCTTTTAAATTCAAAAATGTTACATATGCATATCTTATACCTAGTTACTTTTACATCCTATCTTTAAAATGTTCTCACTATAAAATCACTATATCCTAATAAAGCCCCTACACAAGTAACAGATCTCACTCTAGACATCTTGCACTGTCTTATTTTTCAAATCATTTGTAACGATTCTGGCTACAATTTTGTGCAGTTGACCATGGATTTAAAGTGCAGTGAAAATGCCACATTCTTTTTCCTTCAACAGAATTTTGTCCCTTTCTTGCCATTTGTTGAAGAATAACCTAACTTACCTGCTAGCCTTGGGTTTAAGATGTTAATTTCAGTACTTGATGTTCCTATCAATGACCCTGAAATGTGGAAACTTTTTTATTCCTGTTTAATGGTGCAGATACTTCCTTTTAGGAAGGGCAACTTTACTGAGGACTTACAGGCTTAGGGACCATTTCTAAACATCTCCCATATCCTAAAAATGAAAATGTGGTTTTATAATACAAACTCAACAAAGTGCAGAAAAATCAGCCTGCCAACATTTTTCTATTAGATTAGTACTTGATTGATACCTGGGGCTATTGTATAAATTTCCATAATTTATGCAAACAATGGTAAGTAAATCACACAACAAAAACAATCCTATTAATGATATAATAAATTGTCGTGAACACTGGTTACTTGGCACCAATTTTCATACAACTGGAGATAAAAGTGTATAGTTAAAGATAAGTATATAAGCACATATGGATTAATACTTTCTATTATTAGAAATATACTCCATCATCCCAGAAGTGATGTCCTTTGATAAAATGAGAAGCTATTATTCTGGTTGCACTCAAGATAGGGAAAGGAATTAGAAAGCAGATAAATGTATCTACCCATAAGCTACTTTACCTCGCAAGGCATGATTTAAAAATTGCACTTGGCAGGACATTCACTAGAACATAAGTAATTTATCATCACAAAGGTCCTATATAGAGAAGCTATTTATTAGTTTCTATCATAAGTCATATTTTCATCACATTTAGAACATATACAATTTTATCCAATTTGAGAAATCTAGATGTAACATTTCAATTTTGTGGGTTGGGAATATGTTATACCTTTGGGGAGATTTGTAACACACAAGGAGTCATAATGCCTATATCCTTCTGCACACCCGCCCCTGTGCCTTTTTTAAAAATTATTATTTCCAACTTAGCCCAGAGAAATAGAAATGAAGTTCATAGATATTTTCCTGATCAAAAACACAGAATGGCTGGACAAGGCTGCAGCAAAGGATTCCATACAATGGCTCTTTACAATTCAAGCCCACACACAGCTAACCTCAGAGAGGCTCCCTCATAGACCCAGCAAACACAGTCATAAATACATTATCAGGTCTTTTCTGTTGTTTTTGTTCATTCTGGGAAAAATATAACCAGCTTAAATATACCACCTTTATACTCATAACTGTCTCTTCTTGGCTCCAGATGAACATAGCTTACTGTTGATTCAATACACACCTCAAACTCAACATATCCCTAATAATTAACTCATGGGCTGTCCCCCTCACTCCTGACACTCTCCCTGTGTCCACCATCCTAGTAAATAACGATCTCCAAAGTGGAAAACTTGGAGGGGGGGGGGGGAGTGCAGTAATTTCTCCATTTCCCAAAACATCCCCATCAAATTAAGTTCATCCACTATGCTCTCTACTTGTCATGACCACTCGGTCTCATGCATCAGATTACAACAGGCTTCTAGTTGTTCCTTTTTACTTCAAAGGCTTTCAATGGCTTTTCCTTGTTCCTAAGAAAAAGTCTAAAATACTAGTCAAAACGAATTGCCTTTGTGCTATCCGGGCCCTTGCTTACCTCTCCAGCCTCATTTTGCAGCACTCTAACTTACTGTGTTCCAGATACAGCATCCTCCTTTCTGTTCTTGTATTGTGCTAAGCTTACTCTTTCTGCATGCCATCTCCCTGCCACCAAATGCTCTAATGAACCTCTCCTTCCTCCCTCTCTTAAGACATGAGTCTTAAACATTCTTAAGCACCCAGTACACCATTGCCTTGTGCCCTCACATAAGACATATTTCCTATGTTCAGGCTTCAAGATCCTCTACTCCTTCTCAGAAACTCTACTTAATTGGAGTTTTGTATTTCATTGTTTAAGGTCACAGTTATCTGTTAGGACTTTTCTTTAAAAGATTATAGAGTAAATAATCTGGGCTTTACTGGGTTTGGGGTCTCTGTTTCAACTAATCAACTTAGCCCTCATAATGAGAAAGAATCTGTAGGCAATAGGTAAACAACTGGATGTGACTGTGCTTTAAGCAGTCTTTTGGCCATAACTGGCCCATCCTTTCGCTGGATGGTATAAATTCCATGAATGCACTGGGCATGTTTTATATTATTTAGTGTTGTATCTCAGTACCCTTTATAATACCTGGCATACAATCAGCCTTCAGTATACATTTATTGGATAAAGCAATAGGTCAGTAAATGAATAAAATTTGGATATATACTAAACAGTTATGAGGGCCTGTGTTTTCACTTGTGCTTCTAATCTACAAGAAAAAAAAATATAATGTAATTGTTTGCTCTTAAGCAATCAATTGATTATTCAGATTTGCTCTTGATGTGCCTGACAGTCTCAGGATAACTCAAAACCCAGAAGGTTAAGTATTTAGTGAAGGTGACTGTACTTTCCAGAAGGTCTCCTAAACAGAACAGAAAGTTTAGAGAAATATGAGAACTAAAGAGAGAAACCAAGTTCCAACATTCTACTTTCACCTAGCAGAAACAGTGACATGAGCAACTAAAGTAATCTTCCTTTGTTAACTACTGGGTTGAGCACAGAGACAGTAATTGTAAAAAGAATAGCTGTAACTAAGAATTATAAAGACATTCACTCCAAAGGATGACTGAAAAGTTAAGTAGCAGCCAATTAGGCACTTGAGCTTCACTTAAAAGTTGGGTATATTGTTTTGTTTTTCTGGCCAGACAAGAACAATTTTGGAGACTTCCAGTCAAGATGATGAATTGAGCAAATGTAGGTATATCCATCTCTTCTCAATTAAAGCTGTTTGGGGAAAATACACAGCCAAGTCTGAAGACAAAGAAGGAAACTATCCTTGTACCAGAAATCTAGCAAGCATTGAATCTATGTGAACTATAGGGAAAAGTGATGAGATATATGCCCTAGGGGCTCAAGTTTTAAGCCAATATTGAAAGACTGTAGATTCAGGTAGTCTTATCACTAATGTCAGGGAAACAGCATTTGGCTCCCTGTAGAAAGCTGGAGCTGAGGAAAGGGATATTACTCAAGGGAATGGTGACTTGAAATTTTCTGAAAGGCAGCCAACTTCTGGCAGCCTGAAACAAATTAGTTACCCAGAACATATGTGGAAAAAGAGAATCCCCACCCATACCAAGTAAGAACTAAAAGCACATTCATTAATTATCAAACTCCTGAACTGAAAAAGATATCTAAATAGTGATCCAGATCTGATGAAGCCTGTAAGGTCACCTGAAAATGGAATGAGGAAATTCTCCAGAGGATATGCAAGTAAGAAAAATATGCATTAACAACACAAAATATAGTCCATAGAGTCAATAATCTAGGGAATTTAGAATTGACAAACTAGAACACAGAGTAATCCAAAAGGGATGTTTAAAATAAGTATGTTTCAAGATGGCAAAAATGGAATCCATAAAAAGGATCTTCTGAAAGAAAGTAGATAGAAAAAATAATCAAGGACAAATGATACATAAAATATAGTCATTGAAATAAACCTTTCAATAACTGAAACTGTAGAGATGAAGAATAAATCACTATAATGAAATAACAAATCATGAAACTTTTACAACATAGTACAAAGTTACAAAGAAATAAGAGGGATGGAAAAAAGGTAAGAAACACAGAGTAGAAATTTCAGAAGTAACAGATAGTAAGAATGTAAGAGAAATGTATAATTACAGGGTAAAAACTTCTAATAATTGAAAATAGAATTCTCTAGACTAAAAGTACTTCTTGAATTCCAAGAATGGTTTTTAAAAATTTTTTTACATAGATATAAAACTTATTGGCAAAAAGGTCTTAAATTTTCTACATGGGGAAAAATGTCAGTACTAAGTTACAAGTACCTGGAGACCAGACCCATCACATTATGAACATAAGCCCAACCAAAATGGATAGCACACTATTCGTTGTCAAGAACAGAAATGAGATGATAGGAGAATAACAATCCTGCCTAAGGGCCAAGGAAATACATTTATTGATCTAAAATCTCAACAAAGTAGCATGAAAATGAAATGAAAACATTTTTAGATGTAAGTATAAGGTATCCCAAAGAATCTTCTACACATGAATGTGCACTGGAGAGATTACTAAAAGTTCTATTTAGGAAGAATAAAAATGATTCCACAAATAGAAAATCAGGAAAAAAATTGTGTGAAAACAAAATTCTACTAAACATTTAAGGGAGGAGTGATACCAATTCTCTGCAATCTTTTCCAGAAAACAGAAGCAGAGAGGTTTCTTCTAACCAGTTCAATGAGGCCAGCATTACCCTAATTCCAAAAACAAAGACACTGAACGAAAGGCAAACTACAAACCTATGTTTCTCATGCACATATGTGAAAAAATCTTCAACAAAATATTACCAAAATTAAATCTAACAATGTGGAAAAAATAAAAAAGAATTATCTCAGGTATGAAAGGCTAACTCAACTTTCAAAAACTAATATAATCCATCCTATCAAATGTCCAAAGAAGATAAAAATATATAATCATATCAATAGACCTATAAAAAGCAAAGGACAAAAAGTAATGCCAATGCATAATAAAAGCTATCATAAAATGAGGAGTAGAGCAGAGTTTCTTCAAATTGATAAAAAAAAAAAAAAAACACAAGAAGCTGATAGCTAACATGATATTTAATACAGATAAACTGAATGATTTCCTCCTCAAGTCAGGTTGGAGACATTGATATACCCTCCCAACACCTCAATTCAACACTGAGCTGGAATTCAACATGGAAAAGATTATCTTTTTTTAAGATGTTATTTATTTATTCATGAGAGACATAGAGAGAGAGACAGAGACATAAGCAGAGGGAGAAGCAGGCTCCCCTCGGGGAGCCCGATGTGGGACTTGATCCCAGGACCCCAGGATCATGCCCTGGGCTGAAGGCAGGTGCTCAACCACTGAACCACTCAGACGTCCCTTTCTTTTCTACAAATGAACTCAAAAATAAACATAAGCTACAAACTTTAAATTTATGTAGAATAAAGTAGAACTTAAGAAAGCAGGTGGAGGGGAGCCTGGGTGGCTCAGTCAGTTGCTCAGGTCATGATCCCAAGGTAGGCTCCCTGCTCAGCGGGGAGCCTGCTTCTTCCTCTCCCTCTGCCTGCTACTCCTGCCTGTGTTCTCTCTCCTTAGCTCTCTGTCAAATAAATAAATAAAATCTTTTAAAAAAAATAAGAAAGAAAGCAGGCAGAAAAAGATTTCTTAAATAGTATTTCAAAAGCACATACCCTAGGGAAAGAGTAATAAATTTGATTACATTAACAGGAAACACTTGTAGACATCCACGGTCACCATGAGCAAGGTCCAAATACAAGTCATTGACACAAGACAATATTACTACATGGGGAAAAGCAAAGGATCAGTATCCAAATCTTTAGTTCAGAGTTAACACATTTAGATTTTTTAGTGACATTCACAGTGCGATCGATATTGTTTGGCATCCAAAGGCTACTCCAGCATCGGCAGAGCCAGATTCTTCAAACAAGTCTTGCTCTTTCAATGGACCAAGGAACCTGTGGGATCCTGTAGGAGGTAGTGACACTTGTAACTGATGTGAGACACATACCCATAGAAAGTTACACTCTTCCCTAAAGCTGGCCAAGACACTGGGAGACTACAGAAGAGATAGGGAGGAAGCTATTTGAGCTGGACCCTTCTTCATCACTGATGTCATGACACCAACAAGAGTGCTGGCCAAATGGAATTAGCTTCATCTCAAGGTGAGAACAAAGAACTAAGAACTACATTGCTCTTGGCTTTCAGAGCTGAGACCATATTTATTGTTTTCCCTGCAGCATTACTTACACAAGACTGAAGAGATCTTGAAATAGCTTTATTATAACTAATGTACATTAAAAAATAAATAATCCTCATCCATCCCTAAATAGCAACTCCATTCTTCTACTGTCTCAAGCCCAAAACATTAAGTCATCCTTAATTCTGGATTCCAGAATGAGTAAAGAACATTTACAAATGAGTAGCACAGAAATATAGCCAATCAGAAACCGGAGTAGCCAATAAATAAATGGTGGGAGAAGCCACCCAACATCACTAATAACTGGAGAAATTCATTATTGATATAGCCACAATTCAACTCAGTTTACCAAACTGCTAAAAATGGATAGGTCTGAGAATGCCAAGTAGTGGGGAGATCTGGAAAAAGAATGCTCCCCTCAGATACAGCTAGCAGAATGATAAGTCAATACAGTAACTTAGAAGACAATTCGACCATCACCAGTGAATTTAAATATGTGTATATCACACCGCTCAATATAGCAACTGCACTTTTGAATGCAGACTTAATAGATCTCTTATGCATGTATATAAGGAGACACACACAAAGAAGCATTTCTCCTCAAGAGCAAAATCAAGGGAACAACCCAAGAGTCTACAAGCAGAGAAACGGGTAAAGACATTTGTATGATGGGTCACAGTTTCAGGACAGAATGCAATAAAGCAGACAGAATGTGGAAACATCTCAAAGACAGGAGGCTGGAAGGTGTGTTTTTCTAACCTCCATAGCTCATTCTGAAACAAAAATGATACTCTTAGATTGTTTATGCATGCACACTTAGGGGTGTACAAACGGAATCAAAGGATAAATGCTGAATGTGTGATACTGGTTGTTTCAGGGGTTGGAAGAAGAAGAATAGGAACATAGGTGTTGCCAAAGGGTAATTTTAGTCATATCTATAATATCCGTAATAGAATGACCTCTTTTAGTACATCTAGAAACAAATATGAAGACATATTAGCCATTATTAATTCTGAGTATTAGCTATGTTACTGTTTATAATTCTGGGTCCATTAAATGCTTCCAAAAATTAAAATAATACATAAAATTTACTTCTCTGCATAGCATTTACTTTTGCTTTTCCACTCATTGTTTTATGAAGTAATGGTCCTTGACTACTATGAAGTTCTTCTCTTCCTTACATTTCATCCATACTGTTATGTGCTCCTTCCCCCCGCCCCCGCCCCGAGAGAGCAGATATAAACACAAAATAGAGTATTCAATTGAAACTCAATTCTGTGAATATGAAAATATGTTCATTGAAAATGACTTATGGGTATGAACCATGCAGGTGAGGGAGAAAGAGACAGAGATGGGGGTGGGGGGAGTGATGGAGGAGGAAAGGAGGGAGGAGTAAGGGGGAGGACAGACGAATCTCTGCTATACCTGTATAGTGGAACATAAAAGGGCAGTGTCTTCCACCTGAGCATTAAGTTTTCAATGAGAGCAGAATTTTCTCCTTGCACTTTGTCTCAAGACTAAAGAAATGATTGAGGAGTAAATATTCACTGGACATAGGAAATGGGTGCAGTGTGCTTCTCTCCCACCCAGGCAGATTCTATTTATGCATTCAGCATTTTTTTTTTCCCAGACATGGGCCTGGAAACCACAGATGGCAGATGACTCAGGAGAGTGGGATGGGCAAGGAGTGCTGCATTTCAAGTGTGAGCTCAAGCAGATCCCACTGTTCTCTCAGGTTGTGGAGGGCAAATACACTTCTTAAGGCAAAGCCTGGCATCCATGAAGTAGGTCCTTCACAGGAAGGTTTTCTCTGTCAGCGTAAAGGACCAAAAACTGGGTTGAAAAAAATCAATATACCTGGGGAGCTTGTCTGACATTGCCAATACACTAAGTCCAGCTTTCCCAGAATCAAGGCTTTTTGGGTTTTTTGTTTTGTTTTGTTTTTTGCTATTATGGCAATTGACACATGGTCCACAATCTCTTCTCAAAATGACAATATGTGAGTTTTCATTTGCTTTTGTTGTTAATATACTCTGAAATGAGACTTACCATTTCATAGATGATAGTTTAAAGATAACTGACAGATACATGTGTGCATATGGGTATGTGTATACATATATGTGCATATACACACACATCTTTTGTAAAATTGGATGTAACAATGCTTGGCAGATCCTTAGTAGATTATTATGACAAAGTTAATAGTTATGAAAATGCTCAAGAATTATATTGAAATACTAGTACTTTGGGTATGGTTTTCTAGAGGAATAATTGCTCTGAAACAACAGTCACTAACTGGAAATATTTCAAAACCATGAATACAGGGCTTTTATTTTTAAAATGTATTATTTTTTATCATTATTTTCATTTTAATTATCCTTCTATGTATATAGTTGACCCACGAACAACAGCAGTTTGAACTGCATGGGTCCACTTATACTCAGATTTCTTTTGATAAATACAAGACTACTCTACATGCATTTTCTCATCCTTGTTTTCCTAACATTTCTTTTCTCTAGCTTAAGAATACAGTATACAATACATTTAACCTACAAAATAGATCGTAATTCTTTCTGTTAGCAGTAGGGATTCTGGGCAACAGGAAACTATGCGTAAAGTTTGGGAGGAGTCCAAAGTTATACTGGAATTTTTGACCACACAAGGGTCTGGCCACTTTTTCAGGTTTCTTATTGCTTATGGTTCTCCCAGTTTCCCTCCCTCCCCTCCCACACAACCCCAATTCTTCCCTCCTGCTCTACAAGAATGTAAGCTCAGCTAGAAGAAATACTGGGAATATATGTCTTCTAGCAGATTCCCTAGAAGAAAAATGGCAGACTTTCACAACTCCTCAAACAAGATGTGGATCATGGTTAAAATCCTTGACAAAAGTATGAAAAGGTTTATTTTGGACTCCTATTTATGATCCTTTTTTCTTTCTCTTGCTTCCAATCACTCCTTAAGATAATCTTGTTTTTCTCTCTCTTGCTTTATCCCAAATCAACTGTCATGGATAGGTCTAAGTTAATTGATGGATATATTATGGAGAAAATATAAAAAGGATAAATATAGATGTTTAGTGCAAGGTTGACTGATCTACTACTAATATTTACCATCGTAGTAACTTAAGAATGATTCTGAGCTTATATTCATGTTCAATAGGATAATATGTCCTTAGTGACAACATCTTTCATGGGCACTGGCTAAAGCCATCTTCTACCAAAAGCATTTGTATTTTTTTTTTTTGATAAAGAGAAATAAACAGAAATAAACAGTGTGTTAAACCTCTACCAGCTGATGGAGAACTTTCTTAGGTTCTACTGTTTGGCCTATTTTTTTTTTTTTTCAATTCTAGCTTACTAACCACACAAAATCTTTCCTAAAATAAATTATATTTATTCATTTATGTAAAATTAAATCACTAATTTAGTAAATACTTTGCCTGGCACCTATATGTAATAATAGAAATGTCTTAATTTGTCATCCAAGTAGAGCAGTTGACAAGCCACTAACCATCAAAGTTTTATATGTTAACATTGCCATCTTGGATGCTTTTGTTTATCAAAGTCTCCAGAAAAATGCTGTTACATTATCTGATAAACACACTATCTGAATGCTCATCATCTTTATAATTATCTGTGCTCAAGGAACCAAGTTTTAAGCCAAAACACCTGGGCATTACATGTATGATGTGTTCCATATGCCAGGCAACCTAACTGGAAAAACATTATATTACTTAGATAATTCTGTATAAATGATTACATTGCTAGATTAAGAGTCCCTGCTCAGTAAGGTCTTGTTTGGCCATCCCATCTCAAATTCCACCAATGTGATCCTTCCTGTCCAGAGTGTTTTCTAACACAAATCTCTCTCTGGTTACCATTTTGTTATTGAACCAATTATATTGTATTCACTTATACTACATATTGTCTGTTGGTTCTTGGAAATGCCAGCTTTCCTTGACCCAAACTCAGCCTTGTGTCCACTCTTGTAGCCACAACACCTAGAATACTGCCCACTCAGTATACGTTTTTGATAAATTCTTATCAACCATGTGCAAATAGGAGCACCTGGGTGGCTCATTGCTTAAGCGTCTGACTCTTGATTTTGGCTCAAGTCATGATCTCAGAGGTGAAGGATCAAATCGTCCTCCCCGGCCCCCACCCCCACCCTTGCCCCTGCCTTGGTCTCCATGCTCAGCAAGGAGTCTGCTTGAAGATTCTCCCTCTCCCTCTGCTGCTTCCCACTGTTTCTTTCTCTCTCTCTCTCTCTCTCTCTCTCTCTTTCAAATAAATAAGATATTTAAAAGAAAAAAAAAAAGATGGGGATCCCTGCCTTTGGCCCAGGGCGTGATCTTGGAGTCCTGGGATTGAGTCCCACAGCAGGCTCCCTGTGTGAAGCCTGCTTCTCTTTCTACCTGTGTCTCTGTACCCGCCCCCATCTATCATGAATGAATAAATAAAATCTTTTAAAAAAAAAAGAAAAAAAGATATGTACAAATACACATAGCTATTATTAACGGTTATCTCTGAGGAATAAAGTCAAGAGATGGGAGAAAATGCCATTTCTTCATCACATACTTTTGGGTTGCCAGAACTTCCAGATCAGATCTTTATAGTTCGATGTATTAATGCTTATCCCCATTATGAAAATATTCTCAGCAGGAGACAGAGCAAAAGGTAAAGGACTCCAATGAGAACATGGATCCAGGAACAAGTGAGAGCTGGCTTATACATGTGCTTCTTAATATTGCTTCCATTGTATACAAGTCACCCAAACATCACAGCCCAACCTCTGCTCCTTTGGTCTTCTCATTAACATCTAGCAAAACCGTTGCTTCCTGAGATTCCTGAACTCTTTCTGTTCTTCACTTAGAGATTATTATTTCAGCTTCTCCCTCTGTGCTGAAAAGAGCAGTCCCCAGCAGGCAGGGCAGCAGATGCACAAGGATTAGGACAGGAACAAATGGAGCTTTCCCCCAGCACAGCAAAGACAGGGTCTGCTGGGCCCAGGAGGATGGTTGCAGTACAGAAGACCTCAGCCAGCGGGGATCGATGGGCCTGTCAGTAGTTCTCAGATTGCCAGCCTACAGTTAGGCTGAATTCTTTGCAACAAAGAGGTCACCTATAGTCTCTAGAAGGTAAATCCTATTAATTTCATAGCACATATGACATATGCCTCTAGTGGGTACAAAAATTGGAATCTATCTTTCAGTGGTGTCTTTTATTTTCTCTCAGAGACTCATTTTTTGGGGGTTTATTTTGTATTTCTAACTCTTCTTTCTACACCATTGGCTATAGTTACGTTTTACTTGCAAAAATCATAGCCCTAAAATTGCTTGCAAATCCATTTCTATTCTTTTGACTTCAGATAAACAACCCTTTGAGATTAAGCCAAAGAACTTCCCACTGGTATGTTTTTAGCTTTTACTGCACTTTAGTACAGAAGCTTGACATAAACCCTTCAGTCAGACAGGCAGGAGCACAACTCAAAATGAGCCTTGGGAAATTTGGCTACCATTAAGAGATTAGAGAGAGCTACCACATGCAGTCAATTTTAAAGTCTGGCAAGCAATAATTTGGGGACCGCAAATAAACTTCAAAGTGAATATATCTGTAAAAAACACTATGGTCATAATTACATACCTGAAGATTCATGAAAACATGGATAGGGACTGCTCTGCTTCAATTTTCTATTGGTATGTCTTTATAGCTACCAATCAAATTATATTGACTCGCCTCCCCCTCAAAAGCAGGTCCATCTGACCAATTCCTAGAGAGGGCATCAGCATTTAGGGCCAGCGATTTTAGCATCTTTGTGGATTTGTACATTGGCCTTTATCTGCAGAAAATGTACTGTGCTGATTTAGTCTTGATATGGTTTGCAAGCTCCATTTGCCCTCTCCTTGGAAACTCTTAGTCAAACAAAACAAAATGCAAACTCAGAAGATTTAAAGTTTTACTGAGAGGGGGCTGATAATCTCAATAGTAAGGAAAAGGGAGAATTTAAAACACACACACAGGGACACCTAGGTGGCTTAGTGGCTGAGCATCTGCCTTCAGCTCAGAGCACGGTCCCGGAGTCCCAGGATCGAGTCCCTGTGCCTCTAATGAATAAATAAATAAAATCTTAAAATAAAACAAAACACATACACAGGGACACCTGGGCAGTTCAGTGGTTAAGCATCTGCCTTTGGCTCAGGACATGATCCCAGGGTCCTGGGATCAAGTCTTGCATCAGGCTCCCTGAAGGGAGTCTGCTTCTCTCTCTGCCTGTGTCTCTGCCTCTCCCTGTATCTCTCATGAATAAATAAATAAAATCTTTAAAAATAAAATAAAATACACGCACAAACCACAAGTGGTAAAAAAGTGACAGTCTTCCATGTGGATGGGAGAAATCATTCAACATTGACAAAGACTCCTAAGAACAGCAAGCAAATCTTTGCTTAAGCATGGAGCCCTGTGCTTGTGTCATCAGTAAAGACAATACTGACCCAGCCTCCCAACTGGTCTTCTTTCTTCTACATTGGTCTCCCACCCTTCATTCTCATTCTCAACATACCAACAGAGTGATCCCATTAAGAGTATAAGTACATGTCACTCCCTACTTAAAAATCTTCCAGAGCCTTCCTTTCTCAAAGATCCAATAATCAAGCCCTGCCCTCACTTGCCCTTCCTGCCCCATCCAGGCCCCCTCTTCCTCTTGCTCCAGCTCACCTGCCATGCTGGCTTCCCTGCTCTGCCAAGAACTCACAGGGACCCTCCTACACTCCTGCATTTGCACATGGCATTTCCTTTCCTTGGATTAATTTCCTTCCACATACACACATGGCTTGTTCCCTTACCTGAGTTGACCATTTCCTCTTATGTCCCCTTTTCAAAGACAGCTTCCTTGACATCGGATTTTATTTTTTTTATTTAAATTCAGTTTGCCAACATATAGTATAAACCTAATCCTCATCCTATCAAGTGCCCTCCTTAGTGCCCATCATCCAGTCACCCCACCCCCTACCCTCCTCCCCTTCTGCAACCCTTTGTTTCCCAGAGTTAGGAGTCTCTCATGGTTTGTCTCCCTCTCTAGTTTTTCCCCACTCAGTTCCCCTCATTTCCCTTATAATCCCTTTCACTATTTCTTATTCCACATATGAGTGAAACCATATGATGATTGACATAGGATTTAAACCATATGATGATTGACATATAATTCAAGAAGGGGGACCTTCTTGCCCCCACTAACTCAGTGAACCCACCTCTTCCTGCTTTAGTGTTCCTCAAATGCTTATCATCATATGGTAAATTATGTGTTTACTCATCTACTTATCTTCTCTCCTTCCATTTGAAGTCAATGTCCTGCAAGTGAAATACTATTTTGTTTAGTCCTGCATACCTAGCACACAGTCGATATTCAATAATATTTGTTAAAAGAATAAGGAAATACTCGTTGAACACATTTATTAATGAAGGATAAAGAGTAAATTATAGGTCAGGAACAAAGAAAGGAGATTCATGAATTGCATTTTACAATTATAGCCAGAAGAGAAAGATCCCTTTGTGCCTGTCAGCATAATGCTGACCCAAGAGAAGTCAGGGGTCCAATTGAAGAGCAGGCCATGGGGCAAACAGGAAAGAATAGCAGATAACACCTACAGGGTTGTTCACTGAACTGAATAGATTTTTCAGAGCAGACCAAACTATTCTATTATACCTTTTTAAAGCCTAATAAAAATAAATAAAAATAAATAAATAAAATAAATAAAAAATAAAAAAAATTTTAAAAGCCTAATAAAATCTACTGACTCAAGAATAACAATATCTGAAAATATGCAGTTTGCAAATATTTAGCAGGGAATCCCCAGGGTTTTTTCCAACACACCACACTATTCTGCACCCAATCAACCAATGCAGCTTGTTCTCAGTTCACCATCATCCATAGTCTAGTCCACTGACATCTCCTAACTATAGTCTGTGATTCTATGTTTACATCTCCACATCCCTGCTGCCTCCACATCCAGAGTAATCACCCTCTAGAACAGAACCCTAAGGCCTCATCACACCTAGAAAGTTCCACAGGATATGGATCCTGGCTATACCTTTGGCCTCACATCACACCCTTCTTCCCTCCCCCACCACGCTGCTGACTCTCTCACCATTCAACACACCAAGCAACTCAGGCCTCAAGTGGTTCACACTCACGGTTCACTCTCTGGAACATTAATCCTCCTGATATACACGTGGTTCACACCCTCACCTTATTCATCACCCCTTTAAAGTTTTTGTTCAAATATCACCTCTGCAGAGAAATCTTTCCTGGCCACCAAATATAAAATTACAGCCCCTGTCATTCTTTATGTCCTTCCATATTTCATTTTTGTTTATAGTCCTTCTTTCCTCACATTCTATTATAGATTTGTCTATTTCTGTACTTTTATTGGTGTTTCCCTAGTGGCTAGACTGCACCAGGTTCAGAGGTAGTGCTCAAAATGTATTTATGGAAGGCAGGAGTACAGGGTATAATGCATGGAGAGACCCCAAGTTCCTTTGAGTCACTCTTCATAGGAAGGAAATGGCTTCAAAATTGGATTGATTGCTTTGTAGAACCCAACACGCTGGTATCATCATCACTTCCTGCTCTAGGGAAAAACATTCAGAACCACCAAAAAAACCGTTGGAGGTATCAACGTGCTCATGACTGAAGGTTCAGATGACAACATGGCTTACTTTTTCTTCTGTCCTGTGTTTACACAGGACAGTCTGTGTAAAATTGACTCAGTCAAATGTACAGAAGTTGTTGATTCACTATATTGGACACCTGAAGTTAACATGATGCTATATGTTAATCATACTGGAATTTAAATTATTGAGAAAGATTTAAAAAAAAAAAAAAAAAAAAAAAAAACCTGACTCAATCAGAAGCAAAACAAAGCAAAGCAAAAAACAAAACAAAACAAAACAAAAAACCCTCCACTTCTAAATGAGACTGCTTTTCTCATCTCATCTGTATTTAAAAGCAACCATGTGTGTGACCTAAACCTTATCACTGTGTTTTTATGAAAATGTGTGTTTACTGAAAGACCCAGAAATATGAAGAAACCAGGCATTTAAATCCCAAAACCGGCTAAGAAGCCTTTTCCAATCCTATATTACTTATAAAAAAATATTCATCTCATCTCTTCCTGTATTATGGTTCCCTATATTTAAGGTAATAAAAAGGGAATTAAGTTGCATGTTTTCCATACTAATTTGGAACTACTTTTTAAAAAGGGACCAGAGAAATAGAATACTATCCCTATCTAATGTTTATTCGTCCTTCTTAAATTGCTGTTTTCCCATAATCTAACTTTTACAATAATAAATCTATATATTCTTTCTCCCAAATCTTAATAAAAAGTTCTGTGCAAGTACTTAAAGAAACTTCTGCGATTGTAAAATGTCAAGATCTCATAAAGCATGTTTCTGAAGCGAGGCAGGAAGATCTGACTATGTTGGAACTAAGGCAGAATTTAAAATACCCAGATTCCCCAATCCTTATGCAACATCTCTAGTCAGTGGGCATTACTGCTAGTTTTCTATCACAAGTAGAATTTCTAGTAGATTTTTTCCCCACTGGAAGAGAAGACTAAAGACCTCTCTTACAGATATCAGGTGCTTAGCTCAAGCTACACACAATGACTTTAATTGACAAACACCTACACTGTAAACAATTTCCTTGTTCATTTTACATGAAGTTATTGATGATACTTTTATGATTCCTTTTTAAAATAAACAGCAAAGTATAGACTGGGTATTAAAACATTTTTCCACTCCAGTTCCTTCACTGCTTTTAACCAAACATCCTTAGTAGACTGTCAAAACAGCAAGGTTCATCATCATTCAATTTTTACTGCATCACTTGTAATAAACAGGCATGTGAACAACATAAAATCCATAAGGCAAACATCCACTCACTTGTCTTGACTATGTCAAGATATTTGCGAAATATTAGGCCAACATTTTGACTCTCATTTTGACTTTCAGCCAAAACCATGGTCAATTTACTAGAGGCTGACATTGCCTATGCAGAGAGCCTGGAGGCTTCCAAAACACCATTTTTCTAAATATTCACAGGATGGGTGCCTGGGTCACGCGGTCAGTTAAGCATCTGCCTTCAGCTCAGGTCATGATCCCAGGGTCCTGGGATCAAGTCCCGCATCAGGCTCTCTGCTCAGTGGGGGGCCTGCTTATCCCTCTGCTCCATACATGGGTCAGAGTTATCTTCCATCTTCTGACATGGCACTGCTTTTCCTCTATACTTCCCTGTGAATTGGACATTGTGGTAGGCAGTCCTCTTGCTCATGCTCTCTCTTCCTCTAATAAATAAAATCTTTAAAATAAATAAATAAGTAAAAATTCACAGGAACTTACTCCCTCCCAAACACAATTGCAGGTATTAAGACTACATTACTCAAGGAGCAGACATGGCCTCTGCCCTCAAGGATTTTAGGCCATCACTGTATG
The DNA here is from genome assembly GCF_011100685.1 of Canis lupus familiaris. Lineage (NCBI taxonomy): Eukaryota > Metazoa > Chordata > Mammalia > Carnivora > Canidae > Canis > Canis lupus. The sequence continues at coordinate 8,058,431 of NC_049232.1, forward strand.
ACTTCTCATTAGGATAATGTGTAGACACATACATACACACCCTTCTGTGCAGGTGCTGTTTTTTTATCTTTTTCAAAGGAAAGAATTGGGCAGTTTCAAAGTCACTGCCTACTGCTTTAGAAAAAGCAGAGGTCATGAATGTTTCATTGATATATCTCAGATGTTATCCTCTATGAATGAAGGGTTTCTATGCAACTTAATTGTAAAAATTATCTGCCTACAGGAATTCAGAGAAAAAAAGCCAGCTATTTTAAGTGGGTGTTTCCTGCATAAAAAAAAGGTTATGATGATGCATTGTCAATTTCAGAACTGCTGCTTTTGAAAAAAGTCATGACCACAACCACTGCAATGAAAATACCATCAGGAATTCACTTCCTATACTGCAAAACTTGGCCTGGAATAGCTCATACTTTTGGCTACATCTACATTTCTGATTAATTTTTTGAATGCAGAAAATGTACAATCTTGACATTTAAAGAAATGAACACTGACGCATATTGCTTCTACTGAGAGAAAAGAGTAAGAGCACATTTCATCATGTTCTAATACATACACAAAACAGGGTTTGTGTGAATGATCCGTTAAAGGCTTTTCAAATGCATTTTATTCACTCCCTCTACACAGTCACAATGCCCATTGACATTAATGAGGATCACTGGAGTGTGTGGACAAAGAGCAGGGCTTTGTGTGTATACTTATACAATAAAGCAGTAAATTTAAATACTCTCCAAGAAATCTATTTGATTGTCTTAGTGTTAAATTAATTTAAAATCACTGGCACACATTGCAAGAGGTAGGAAAAGTAATATGGTTAACAGGGAAAGGAAGTTTGGGGGCATTACAGAGCTGAAGATGCATTTCTCTACACTGTCCTTGCTTTCCCTAAGCATCTAGGACAGGAACTCGTTTCTTACATTTTCCTCCTTACTAAATAGTATATTATCACTACATGGGGAAACAAATGACTATGGGATGGTTCCAGAGGCTCTGTCCTGGTGGCCTGGCGATTAACTATAGGAGGAGGAATTGTCTGTAGCTTCAACTTCCCAGAGTTCCCAGGTGCTGGCAGCTTTGTCCACCTGCAGTCTATTTTATCCTCCCAAACTAATCTCCTGCTCACCAAGACCTCCCTTATGTGCCCCCTCCAACCCCCCCATAAAGAAATAGTTAAGACTGAGATGCATTGTCATACAGACCTAAGTGTTCTGTAATATGAGACTGGGAGATACGGGAGAAAGTGGTAGCCCAGGCACCCTAGACCCCTCTACCTGTGACTCTGGCTGGCAGCATGTAATAGATACTTGGAATCACGTGACACCAGCACTATTCGCTTCAGCGTCTTTTTTTAGGCAACAGTTCATTTTTCTTTGTAATTTACAAATCCATTAGATGAAGATTTATTTTAAGGACAGAGATTTGAGTGAAAACAACTCACATCTCTAACGCGGTTTTATTCATCCTAGGAAATCACAGGCTCTGTCACCAATATATATTCTGATCAGAATATGGGTTTCTAGCAGGAGCGACAGGGAGAAGGACAATTAATGTAAGTCATGGTCAACATAAAATTTTTAAAAATCAAACTTTAAAGTTACATACGATTTGCTTATTATGGCTTTTAGCATCTTTATTATATAAAAAGAAACATCAAGATGGAGTTCCAGGCAAGGTGTTTGAGAGAGTCTGAGACAGAAAATGTTCTCTATGACACTTCTGAAATAAATAAAATGAATTCAGATAGGCATATTTGAACACTTTAGGAAGAACATCTCCCGTCTCATTTTCAGAACAAAGAAGAAATGCCAGTCAGACTTTCAGGTGTTTTTACCTAATTACTCAAAATCAAAACAAGCGGCAAATCTTTGATGAAGCAGAGTTCAATGAAGCAGGATTTGACCCTGATGCTTTAGCAACCAGTCCAAGAACACCAAAGCCATAGCTGTAATCTAAAGAAATTCTGTATATTCACTTATTTCAGTGTGTCCACTGGGACAGAAGACTGATGATCCTTCAGCTGTGGCCCTAAGTCACAGCATCTCACAGTCAAGTTTGATTGCAAGGTACACAGTTAGAGGGGTTTTCTATAAGGACTGCCTACCACAATGTCGAATTCATAGGGAAGCATAGAGGAAAAGCAGTGGCATGTCAGAAAACAGAAGACAACTCTGATGGATGTATGGAAACAGGCCAGTACTTCATGATTCATAATTGTAATAGGTACACAATGACGTCTTAAATCTCAATGAACACATGCTGCTCGATGCGCTTGGATTGTCTCCCTTGCTTACTACACACCCAAAACATTAGGAAGTCTGTTGAAAACATCTGTGGGTTCAATACTTTGAGATTGATTGCTGCTTCTGACTCCATGTTCTGTAGTGATCAATATAATCTTCCATGCTCTCAGCCACGTACTATGGCTCCACTATCTGCTTTAATTAAGACATAGAAGAAGAAGAAAAAAAAAGACATAGAAGAAGAATTACTATTAGAAAAGTATGTGCTCACAACCCATGATTTTCTTTAGCTTTCAAAATCTCAATAGTATTGGACTCTGCTATAGTTTACAGTTTCTCAAGACCATAAGCAAAGAAACCTGAAAGATAATCACATTATCTTTGGCTTGGGCATTGGAACCATGAAATGTTACTGTAGAACAGATGTGTATCAGAGTCCAAAGATATTGAGAAATCTAAGGGGCGCCTACACACATGCAGACAGGATTTTCACATGGTGCCAGCTTCACATACTCAAACTACAAAGACTGAAGCCCTTGGAGAGTCAGACACAACTTGGCTACAAACCTTCCTCTGCTACTCACTGGTTAAATGATCTTGAAAATAATTGTTCACCAAAGATGAAGCTTTCTCCCTTGTATAATTGACTATTGTTAAAATTATAGGAGATGAGGATTCTGGCACCAGAGTAACTGCAATTTTTCTCTGTAGTAAGCACTCAATAAATATTAGGTAGAATATTTATGACCTACTATTTGGACAATTAGAGAAATAAAGACATTGAGACCCAGTGAAGTGAAGTGAGAGATTATTAATGATGGAACCAGAGCCAAAGCCTAGCCTTTCACACAGGGTAGAGTCTTCTCTAGTAGTCCACAGTACATAATAGGCTTCTCTTAGTGTGTACGTGCACGTGTGTGTGTTTAACTGAGATGTCCATGACTGATGCTCCTTCTACTTAACCAAGACAGTTAAGCTCATTCCCAGCACAAACTCCTTCTCCAAATCCTTTGGATTCCTTTTTTCCTCAGAAGACGAGATGCTCTTTGCTCCCAACAATGACACTCCACTCGATCCTGTCCCTGAAATATCTATGCTTTTTTTCTTACTTGGACATCTTCACAGTGGGAAGTTCTGTCAATAGTGTAATTACTCAGCACGACCATACTGACAAAATCTATTACAGCAAAAGGCAGATACAGTCATGTCTCATGATCAAGACAAGTATCTACTGACATTTATTAAGAGTATCAGGTATCAGTGATATAGAAATAAACAACTCATGCACAGTTTTTACTTTCATGAGTTTAGATTCTAGAGAAAGGAGAAAAGAAAAGCACACCAACAATTAAGTTGGGTCATCTTGAGCAAGTTACTTTGCTTTCTATAAGCCTCTGTTAGAACTTCGGGATTATTTTTTTTACAAGATCCATCATTAGCTAGGAAAATAGAATATTAATACACTGTGTCAAAATTTTCACTACAGGTGCATCAAAGAACTAAATGTAAAAAAATTATATAACTTTTGAAATAAATCTAGGAGAATATTTCATAACCTTGTGCTTAAGGAAAACTTAAGAGTAGATACTGGTAAGCTAGAAAAGAAAACGTAGACATACTGACTCAAATACACATATATGCACGCCTACACAAATGGCCATAGATACAGCAACATCAAAAAGTAAATGAAAGATGAGAAAACATTTGCAAAATAGTACCTCAAATATGCAAAAAAGTGCTAACAGGCTATTCATTACAAAATGGACAAAGGCTATGAAAAGGTGTTTCACTTACCTGAAAGTGCAAGTGAATAACAATCTCAGGAATAGTCAGAAAAATATGCAAATTACAAGAAAGTACCAAACTTTTGTCCAGTCATTTGACAAGATCTTTAAACACTGACAGCATTCAGCACGGATAAAGACTTAGGAAAATATTTTCTCTCAGAAACTGTTGGTAAGGTTGTAAATTAGGACACATTTTTGGAAAAGGCAATCTGAAAATATTTATTAAACTGCAAAGTCACATGCCCTTTGACCCTAAAATCCTACGCTGGGAATTTATCCAACTGAAATAAGAGTACAGTAACTTTGTAAAAGAAAAAACAAGATCAGGAGGAGGGGCAAGCTGGCGGAAGAGTAGGGTCTCCAAATCACCTGTCTCCACCAAATTACCTAGAAAACCTTCAAATTATCCTGAAAATCTATGAATTCGGCCTGAGAATTAAAGAGAAAACAGCTGGAATGCTACAGTGAGAAGAGTTCGCGCTTCTATCAAGGTAGGAAGACGGGGAAAAAGAAATAAAGACACAAAAGGCCTCCAAGGGGGAGGGGCCCCGCGAGGAGCCGGGCTGAGGCCGGGGCGAGTGTCCCCAGGACAGGAGAGCCCCGTCCCGGAGGAGCAGGAGCTGCACCGACCTTCCCGGGGGAAAGGGGCTCGCGGGGAGGTGGAGCAGGACCCAGGAGGGCGGGGATGCCCTCGGGCTCCCGGGGACACTAACAGACACCTGCGCCCCGGGAGAGTGCGCCGAGCTCCCTAAGGGCTGCAGCGCGCACGGCGGGACCCAGAGCAGATCGGGGGGCTCGGGGGCGGCTCCGCGGAGGGGGCTGCGGGGCGGGAGCAGCTCGGGGGTCTCGGGGGCGGCTCCGCGGAGGGGGCTGCGGGGCGGGAGCAGCTCGGGGGTCTCGGGGGCGGCTCCGCGGAGGGGGCTGCGCGGCCCGGGAGCGCGAATCCACCAGCGCAGGCCCCGGAGCACAGGGCGCCGGGACACAGCCCAGGACCCGGCCTCCCCCGGGACAGGCAGAGGCCGGGAGGGCCCAGGACAGCGAGGACGCTCCTGCCCCAGCTGAGCAGATCAGCGGCCCCGCCCGGAGCCTCCAGGCCCTGCAGACCAAGAGCTCCGGAGTTCCTGCGGGGGCTGAATCCAGGTTTCCAGAGCTGCAGCAACCAATGGGGCTGTTCCTCCTGCGGCCTCACGGGGTAAACAACCCCACTGAGCCCTGCACCAGGCAGGGGCACAGCAGCTCCCCCAACTGCTAACACCTGAAAATCAGCACAACAGGCCCCTCCCCCAGAACACCAGCTAGACTGACTGACAACTTCCAGGGGAAGCCAAGGGACTTAAAGTACACAGAATCAGAAGATACTCCCCCGTGGTTCTTTTTTGTTGTTGTTGTTGTTGTTGTTTTGTTTTGTTTTGCTTTTTGATTTGTTTCCTTCCCCCACCCGCCTTTTTTCTCCTTTCTTTTCCTTTCTCATTTTCTTCTTTTTTTTTTTTTTTTTTCGTTTTTTTTTTCTTCCTTTTTTTTCCTCTTGTTCTTTTCTTTCCTTCTTTCCCTCCTCTCTTTTTCTCCTTTTCCCAATACAACTTGCTTTTGGCCACTCTGCACTGAGCAAAATGACTAGAAGGAAAACCTCACCTCAAAAGAAAGAATCAGAAACAGTCCTCTCTCCCACAGAGTTACAAAATCTGGATTACAATTCAATGTCAGAAAGCCAATTCAGAAGCACTATTATACAGCTACTGGTGGCTCTAGAAAAAAGCATAAAGGACTCAAGAGACTTCATGACTGCAGAATTTAGAGCTAATCAGGCAGAAATTAAAAATCAATTGAATGAGATGCAATCCAAACTAGAAGTCCTAACGACGAGGGTTAACGAGGTGGAAGAACGAGTGAGTGACATAGAAGACAAGTTGATAGCAAAGAGGGAAACTGAGGAAAAAAGAGACAAACAATTAAAAGACCATGAAGATAGATTAAGGGAAATAAACAACAGCCTGAGGAAGAAAAACCTACGTTTAATTGGTGTTCCTGAGAGTGCCGAAAGGGACAGAGGGCCAGAATATGTATTTGAACAAATTCTAGCTGAAAACTTTCCTAATCTGGGAAGGGAAACAGGCATTCAGATCCAGGAAATAGAGAGATCCCCCCCTAAAATCAATAAAAACCGTTCAACACCTCGACATTTAATAGTGAAGCTTGCAAATTCCAAAGATAAAGAGAAGATCCTTAAAGCAGCAAGAGACAAGAAATCCCTGACTTTTATGGGGAGGAGTATTAGGGTAACAGCAGACCTCTCCACAGAGACCTGGCAGGCCAGAAAGGGCTGGCAGGATATAGTCAGGGTCCTAAATGAGAAGAACATGCAACCAAGAATACTTTATCCAGCAAGGCTCTCATTCACAATGGAAGGAGAGATAAAGAGCTTCCAAGACAGGCAGCAACTAAAAGAATATGTGACCTCCAAACCAGCTCTGCAAGAAATTTTAAGGGGGACTCTTAAAATTCCCCTTTAAGAAGAAGTTCAGTGGAACATTCCACAAAAACAAGGACTGAATAGATATCATGATGACACTAAACTCCTATCTCTCAATAGTAACTCTGAATGTGAACGGGCTTAATGACCCCATCAAAAGGGGCAGGGTTTCAGACTGGATAAAAAAGCAGGACCCATCTATTTGCTGTCTACAAGAGACTCATTTTAGACAGAAGGACACCTACAGCCTGAAAATAAAAGGTTGGAGAACCACTTACCATTCGAATGGTCCTCAAAAGAAAGCAGGGGTAGCCATCCTTATATCAGATAAACTAAAATTTACCCCAAAGACTGTAGTGAGAGATGAAGAGGGACACTATATCATACTTAAAGGATCTATTCAACAAGAGGACTTAACAATCCTCAATATATATGCCCCAAATGTGGGAGCTGCCAAATATATCAATCAATTATTAACCAAAGCGAAGAAATACTTAGATAATAATACACTTATACTTGGTGACTTCAATCTAGCTCTTTCTATACTCGATAGGTCTTCTAAGCAAAACATCTCCAAAGAAACGAGAGCTTTAAATGATACACTGGACCAGATGGATTTCACAGATATCTACAGAACTTTACATCCAAACTCAACTGAATACACATTCTTCTCAAGCGCACATGGAACTTTCTCCAGAATAGACCACATATTGGGTCACAAATCGGGTCTGAACCGATACCAAAAGATTGGGATCGTCCCCTGCATATTCTCAGACCATAATGCCTTGAAATTAGAACTAAATCACAACAAGAAGTTTGGAAGGACTTCAAACACGTGGAGGTTAAGGACCATCCTGCTAAAAGATAAAAGGGTCAACCAGGAAATTAAGGAAGAATTAAAAAGATTCATGGAAACTAATGAGAATGAAGATACAACCATTCAAAAATCTTTGGGATGCAGCAAAAGCAGTCCTAAGGGGGAAATACATCGCAATACAAGCATCCATCCAAAAACTGGAAAGAACTCAAATGCAAAAGCTAACCTTACACATAAAGGAGCTAGAGAAAAAACAGCAAATAGATCCTACACCCAAGAGAAGAAGGGAGTTAATAAAGATCGAGCAGAACTCAACGAAATCGAGACCAGAAGAACTGTGGAACAGATCAACAGAACCAGGAGTTGGTTCTTTGAAAGAATTAATAAGATAGATAAACCATTACCCAGCCTTATTAAAAAGAAGAGAGAGGAGACTCAAATTAATAAAATCATGAATGAGAAAGGAGAGATCACTACCAACACCAAGGAAATACAAACGATTTTAAAAACATATTATGAACAGCTATACGCCAATAAATTAGGCAATCTAGAAGAAATGGACGCATTCCTGGAAAGCCACAAACTACCAAAACTGGAACAGGAAGAAATAGAAAACCTGAACAGGCCAATAACCAGGGAGGAAATTGAAGCAGTCATCAAAAACCTCCCAAGACACAAGAGTCCAGGGCCAGATGGCTTCCCATGGGAATTTTATCAAACGTTTAAAGAAGAAACCATACCTATTCTCCTAAAGCTGTTTGGAAAGATAGAAAGAGATGGAGTACTTCCAAATTCGTTCTATGAGGCCAGCATCACCTTAATTCCAAAACCAGACAAAGACCCCACCAGAGAGGAGAATTACAGACCAATATCCCTGATGAACATGGATGCAAAAATTCTCAACAAGATACTGGCCAATAGGATCCAACAGTACATTAAGAAAATTATTCACCATGACCAAGTAGATTTATCCCTGGGACACAAGGCTGGTTCAACACTCGTAAAACAATCAATGTGATTCATCATATCAGCAAGAGAAAACCCAAGAACCATAGGATCCTCTCATTAGATGCAGAGAAAGCATTTGACAAAATACAGCATCCATTTCTGATCAAAACTCTTCAGAGTGTAGGGATAGAGGGAACATTCCTCGACATCTTAATAGCCATCTATGAAAAGCCCACAGCAAATATCATTCTCAATGGGGAAGCACTGGGAGCCTTTCCCCTAAGATCAGGAACAAGACAGGGAAGTCCACTCTCACCACTGCTATTCAACATAGTACTGGAAGTCCTAGCCTCAGCAATCAGACAACAAAAAGACATTAAAGGCATTCAAATTGGCAAAGAAGAAGTCAAACTCTCCCTCTTCGCCGATGACATGATACTCTACATAGAAAACCCAAAAGTCTCCACCCCAAGATTGCTAGAACTCATACAGCAATTCGGTAGCGTGGCAGGATACAAAAATCAATGCCCAGAAGTCAGTGGCATTTCTATACACTAACAATGAGACTGAAGAAAGAGAAATTAAAGAGTCAATCCCATTTACAATTGCACCCAAAAGCATAAGATACCTAGGAATAAACCTAACCAAAGATGTAAAGGATCTATACTCTCAAAACTATAGAACACTTTTGAAAGAAATTGAGGAAGACACAAAGAGATGGAAAAATATTCCATGCTCATGGATTGGCAGAATTAATATTGTGAAAATGTCAATGTTACCCAGGGCAATATACACGTTTAATGCAATCCCTATCAAAATACCATGGACTTTCTTCAGAGAGTTAGAACAAATTATTTTAAGATTTGTGTGGAATCAGAAAAGACCCCGAACAGCCAGGGGAATTTTAAAAAAGAAAACCATAGCTGGGGGCATCACAATGCCAGATTTCAGGTTGTACTACAAAGCTGTGGTCATCAAGACAGTGTGGTACTGGCACAAAAACAGACACATAGATCCGTGTAACAGAATAGAGAACCCAGAAGTGGACCCTGAACTTTATGGTGAACTAATATTCGATAAAGGAGGAAAGACTATCCATTGGAAGAAAGACAGTCTCTTCAATAAATGGTGCTGGGAAAATTGGACATCCACATGCAGAAGAATGAAACTAGACCACTCTCTGTCACCATACACAAAGATAAACTCAAAATGGATGAAAGATCTAAATGTGAGACAAGATTCCATCAAAATCCTAGAGGAGAACACAGGCAACACCCTTTTTGAACTCGGCCATAGTAACTTCTTGCAAGATACATCCACGAAGGCAAAAGAAACAAAAGCAAAAATGAACTATTGGGACTTCATCAAGATAAGAAGCTTTTGCACAGCAAAGGATACAGTCAACAAAACTCAAAGACAACCTACAGAATGGGAGAAGATATTTGCAAATGACATATCAGACAAAGGGCTAGTTTCCAAGATCTATAAAGAACTTATTAAACTCAACACCAAAGAAACAAACAATCCAATCATGAAATGGGCAAAAGACATGAACAGAAATCTCACAGAGGAAGACATAGACATGGCCAACATGCATATGAGAAAATGCTCTGCATCACTTGCCATCAGGGAAATACAAATCAAAACCACAATGAGATACCACCTCACACCAGTGAGAATGGGGAAAATTAACAAGGCAGGAAACAACAAATGTTGGAGAGGATGTGGAGAAAAGGGAACCCTCTTACACTGTTGGTGGGAATGTGAACTGGTGCAGCCACTCTGGAAAACTGTGTGGAGGTTCCTCAAAGAGTTAAAAATAGACCTGCCCTACGACCCAGCAATTGCACTGTTGGGGATTTACCCCAAAGATACAAATGCAATGAAACGCCGGGACACCTGCACCCCGATGTTTCTAGCAGCAATGGCCACGATAGCCAAACTGTGGAAGGAGCCTCGGTGTCCAACGAAAGATGAATGGATAAAGAAGATGTGGTTTATATATACAATGGAATATTACTCAGCTATTAGAAATGACAAATACCCACCATTTGCTTCAACGTGGATGGAACTGGAGGGTATTATGCTGAGTGAAGTAAGTCAGTCGGAGAAGGACAAACATTATATGTTCTCATTCATTTGGGGAATATAAATAATAGTGAAAGGGAAAATAAGGGAAGGGAGAAGAAATGTGTGGGAAATATCAGAAAGGGAGACAGAACGTAAAGACTGCTAACTCTGGGAAACAAACTAGGGGTGGTAGAAGGGGAGGAGGGCGGGGGGTGGGAGTGAATGGGTGACGGGCACTGGGTGTTATTCTGTATGTTAGTAAATTGAACACCAATAAAAAATAAATTAAAAAAAAAAGAAAAAACAAGATCAAACAAACCTAAGTGCCCATTTGTAAGGGAATGTTTTGATCAATTATGTTATACCCATTCAATAGAATTCTCCATGAGCTCTTGAAACGGTTAGGTAGATCTCCATGCATTAACTTGGTACAAAGATTACACTATTGTTGAAAAATCAAGTTACTTTATAGTATATACTTTTTGCTTATACAAATATAAATTATCTTTATACCTATAGTTGATAACAAATGTATCACTTTCCCTACCACATCAAAAAGAGTGAAACAGAAGTCCATGTTCTAGATACTGCTCAGCTTGGCTTTTTAGAAAGTGCCAGAAAGATGGCATTCTAACTGCCAACGCCCCCCCCCCCCCAACCATTGATAATCACAATCAAGAACTGATTACAATCCAGGAACATAGTAGTTATATATTTTTGTGCTAAACACCCAATTTCACCTCTTTATTATGTAATTACTGATTGATTACTGGAATCTACAGCTAATAAAGAAGTGCAAAGACTCTCTTCCCCATAGGAGTACAATAATGACCCTGAATTATGCAGTATTTTAGAAAATGGATAAAAATATCTTATTTGCAATTTAAATGCTCTACAGTCTTCACATTTCTATTCTGTGACAAAACAAGAAACATCTTTGCAGTGAGCATGCCATATAATTAGAAATGAACACAAATGTATTACCTCTTCAGACCCTTCCTCATACACTTGCTGTGAAGGTGGAAATATTGCATCTATTATTCTCCTGCTCAAAATGCTATTTTGAGAAAAGTAAATCTATTCCATTAACCATTATCAACTATATGTCTCCATCATAATAAACAGGATGATCCCAAATATTCTAGTCTTTAGTCCTTTTTCTGGGCATCAAATGAACACAGTTTAAAACAGCAGCTAGAGATAATGGCTTTTCCAGTGAGAAAATTAATTAAAACAAGTAGAAATAAAAATTATACTTGGGGATAGGAGGAAAAGCCAGCCAGAATTGGAATCTATTCTGCTCTTTTTTTACTTACTACTTTTGCGATTTAAGCTATTTGCTTCTGTGAATCTGACTCCTTGCCTATAAAATAATTGGGGTTACTAGATCAGATCGTTTATAAGGACTCTAATGAGTTGTGTTTAGATTTTGACTCTATTATCCTTAACTCTTATGTTTTTCTAAGTATCAGAAGATTTTTCCATCAGGAAAGCTGTTAGAATGTCATCTTAAAACAGATTTAGTACTAGCCAAAAAAAAAAAAAAAATCAGGTTGACTCATCCATTGGACTAGAAACTCCAACTATTCTAATTTGCACATTTAAATAACATTTTTCATAAAGAATCTTGTTTATGAAAACTTGTCAAAGATACACAGTACAAAAATTTATTGACATAGCTCCAGGTGGGCAACAGAAAAAAAAAATCAATACATTTTAAATGCTAACCCTTTTAAAATAATCACTGTACACAGATAATCTTGGTAAAATGATTTACTCAGGCTGCATAGACTTCCAACTAGGCAGAAAATTTTTTCAGCTTTAACTTTCCTTCTGCAAACGAGGTAACTGTTTTTGTTTTTTCTTTTTTCTTATATATTCTCTCACATGCAAAAGGTATTTCAGTAAGAAGAAATGCAACTCAGTTCCCCCCCCCCCAACCAAATATGAGTCAGGGAATAAAACACAGCTCTCCTGACTTTGAATAATGTTTACAAAGCAAATAGAGTAGCGCTTGAAGGAGACGGAGTTTATTCCCAGTTAGGTGGGAGGAGAGGGAAAAAGCAGTGAGGTACAAATATCTTCACACAGAAAAGTGTGCTTGAGATTGGTTTTGGAAAATGAATTTAAAAAGCATAAAACAAAACAAAACAAAAAGAAAAACAGGAAGCTATTCCAAGGAATATCAACTCCAAGGAAAGGGGTCAGCATAGAGAAAAGATGGTAAAGAGGCAGGTACATGTATCATATTAGATTTGTTTAGCAGAAACACCTGCTTCGTGTTAACAGTGACATGAGAATCATTCTCATAATTTTACAGATGTGGAAACAGAGTTTCAGAGTGGTTAATTAACTTGCCCAAGGGTACACACCTAATCAAGAGCAGAACCACCTTCAAACCCTAGTCTAAATACTTCAAAACTTTCATTTGTTCTAAAAGCATCTACTGAGCATTCACTGGGTCTTAAAGACTATGGTTACAGCTAGTGACATAAGGGGACCCAGGATACTGTCACCGTCTGCAAGGAACCTGTTGCGCTCTCGGCCTGGATGACAGTGAGCTTCCAAGTTATCTGAAGCGACCTTACCAGCCTCTTCCTTCCTGCTTCCTTTGGCACTCTACAAAGTATCCTAAGTTCATCCTCAGGGTCCCATCCTGGGACCAGTTAAACCACCAGCTCTATTCTCCACCCAAGAATTATTCTGATCCAAAAAAGAGCCAGCTCAGGGCTGTCTAGATAAATAGCCAAAAGAAACTTCTATCTTAATGGAGTGGTTACTGTCCCTGTAAGTTCAGACTCAAGTATCATGTTCCTTGATTTTCCCCTTGAAGATATTGGTCAACTTGGATATTTTATGCTCAGGAACACAAAGACCCAGTCTCTTCTCCTTCCCTTTTCCAGAAGGGGTCAAGAGTACCCAGGAACAGCATGACTCCCCTTCTGTCCCATGCCCAGTGAAGTTTTGGAACAAGAGTTAAGCCATAGCTTCTCCTTGCTTTCTTCTCATTGACATTCTCTTTAGTCAACAACGCATGGCTTCCCCATTCCTTATTTTCATCATTCCTGATGTACTTACATATGAAGCCAACTGCCCTTATGCCAGGAACTCTAAACTAGAAAAGCCATTTTGTTTTCCAGTATTGCAAAGCTTACCTATCTTCTTTAGGGTGAGGAAGCTTTCTCAGCACATAGTGAGATTAGGACGTTCCCAGTCAACTTATGTCTTGAGCCATTTCCCTGGACCTAATAGAACAAGGTTCATTTACAGGCTTTGAGCACTGAGCAGAAGGGATGGCCAGATCCTGGGGGCTGGTGATAAAATGTGGGAGAACTTCCAGTTTTAGATGATCATTCACCAGGATAATTTCTGCAGAACATTCCCCTACAGTACAATTATCAACTGGATAGAAAACCTGTCTCTTATTATCAATAACTGGATTTTGGAAGAAGAGATGCCTCAGCCAGAGATCTGAGGAACAAGATAGCATAAACTATTGAAAGATATATACATGCACATTTTTAATCTGTCATTACTGCAAATATCTTACTTTTCATGCTTTTATGGTATATTGCTTAGGGAAATGGGGGAGGGCATTTAACACTCTTTTTAAGATACAAGTATGAATGCAAAGAGGGACAGAAGGGGGAAAGGAGGTGGCCCACAAGCCCAAACAAGAATTCATTTAAAATTTCCCTTTTGTAGGGGTGCCTGGGTGGCTCAGTCGGTTAAGCATCTGCCAGGGTGGTCCTGGGATCGAGCCCTGCATCGGGCTCCCTGCTCAGTGGAGAGCCTCCTCCTGCCTCTCCCTCTGCTGCTCCCCCTACTTGTGTTCTCTGTCAAATAAATAAATAAACAAAACCTTTATTTAAAAAGATAAAATATCCCTTTTGCCTCTCAGATAAAGCATAGGTCACTTTAAAACATTCTGTATCTATTCTTTCTCCTGATTAGTTTGACACGTATTGGATAAGCTTGATACATTTTGATTGCCAAAGTGGCTCTACTAACCTACATAAAATCAAAGTCACAACCCCCTTAAGCCACTGCCTTAAAAAGGTCTTAAGAATTATTAGCTTTAAATAATCCAAAGTTTTGTTTATCTGTCTTCTAATTTTGAGTATCTCCCAAATGACAAAGAGCTAGGAGATCCTGGCTACGTTTGGTTCTCTCCCAGAAACTTCTTCTTTAATCAAAATAAAATGGGGCCCAACAGTTCAGTAAGGGTTGCTTTATCTCAAACAAGCCTAGCTTGAATATTCCAAACAAGGAAGAAATAACATTTTCTGGAAAAGCTTAACATTTTCTTACCAGCAAGCACACTCGCTTCGGAAAACCTTTCAACTGAACAATGGTTTGCATTATTCTCTGCCTTCGGTTTTCCTCTAAATCTTCCTTTGTACACCATCTCCTAAGCTCTCTCCACTCTGCCTGACAGTTTTGCTATGTTAGCCTGATTTTCTGCAATTTTACTTCTCTGCTGTCTGGATGGTTTTATTATTTGCCATATTCTCTCTTTCAGATTGGGGGTTTTATTCTGGTTTTGGCATGCTGCGGTTTTGGCAGCCTACTCCTATAAAATACAAGAGGTTTGGAAGCTGTGCAGATGGCAAATGTAGTGTTGTGTGCTTTCATTCATGATGGGCTTCCGGCTTTTTATAACAGGCGGGAAAACCGCCAACTCTGATTTCCTGTGCCCACTTCCGACAGATTTAAGCAAAACTGGGGTGGTGACTTGAAGGACTGATGTTTTGCCATTTTGACCATCTCTGGTGACTGGAATTTAAGAGGAAAATCTTCTGTTGATACTCAGCACTGATCTTTCTCACATTTGCTTTCTATCTGGTATGCTTCTAATGAATCTGATACATTTGAAGTTAACATCTCCTTCCTCCCAGAGAAAAGTTAAATGATTGCCTAGTATTTTCTTCTGGTTTTTACTGTTGGTTTTCCCCCTGTGCCAGTAGGCAGATAACAATCAAATTTATTTATTTTTTCCCCCAAAGAACATTACCATTAGAATAATAGGTCTCACAGTCTCAGGTGAAGTTTAATGACCTTGTTTTCAGAAATGTTATGTTGAAAAAAAAAGAAGGTGGGATGACTGGGTGGCTCAGTGGTTGAGTGTCTGCCTTCGGCTCAGGCCCCACAGGGAGACTGCTTCTCCCTCTGCCTATGTCTCTGCGTCTTTCTCTGTGTCTCTCATAAATAAATAAATAAAACCACCAAAAAAAAAAAAAAAAAAAACCCACACGTTTTTTTTTTCAGTAGTTAGATTCGAGAGCTCAAACAGAGGCAAAATACTCCTTTCCGAAAAAGAAAGAACCATTTTGCCACACCATGGGTCAAATACTCAGGACCCTCAAGTAAACCAAGGGTATTAAAAGAGCAATGTCATGGCAACAGTGAAATATAGGTTAGTACTATTAAGGAAAGTACCTATTTCCATTATATATTACAGCATGAGAACCGGCAATAATAAAGTCTTTCCAGGGCTCTCAGTTTCCCTAACTATGCCTTTTGATACCATAGAGACATGCATTAGGGAAAACATAATTAATTTCTGCACAATCTAAAAGCTCAGCACAAAAATATTTAAGCATTCAGTCCAAGAAAAACAAACCTTCACAAATAAAACTTCATACTCTCCAGTATACAGTAGAGTATCTATTGATATATGGGTTGTACTAAAAAAAAGGCACAATTTTGTTCCTGATCACACATAAATAATGTGACAAATAAGCAACTGGTCTGATTCTAATTCTGCCCTCTTTAAGAAACTGGATTTGGTGGGAATTCTAAATGCATAATTAGAGGTGTCTCAGTGGCTCAGTCAGTTGAGCACCAAACTCTTGATTTTGGCTCAGGTCATGATTTCAGGGTTGTGCTATTGAGCCCCAGTTAGAGTTCTGCATTGGCTGGACTCTTCCTCTCCCTCTCTCCCTTTACCTGCCGCCCTCTTCCCACCACGCCCCCCTCCCCCTGTTTGCTTTCTTTCTCTCTTGTTAAAAAAACGGCATAAGTAATGAAGTTCTAATCACAGAACACAAAGAATCCCAGATTTCTCAGATTTTCAATTCCTTACACAAAACCTGAACAAGACAGTTCTCCATCACAGAGGACTCTGTCAAAAGACTTGCTTCTCCAGTCCTGCCTATAAATTGGCAATACCACTTTTTCCTCCACTCTCAGTTATTATGTCAGACAAAAAACACCCCCTACCTACTCCCAGATGCCCATAGATGTCAAGGTACCATTCTCTTTGGAGAACTACTGTATCCATGCTGCCTTGAAGGTCTGTCTACCCTATGACCCCCAAGTAACCAAGGCAGTTCTGTTATACATTCAACAAAGGAGTCAAGGCACAAGACTGGGTGCCTCAGATAGATTATTTTCCTTTTTTCTGGATTGACATTTGGCATTACTAAATATTCAATTATTTAACTTGGTCAAAATAATACAGAGCATCATGCAGACACAAATACAAGTTACGAAAATAAAACTACCATTTTTTCCCTCAGATTCTGATGCATTTCAATGAGTAGATAATCTATATCTCCTTGTATTTAATCATACATGCAACCAAATTCAAACTGAAATAAAGAGACTACAGTACATGGCTAATTTGACCCTAAAACCACCTTATATGTAAATTAGGACATACAACTAGAGGTCTAGTTTTATTATGGGATAAATATTCTGTTCAGAATATTCAAATGGAAATATTATCAGCCTCATTTAAAGTTACCTGATAAATAGGAGAGAAAAAATTGCTTATAAAGTAATAAGGATTGATTCCTGAATGGTATGTATTTTTCAGTAGAAACTTGTTTACCATGACAGATATTCTTTGTCTCCATATTAATGTGCATATTCCAAGTTAGAAAGTTTAACTCAGTTGCCAATAGCACTCAGGAAATCTGGCTACAATCTTATGTTTTATTAAATGCTTTACTTACAATAATTTTTTTCTATACAACATTCCCAAAAGACACCAAAATGGATTTGGAGTGGTAAAAATACATTCCATGTTCTTGGATAAGAAAATACAGCAGCATGAAGATAATTTTCTCTAAGTTACTTGATAAGTTTAATACAATCCCAATACTAATACCCTAAGAATTGCTCTTAGAGCAACATGAGTTCATTTCCAAGTTCAGAGGAAAAAAAATAGAACAATAAAACCAGAGAAGTACTCAGAAGTGGGAGGTTGCTTCTTCCAGTTATTGAAATAAATTATAAAACATCTATAATTAAACCATGTGGTACTAGCAAACAGAATAAAAAGTTGAGAAATGGCTCCTAGTACATCAGGAGGTTCAGAATATAATAAGCACAGCGTCTCAAATAGTGCCAAGAAAACCATATAATCAGATGGAATCATTGTTTTGATCATTCCTCACATCAAACTCCAGGATAAATTTCAAGTCCACCAGAGACTGAAACATAAGGAAATATAACCACACATATACCAGAATAAAATGGGTAAATTCCTTTATAAGCCAGACTGTAGAACCCTTTTCTCTTAGGATTCAACACCTAGAAGCAATATATAGGAAGGGAATGGTAAATTGTTGCCCATTAAAAAAAAAAAAAATCTACTTAACAAAGACATACCCACACAAGCACCCTGAGAAAAGTAAAAAGATAAAATGCAATCTAGAAAATAAAATATCAGTAACCTATCACAGTAAAAAATACCCTAGGAAATATAAAGAGCATTTGAAAAGCATATGACCAAGAGAGAATCTGTTTAAAAACAGAAAGATTAAGAATATGTAAAGATAAAAAAATAATATGTAAAGATGCTCACCCTCATTCATAATAAAAAAAATGCCTATTGACCTACTCTCAAATATGACTTCTCACCTATCTGATTGGCAAACATCTAAAATCTTTTTTTTTTTTTTTTTCCCCCAAACATCTAAAATCTTGAACATTCTCCACGGACGGCTGGCCTGCAGGGGATTGGGCACTCTCGCGCATTACAGGAGGGGAATGCTACATGATAGGGTCCAGGAGCATTTAATGTGGAACCAAACGACATACACAGTGGTCTCCACGATCTCCACTATTAGGACTTTCCCAAATACACTGAGGACAGTCTAAAAATGTCATCTACAAAGACAATCCGTTGTAACAGTATCCATAATAAAAAAAAAATGGGGAGAATAGAAGCCCATCCCTAGGGGACTCCTTGAACAAACTCTCACAGAATAGTCTATTGCTGCAAGCATGAATGAGAAAGACCCTGTCTACTGCATACAGTGAGTACCAGGACAAACTGTTGGATGAGAAACCGACAGGTAGACCAGTTTTTACATACTGTATTACTGTTTACATAACAGGGGCCAGAGATGTGTAAGATACACATACAACAGGGAGGTACTGATTCCCACAGACATATTTATACATGCACATGTTGACATATATATGTGCATATGTACATGCTATTTTTAAAATACTGGAGAATGGTGTTTTACATAAATCAACAAAACTGATGTTAACAAAAAAAAAAAAAAACTATCCCTGTATTTTGAAAAGTAATTGGAGCAAATGAACATAACCATATATTAGGTTGGTAGAAAATCCATATAAAGAAATGAAGTTGAGGAATTAAAACAGTATTTTCATTCTTCAGACCTTTTGGGATCCATCCTAAGGACAAAAAGAACTAGAAAGAAACCTTCAGTTGTACTCAGTGTGGTTTTATGAGAAATGTTGGCATTGTTGTTTTGATACCACTATATCATAGGATAAAAGATCTAAGTAAATATGTTAATGCCACTAAGAACCAAGATTTTCAGACAGAAAAAAAAAGAGATCTGAATTTAAAAAAAATCAAAGTATCCTATAATTTGAAATTTAAATTACCAATATTCCTATGAACACATGATAAATTTTCACTATGTAAATAAATTTGAACTTTTAGGTCCTATATCTCCTGAATAGGTCTAAAAGAAATGGTAATGTAGTAGCAATGAGCCCACTTAGAGTTTAGATTCAAGCTGTCATTTCCTACTGAGAGAACAAAGGCTCTTTGGGAGAAAATTGGGTGATTCCAGATCTGGGAATATTCAAAATGAGCCTGGGATATCCGGTGCCAAAAGTCAAGAAAGGTTTCAAAAATTACTGGAGCCATATAAAAAGAGATAGAAGAGCCCACAAGCCCCTATTAGTCAAAAATAGGGGAATTTGAGAATCAGATAAACAATGTGTGCAATGACCACAGCCTGTACAATGTTTTCAAAAAAACAAAACAAAACAAAACAAAAACAAAAACTCATTGGTCAACTCTAAGGGTGCTAAAATATGAACATATTACTATGCAAATGAATAAATATACATAATCAATTCTTTAGGATTCTCTGTCATTCCTAACATTCCATAAATCCTTCAACTGCTTTGGGTTTAAATGCATAATCAAATCTTTTTTTCTGTATCTGTACAAACCCTGTTTGGTGGTAATAGTATTACATGATGGAACATTATGTTTTAAGGAAGAATTTCAGCTATAAATGCAGAAGGAATGATAACATTAAAAATCATGATGCTATAGTTTCTAAAGAAAGCAAAGATCTTGGCAAGGATTAAGAATGGATGATCACTAGGTGAAGGCTGATGGGAAATTCTCTAACAGACACGTGAGGTTGTGACACTAAAGCACTGGCATATCTTCACATCACAAAAAGTGGGGCTTCCTCCCAGCGTGATGTACTAGAAAATTCACGGCACCTTCACAAGTACCTTTTGAGGTTGTTTTGTTTTGCTGAGAGAGAGAGAGAGAGAAAGACTTGGAATCAAATTAATACTTGAGATTGACACTTTACAAGAAATATGGGGAATGGATGAGAGAGTGAAGTAAATGATGTCACAAAAACAATCAGACAAATGCCTAACCTGAAAAAGTCCTCTAGGCCTATTTCTCTTTCAACAAATAAATGACAATGGGGCTAAAAAGAGGGGAGAAACTGTGAAAGTGAAAGAAATTTACAAATATTAAGCAAGAGCAGTGTTTAGACTGTTTAGATTTTGATTGGAACCAACTGTAATAAGATAGGTTTTGTTTTAGGGGCACTTGGGTGGCTCAGTCTTTTAAGCATCAGACTCTTGATTTGGGCTCAGGTCATGATCTCAGGGTCCTGAGATGGAACCCCCTTGCAAGGCTCTACACTGGGGGTAGAGCCTGCTTAAGATTCTCGTTCTCCTCTGCCCCTCCTCCACTCACCCACTCTTTCTCCAAACAAAAAGAAAAAAGATAGGTTTTATTTTAGCTATTTGGGCAAACTGCTTACAGACTGGGTACTAGATGGTATTGTTCATATCGTGAGTTATGATCATGGCAATGTATAAGTGAAAAAAAAGTAGACATTAGGAATATATTCTGAAGAATTTATGGTATTGAGGATTTGTATAAATGATTCAGGGACGGTAGATGAAACAAAATTATAAAATGTTGAGAACTGTTGAAGCTGGATGATGTGTACCTGGCACTTCTATTATGCTGTTAATTTTTAAATTTTCCTTGAAAATTACCAGGACAAAAATATTTTTGAAACTAGTGACTACAGAAATTTCTATCTTATGTAACTATTACTGCTCCCCTTGTGCAAGCACTGTAGGAACTTCAACATGACTCACATTACATGCATCTCTATTGTTTGTTTTCAAAAAGTGTCTTTATTCTTTGATCAGACCTGGTGCATTTACAGACCATTTTCAATACATTCTGCTTCATCTGTTTTCCCCATCCATTAAGTATTATCTTATAGGAATTTTCTCTTTCTTTGCAATGAAAGAGAAACAAGGTTCTGTCTATAAAGGACCCTCTGCTTTCATTTGATCTTTGCCTCAGAGATTCCCAACTTGTAGATTCTGAACCTCTAGGAGACAACACAGAAAACCATGAGACCCTGAAATAAATAGTGTGTAGAGGCTAAATGTGGTCTTACACATAGAAGTAGTATCATATTTCAAATTTACTGTGATACCTTTATGATTGAGGAAACAAAATTCTCAATTAAACTTAAATTAGAACTCATCTTATATAAAATTGCACTTTACTCTTTCCCACTAACGATGTCCTAATCCTGGACAATACTGAGTAACTCTGACTGCTTGGCCCTGAGATTATACAGTATTTAATTTTCAGGCATTTTAGAAATAGCAGTGATTTTTGTTTCTTTGCAAAGAATAATCCCCAAAGGATCCTAATTAGAAAGATTCCTGGAAGATTCATCAAGAGTGGTCCTAGCATCTTACCTGAGATGAACTCCTCCCCACAAGATGTGAACAGGGGGAGGGGAACCCAGGTGGCTCAGTGGTTGAGCACCTGCCTTCTGCTCAGGTGGTGATCCCGGGGTCCTGGGATCGAGTTCCACAGCAGGCACCCAACAGGGAGCCTACTTCTCCTTCTGCCTATGTCTCTGACTTGCTCTATGTCTCTCATGAATAAATAAATTAAATCTTAAAAAAAATATGTAACTAGGTAGAGAAATCCTGAGCTAGTCTATGTAAGTGGGATATCACGTAAATAGAGTCTCTCTCTCTCTGGGAGCTGTGCAACACAGTGACAGAGCACCAAGAGCCTTGTGTCCTCAAGATTACAAAATTCAAGAGTATTATCCTTTTTGTATCAAAATCACCTCGAGTTAAAGCATAATTTAGGGTGTACACCAACACTGCAAGGTAAAGATAACGCCAGTAAGGTTAAGATTTCCAGAAGTGCACCCTCTTATGGCAAAAACTAAAATCTCTACTGGATTTAACTGAAATCTGCCTCCGCCGTGTGACTACAGGACCACTGAAGAATGAATTGAGTCTAGGAGATGTGCTAGAACCAAATGGACTCCATGTGCTGGAGACTGGCTGTGTGTTTATGACTGTCAATACCTATTTAGACCAGATGGAACACTGGTTAGTTTTTCTCAAAGCTTCTTAACTATTCTGCCAAAGTCTACGGTGAATCCTTCCAAATCCTTAAGAATAAGGTACTTAATTCTGAAGGAGAAGTTTGGTTTTTGTTTTTATTTTTATTTTTTTTCTTTGACATCCTCTTCCAAATGTTTTCCCTTTCTTGAGACAAGCATTGCCAGGTAGAATTTTAAGTACATGAAGGCATACTGCTTTCAAAATAAAATGCTAGATTCTTTTTCTTGTCCCATCTTTTTATAAAAGGCTAAATCAGACACCACAGGTGGGTTATGTTGGTCTCTGACAGGGTGGCCCTAATATGGTGAAAAACTCTAATTGTAGAGTTCTTTAGGCTTCTCTCCTTAGGCCAAGGTGGTGTTAGAGGAATCTTTGTTTCTAAAGACTTAAATGCCAATGGAACCATCACCATTAGGGTGGAAACACAGATAAACATTTAAGTTGATAATAAGATGAAAGCATAAATCTATCACTTTAAAGAAACCTGAAATTAAAATACTAGGAGTATAACACAGACCCATATTAATTCTCTCCCGGATCCTTAGTTTTTGTTATATTATTTTCTAAAAACAACTCTTTGCCTGGATCTCTACGTACGTTTGTTTTGTTGTTTTGGTTTTTTTGAGGTAGTAAAAAAGTAAAGGAATCCATTATTGGAAAACAATTCTGCATATGAAAGTCTTAACTCACTGTCTTTAAGTCAATCGAGAAAACCAGTTACCCTACCTTTACTTTGCTTGTCAAAGAAATTTTTAATATTGCATATTTATAGCTAAGTTAATTTAAGATCAGAAATGGAAGGGCAATTTTTGTAGAGAAAGAGCAGGTGATGGACCTCGTACTGAGCTCACTGCCTTTACTCATAATGACCAGACCTCTGGGTCACTTTTATAAATCTGATAACTACAAATTCAGAGGTAAAATGGATAGAGTGATAAAAAGAGTACCATGAAACCAAGAGTAAAGTGACCACCTAAGAGACTAGTTAAAATAGATTAGTTCCATTGTAGCAGTCATTGATGACATCTTAAAGAACAAAGAGCCCAATATGGAGTCATGTCAATTAAGAAAGTGCTGGCCAGTGGAGGGGATACTTAGGAGAGATTTTATGATGGTTTGATTTTGTCTGAGAAGAACAAACTCTCTGCTCATACCCATTTGTGTCATAACTGACTAAGCCAATAAATAGGCTTCTAGAGAAGTTTGCTTTAGCTTTTTCAGTTGTAAAGGAGAAAAATAAGACCTTGACCACAAAATGAACAGAAATTTCTTCCTGAAAAATAAAACCATACTCTCGCTGAAGGTAAGGCACGATGGATAGTGTCGACCTAATAGGGAATAAAACCTAATTGTGATTTTTAGAAATAGACGTGACCCATGGAATAAATTATTACTTTTGTCATGGGTTTATTGAGAATTTCTGGATTTCAAAAATTCATCTAATCTCATTCATTTATTCTGTCATACTTAAGGGATGAACCTGCCACCTGTCCTTTCGATTATACCACAGTGGTGAGTGTGTAATGAATGGGGCTAGATACATAATAGCTATTGGGTATATACCTACCATGGGCTAGTTGGTACAGAGAAACTTCTGTTCATACTGGAAACTATGCCCCTCAAAGGCTTTCTCTGCCCTCTTCTCCATAACACGTTCCTGGGATACTTCACTCACCTTGGCAAGAAAGACAGATAGGTGGGCATGCTAACAAAATTCCTGTTCCAGAGTCTTTGAGCCAGTACTGAAAATCTCATAAAAGGCATGCTGGAGTTTGAACCCCTTCAAACAGCTGTTGATAAGACAACATATCCATTAGGATTAGTTTGAAGAAAGGCACTGGTCATGCTCCAATTATGTTCATCCAAATTCATGTTTTTCCCAGTTCTGCTAAGACCAGTCTCTCATTCTTTAAAAGGTACTGCTTAAGAACTCCCTTCACTCTCAATAATATTTAAATGAGAAGACAGAGACAAGTTAAGCATGAAGGAATATTCAAGAGGTAAACATAAAAAACGCAATCGTGATGTAAACACAGATGGTTATAGGGATTAGGCAGGTAATAGAGATGGATAGAACAATATGATCCAGTTGTCAGAAGAGCAGAGCAAAGGTGACCAGAAAGGATAAGTGACCTTGACTGCAGGATGAGGAACTCACTAGGGAGTGGTGGGAACGCTAGCCATCCTCAGACCCTAAGTCCTGTCCACAGAGGCAGTGAGGGCTGGGCTCCAGCCCAGAGTAGCCATAAAAACACGCTTTCAAGACAACACAGAAAGGATGCCTGGGTGGCTCAGTGGTTGAGTATCTGCCTTAAGCTCAGGGAATGATCCTGGGGTCCTGGGTTTGAGTCCTGCATCAGGCTCCCCTCAGGGGAGCCTGCTTCTCCCTCTGCCTATGTCTCTGCCTCTCTGTCTCTCATGAACAAATAAAATCTTAAAAAAAAAAAAAAAAAGCACAGAAACCTGCATTTTGTTTGAAATCTCTGTATTTTAAAATCTTCTAACCAATTCAAACAAAACTTAGGGGTCATCATGACAACCAAACAAGAACATATTTGGGGCGGGGGATGAGTGGCAGGGGAAAGCAACTAAACCTTTGCTTTAGGTCCTTCATTATAGTTTGCATTTAGATATGGGTTTCTGAGAATTAGGAAGAGTCAATTATGAGTGCAATATCCCAATTATTTAATTAGGAAAGTAATTTTTACATTAAAAAAAAATCTCAAAAAATAAATAAATAAAAAAACACCCTAGATTTCAGATCTCTCAATAGAGGCTATTGATGAAGTTTTAAAGATATTTCCAACAAACCCCAGGGGATCTAAGTTGCCCTTCACCTAACATCATATCAATGTTGTCTTCTCTTGGAGTCCATCCTACATGAGTTGGTCTGTTTTTTCCTATTTCCTTCATATCTGTCAAGGAGCTTTATTTATTTAATAAATATTTCCTGAAGTAAAATGGCTTCCTTATGAGTTCAGGAGCGTGGAAGACTAGCTCAAATCAGTACTGAGTCTCCTCAAAGGTTAGCTCAAATGTGTCCGCCCCCTCCAGAACAACACATCTGATATCTAGAGTGATAGAAAAAAGTATCTTTTTCTTACTCATATAGATGAATATTTCACTTTCTCTCCATGACTACTTCTTTATCCTCCATTAGTCAAATTTTTCCGTGTACTTAAAATTTTAGCATCAAGTTCAAGTCACTGAGTAAAGGACTACCAGGCACCCAGAAAAATGATAGATTCTAAGGAATCATTGTAATATATTCTCTAAATATTCCACCGTTATTACATAAAATATGACAAAGGAAAAAAGAGAGAAATCACATAATGTCAGAGGAAAATCTAGGTGTTGTTTTAGCTTAGGAGAAGCCACAAGTTAAAATAAAATGATATGATAATCATAGACCAGTTTATGTCATAACCATCCTGTGAGTGCCAACCATGGAGCAGGTATCATGTCACACAACTTTTAACTGTGAAACAAAACCATTTCCATGATGCACATTAGCAAAATGGAGGCTGTGGTATCGGTAACCACTAGAGGTTATCCAACCAATGAACAGCAGGTCTGATTTAGCCAGGATTCAAATTCTAGGATGGACAGACTTTAGCAGTATCTGATCCAAAGCTACTATTTTACATTTGAAAAAATAGGTCACCAAAAAAAAAGAAAGAAAAGAAAGAAAAAATAGGTCACCAAAACAAATCATTTACTAGCTTAAGATCTCAGAAAGAGATAATTTTTTTTTTCACTTCAACATAGTGCCAAAGAGTAGCTTTTTCAGCTTTAGCAACTATTATTTACCATGTCATCACATGAGGTAATGAGGTGATGAGGTGACCCCCAGAGCCAGGCCCTTACCATTGGGAAGAGTGGGTTGTATCAGTCCATTATCTGAAAATTCTTGACATTCATCCGCCAAGTATACACAGGATTTTCAGGGATGTGCAAACAGTTCTTTGGTGTTCTCCTCAGGCATCCTCCCCCTCCCCCACCCATACAGAGCCCACCTCAGCAGACTTCAGAGAAACTCCTCTCTGATCTTATGTCCATACATCTGTTCCTTGCATGGTGCCCTCAGACTTCCTCCTCCACCCAGCCCTCTACTCCTCTCTTGTTCACGGCCCTTGCACCAGGCTGCCATTAAGGCTGAATTTTCAACCAATGGCACTAACAGGAATGGGGACTATTCCAGAATTTCTACATAGATGGTGTTTAGGAGCTTCTTAAGCGAGGGTGGGATGGGAGGTAGGGACTAGTAGACGTATTAAAACTTCATTTTTAAATAAGAATTAATCAACAATTGTTTATTTGTTTACTATAGTTTACTGTGACCCTGGAAGTGAGGGCTGACAGGCATTATGGTGGAAGGGTTACTATAACCCTCATTTGCCTTCTTTTGGTGCTGCAACCCTGGGTGGGGCTATTCCACCATTCAGGTCTCACCAAAGGAAGAAATGAAGACAAAAGGTCCTTTCAGGCCTCACCTCAAAGTGAAAACAGCTACTAGACAAGTTCTTCTTTCTCTTGATGATACCATCTATTGCTTTCTGCAAGGCTCTGGTATATTATGCCAAAACATACTTTTTCCCCTCTCTCTCTCTCTCTCTCTCTCTCTAGCAAAAACCCTTTGTATTATTATCTTATCTTGGATATGGACTGTGGCCCAGGGAGAGAGGCGGAAAAGCGCCTTGCTCCAGGAAAGTATGAAGAGAAAAATAGGAGTCTCACCACAATAAAAACAACATATGCAAAATCCATCAGCTATACCATACCACACAATATGGGGAAAACACCACGTAGGCCCATTAGTCCCAGAAAAGCTTTTCTGAAGTCAAATGGTGACAGGAATACATCTGCAAATAAACTGCTAAGTTGCTATTGGCTTATGGAGTGTAGGGGTGGAATCAGAAGATTGTCTCCAGGAAATGCTTTTATTGTCTTAAGAAGTAGGCTAGGGCAGCCCCAGTGGCTCGGCGGTTTAGCACCGCCTTCAGCCCAGGGTGTGATCCTGGAGACCTGGGATCAAGTCCCAGGTCAGGCTCCCTGCATGGAGCCTGCTTCTCCCTCTGCCTGCGTCTGTGCCTCTGTGTGTGTGTCTCTCATGAATAAATAAAAATCTTAAAGAAAAAAAAAAAAGTAGGCTCATATCTAGCTCTGTTCAGCAAACTGAGCTCTCCTGATGACCTTAAATTTATATCGCTATGTCTAACCTCTTCCTCTTTGGTCTATTTCATAGGAAGCTTTGCTACCTCACTGTGTTACTACAAATGGAGTCTGTCACTTTAGAAATAGGGTTGCCTTTTTATAGGCAGATTGATGGACTAGGTGTCAAGGTTTTAGAACAGTGGTATGACTGGGCCAAACACCATCACCCATAAATCCAGTATCGACAAAAGCCCTACCCAATCCAGATAATTCTGTTAGTCACATTGCCTTTATCAAGGCATTACAACAAAGCACAAGGCATAGAAAATCATTGACAGATTCTGGGAAAAGAGTTATTGAACCCACTTTTTAAGGAAGAAAATGTTAATGAACAATTTATTATTATAAATTATCAAAAGAATCATCTCTAGATTGTATCTCTCAGCCTCCAAAGTATGCCAATAATTCTTGACTATCTAACCTAAAGGGATCATCCTGGATCTATAGGTTTTCAAAGTTGAGACTTTTTATTTCTATTTTCTATTTTCTATTTGATTTCTCAAGTCAGTGGACATAAGATAAGCTAGCCAAGTAGAATAAACCATAAGCTCTGTAACATCATCAAAAGCTTGAAATGCATCTCCTTGAAATTCAAATTTAAGAATACTTAATAGAGTTTTTTGAGAAACCAATTTGTGTGTCACTATAAAAGCTTTGCCTTCGGGGTCCCAAATAAAAAGTAATGGGTTATCTTTTTTAAAAGTATCAGAATCAAGGAACATCCAACCAATTTTCATTTTATAACCCTAATCCCAGTATTGGTACTAAACATCCTTTTCTCCTTCACATGTTGGTTGTCTATCAGTTATTGGATGTTAATTCTGTTTGCTAGTTACTTTCAGCAACAAAGAATGTCTTCCATTGTAAAACACCCCATTATTTTATGTATCACTAAGAAACAAAATACATTGACAATTCTTAGACAGATTCTGATGTTAAAGATGTTATTACAATATTAAAAGACACACCTCTCAAAATTGATTTAAAAAATATCCCTGGATCTTCATAGAACATTATTCTTAGAAGCCATTAGCTAAGGAGGCATGATGGAGTTCAGTAGTCGACATTTTCTTGCAATCTCTCATAACGAAGTATATTTTTATTTTAGAGTTCAGCAAGAGATGTTTTTCTGTTTTCTGCTTTTCATAGAAAAGAATAGGTAAGGTAGGGCAAACCCAGCACATCTTCTCTACATACTGCTGAGGTCTTGCTAAATGTCTGAAAAACAAATTCAGATTGTGGGGAGAACCAGCCAGGCATAAGTAAACAAGCTACAAACTAGAACCCAATGAAAATAACCACTGAACTCTTCATGCCAGAGAACAGAGAAAATTCCTACCTTAGGAATTGTCCATTTTAAATATGCTCAGTTTGAACTTTCTTTGAAAATACCACTTGTGTTTGGGCAGCTGTCATCTTTCACAAGTTCATACTCACCTGTGTCCTCCCCGTTCCCATGGGCAGACTAAACTGAACATGCTTTTCAACAACATTCGCCTTGAACTTCTATAGAAATGCACTGATTGATGTCAAAGGCAATAAAATCCAAGAATGTGAGATCCTATGGCTGAATGAATCCAAGAGAAAAAAGCCTAAGAATGGGACTCCTCTCTCTCCTGACATGAAGAAGGATGTTGCACTAGAAGCCTAAACATTTTTGTTCTGAGGAGAAATGCATGAATCCTTGACAAGTCTTTAAAAAAAAAAAAAAAAAGAACAAACTCCCTACCCAGGCTGTGACCACAAAAACAAACTCTAGCCCCAGATTTATTTACAGAAACATACCTTCACCAAAGCTTTTGGCTTATGTGTCCCCAAAATATGACCGAATTCCTCTGGTGACTTCCCCACTTTGGATGTCCTTCTATGTACCAGACAGTTCCTCCGGACTAATAAACACCACCATCTTTAATACGGCTGGGTCCCTGTATCCTCTCCTGCTACCTCATCTCCCCCATCATTGCCCTGTCATGACATGACACTGCCATCCATCCAGATGTTCCAACAAAGGACACCCAGGAGTCTGACTTGCCTTCTCATTTAATTCCGCCTCCTATATCCCTTCCAATAGCAGTACCAAATATATACCAAATCCTTTAGTTCAATTTCTCCTCTTATTAACAATACGCTAGGAGATCCTCTGGTTATCTCTTGCCTGGATTCTCTAGCTGGTTGCTCCTCACCGATTTTCCACAGAGCAGTCACAGTGATCTTTTTAAATGCAACTCAGATCAGATTACTACTCTATTCTAATTCCTCCGCTTCTTCCCCACTGCATTTCATCTGCTACTGGTCTTTATTCTCTACTTTTTGGTTTTGTCATTTGTGAAATAAGACAACAGATGGCATCACCACCTCCTACCACAGCCACAGGGATGAAAGGATGCAATATACATAAAGGTGTTGAACAGGGCATGGCACATGAAAAATGTCATACAGAACGGAGGGGTTGTTGACCTTTATAACTACAAGGTGAACCCCTCACCAAGCCTGACCCTTACCCCTGCTCTTCCACCTCACCGCTCATCCCTGTCCTGTTCCCCCCCGCCCCCAGGTCTGGTCTCTTTCGTTTTAGGTCAACTATATTGGGTTCATTTCCCTCATAAGAAAAAAATAATAAAAATTAAAAACTTGGCATTCTGTCCTGCCCATAAGATTTGGCTCCAACCCTCTCTGAGTTGGTTTCTTTTTATAGCTCAAGCCTTTGATTCTCTGTCCCTTGTCAACGAGACCTTTCCTGACACCCCCCCCCCACCCCCCAGTGGAAACTAGCTTTCCTTGCTGGGACTCTACAACATCACTTTGTTTTATTCCATTCATGGTACTTTTAATCTCTAAAGGTCTTATTTAGTTATTTGTAAGCTTCTTGATCATCTTCATTTCCCTGTATCTGTGTGATGACAGGGCACATCATTGTTACTTGCTATCTGACTTTGGGCAAGTATTTAACCTATTCATGTCATAGTTTCCTTGTGGGAAAACTAAGTCAATTAATGGTTCCATCTTAGAATTCTGAGAGTCAAAGGAGTTCATCCATATCAACCATCCCACAGTGTCTGGGAAGTAAATGCTCATCACACACTGTCTTCCTTCTCAAGAAGCCCAAGTGAGATGTGTTGTGCAAAGCCAACATGTATCTGAGGAGATAACTCATCAGAAATAGAAAGTGATTGGAACCCTGGCCTCATACTCCAAGAAATAGTTTTTCCCTGGGTTGGAAAATAAAGAATACAGAGCTAAACTGCCAAAAACCTGGGGATTTCTGAGTCCGCACTGTGAATTAGGATTTTAATCCAGTAAGAGATACAAAACTTTGGTCTTGGAAGAAAACGGATAGGACTTCCTTGCCCTCCATCTTACCCAAAGTCTGGCTCAGCTGGACTGGATGTTTGGAGAAAGGACATAAGGCCTCTGGTTGAGGTCAGTGATCTTAGTACACAACTCTCAAAGTTATAGCTTCTGAGGTCTCCCACTACTGTCCTAGAAGCCTGGATATGCCCCATAATAGCTACTTATACTTGATAAAACAATGTTTCCTCCATACCCACTTGAATTAGCCTAAACCTATAGAAGTTGGTACAATGGTGAGACTCTCCCTGTAGCACCTCCAACCTGTTGGCAGGGCAACATTCTTGGTTGAACAACTACCCATACTTGACATATCTTATTCCTTTTGTTAACACTGCTCCTAAGTCAATAAGTCTTATCAAGGCTAACACAGCAAGTTATCAGTGGTGTAGAATATCACATCCTTGCATGGGGCCCAAGAAATACCACTTTTTTGACATAGAGCTTTAGAAACATAACCAGTAAAAACCATCAATTGATTTGTGCCTGAGGTACAGCATACGTGACAGGAAACAGACTGTAATTTACAGAGGTCACTCCTTCCAGGATAAGCCTGGGATTGTTTTTGTGAGACCTCATTTTAGTTACAGAAGACATAATTAATCCATTTGCATCCTGGCTACCCTCAATCTGCCCATGGTCTAATTTGACCTTCTGACTTAAGTGACAGAACAACTCTGGTAAGAGACAAACTCTGAATTCAGACATAAACACATTCATCTTCCCATTAGTTCTGATGAAATCTATCCACAGGCAGGTTATATGCCAGGACACTGATCTATGCCATGAGGATGCAGTGCTATGAACTCCATCTCAGCAAAGTCTTCCAGATGGAAAATAAATTAGGGAGCTTCCTCCAGAGAAAATAAACTAACAGAAAAGATTTGGGTCTCTTGGTTTAGGAGCTTTGCCTTGAGTTCATTCCTCTTGGGGAAATTCAGTAAATGTGTTCTTAGCAATTCTAGGAAGTCTTGAGCTCTTTCAAGGCAAACATTATGGTCTTATGGAAATTCAAGTAAACTTTCTTTGGGAATATAGCCCAGGGAAGTAAATCTGCAAATAAGTTTTAAGAGTTCACTACAACTTGACTCTTAAAAAAATAAAATATGCATATTTACCATTGCTTGACTTGCTAGATAAAATCTGACTGGGGATAGAAAATGTGTAAAATGAAGGGCAGTAAAAAGCTGGCAATTATCTTCAACTTTTAGGAATACAAAAGCAGCTACATTGTGCATGTTCCCAGAAACACAGACAAGGAGCATCAGCACAAGGTCTAGACTCTTCAAGCAGCATCTAGAGACTTGGCCCAACACAATAGCTACCCACAATAGCTACTCACAAGATTTTCATTCTAAATGAGTGATTCCTAAATGTGTCAGTGCTAACAACTGCTAAATTTAGACAATGACAGTCTCTTCTGAGTCAGCAGAAGCATGTCATTGGACTTGGTTTCACATTAGGCTAATAACAAATGCTATTTTTTCTCGTAGCCTCTCATGTGCTATCTGGCTCACACAGACTCACACTGGGAGCCCATGAACCATTTATCTATATTTCCATTTGGCAAGGTAATGAAATGCATTTACTCTTAGAAATAACTTACCAATGGCATATGCATTAATGGCATTTTTCATATTGACTACAGCATAAATTCAGCGCATAATTAACAAGGCATAAACAGATTTAAAATGGTAAAATAAGAATAAAAACATATTAAAGGGGAAATATGGTACAGTCCTTTTTTTCCTTATTTCCAGTGCTAAATGTAACTAAAAATTCTGAACACTATACGCAAACAGAGGAAGTCTCTTTCTGTTGGAGTGAAGAAGATAGTCTAGGGACCTCAGGGCCCTGTAATCAAAACAGTGGTGAGTTCCCTGGTTTTTTGGTCTTGTTCTGGCCTTCTCTATCCCATTTTGGAGCTGAAAAAGCCATTAAACCAGAAATGTCAACAAGCATAAACAAAAGCCTGCCCTCTCTAGTTAAATAATGAGGGAAACGATCACTTAGCAAGCTAGAAACTCAAGACATCAGCCACTCTATTATTTATTTATTTATTTATTTATTAGCCACTCTATTTTAACCCAACACTCCAGAAAAGCCAAGGCTGAACGCATTGCCTTAGATGTTCCCCACAAACAAGCTATAATGAGGTATCAGTGAGAGGTAACCAGATTCTGGCCAACACTGTTAGTGATCAGTTGAGACTGTATGTGGATCGTGGACTTTTGCCCCCTCTGGCAGTTAAGAGGACCCCCAAACCCTCAGCCCTTAGGTGTCAACGGAATAGTGAACCTGGACTTTTATACTCCTTGACAGGAATGAGATGGCACACTCCCATCCTACACTTCTGGTGTTAGAGGAAGCTAGTTAAAGCCCAACATTTTCATAAGGTCCAGGGACTCACAGCATAAGCTAAACTGTAACTTTTAACCAAAAATCACATCTCATACCAAGATTCAGGAAGATCACAAACTTAATAAAAAACAAATCAGCAGATGCCAACAAGGATGAGACAAGATACTGCAATTACCTGAAAAAGATTTTAGAGAAATCATGTTGAGGAACATAAAAATTAGCTAGTAGGTAGCAATAAACTGGCAACAAATTAAAAAAAAAAATAGAAAGCCTCAGCAAAGGTATTGGCAGTATCAGTAAAAAAGAATTAAGTGGAAATTTGAAAACTGGAATATACACTGAAAAATAAAAGGGTTCGTGCATGGGCTCAATAGAATGGAAGCATTAAAAAAAAGTGTTCTAGAAAACAAAACCAGAGAAATTACCCAATCTAAAAAAACATAGGGAGGGATGCCTAGGTGGTTCAGTGGTTGAGCATCTGCCTTTGTCTCAGGGTGTGATCCCAGGGTCCTGGGTTTGGGTCCTGCATCGGGCTCCTTGCATGGAGCCTGCTTTTCCTCCCTCTGCCTGTGTCTCTGCCTCTCTTTCTGTATCTCTTGTGAATAAATAAAATCTTTTTAAAAAATTAAAAACACAGGGAAAATAGGCCCCCAAAACTGCACAGAGACTTAGGACCTGTGGTGCCAAACAAAAGAACTAATATTCATGTCTCCTTAATAAAGGAGAGGAAGAAGAAGGGGCTTAAAAATACCTGAAAATGTCTCTGATCTGGCAAGAGATACCAACTTAGAGATTTGCTAAACTGAAAGAACACCAGCAGGATAACACAAAGAAACCTACATCATGACACCATAATTGGACTTTGGAAAATTAGAGAAAAGTCTTGAAAGCAGCAAGAGAAAAATGACATCTTACCTAGAGGAGAAAATCTCAGTTACAATGGATTTCATATTAGAAACCAGAGAAGTCATAAGGAAGTAGCATCCCATTTTCAAGGGCTAAAAGAGAATAACTGTCAACCTCAATCTATACCCAGCAAAAATATCTCCCAGGAATAACAGGTAAAGCAAGACACTCTCAGAAAAAGGAACGCTAAGAATTTGTTATCAACATCCCCACCCTGAAAGGATGGCTAAAGAAAGGGTTTTTTTTGTTTGGTTTTGGGAGTTTTTTTTTTAAGAGAGGAGAGGGAGAAAAGGGAGAGGGAAAGAGAATCTCAAGCAGATTCCACAGCCATTGCAGAGCCCAGCATGGGGCTCAATCTCACGACCCTGAGATCATAACCTGAGCTGAAATCAAGAGCCTACTGCTTAACCAACTGAACCACCCAGGTGCCCCTAAGGAAAATCTCAACAGAATGGAAATGAAGAGAAGGAACCCTGGCACAATGTAAGAACACTGTAAGCAAAAATATTTAGTCAATACAAGAGGCTTTCCATCTCCTCTTGAGTAGTCTACATTATGTTTGACTACAGAAGCAAAAACTTCAATACTCTCTGATATAGTTCTAAATATAGGTGGATGAAATATTCAAAACAATCATGATAAATAGAGATGGTAAAGTGACAAAAAAGTGGGTAAAGCATCTATAGGTCTCTCCAAATGGTACAATGACATCAACATTGGGCTTATGATGAGTTATACATACATGAAGTGCTACGTGGAACAATTACTGAAAAAGCTTTACAAAAAATAATTGTTAAAAAATTCTCGGGACACCTGGGTGGCTTAGCAGTTTAGCACCTGCCGTAGGCCCAGGGTGTGATTCTGGAATCATAGGATCTAATCCCACATCAGGCTTCCTGGATGAAGCCTGCTTCTCCCTCTGCCTATGTCTCTGCCTCTCTCTTTCTCTGTGTCTCTCCTGAATAAATAAATATTTTTTAAAAATAATATAAAATAAAATAAATGCGTATGGTTAAGTTGTCCATGATCAGCAAGAGCAGGCCATCACCATGGGCCAAAGCTTGGTAGCCCAGCATGAGGCACACCCAGGGAGCCTAACCAAAGGTACCACTCAGGGAAGCACAGCAGTGGGGTGGGGGGTGGATCATCATGCCTTCTCACACTAGGATGAGGTTGAGGGGAGATCTCTGGACTGAGATGGTTTGTGTCTCTACTGAGCAAGCACCACAGGGCTGGCTAGCCCTCTATCTGTCCCCTTCTCAGCATGCCCCCTCTTCAGAGAGAGCAGACTCCTCCCTGAGGGTCACCCTGCTTTGGGTTCCCAGCAAGCTCTGCTTCTACCCTGACATCTGAGCACCATAATTCTCCATCCTCTCTGTGCCAGAAAAACAGAGGTCGAATTATCTGCTGGAGCAACAAGAGAATCCCCCCTCTGCCAAAAAGAAAGAAATCAAGATCACAAATCAGTATTTGATCCTGACAGTATCTACCAGATCCAAAGGAGGAATGGATATAAAAAGTTGTAACCCCTTTTCCCCCACCAACTGCAGTATCATTTCCATTATTTCTCCAGGCTCCCATTCTGAATTCAAAGCAATTTATCTGAAGTTCAGACACTGTCACCGTGATTTAGTTTCAGTTTTATGGCAACTGCAGGTCTCTAATAAGTATGCTCCTTTCATTGATTTTTTGTTCCTCTTCAGCTGCTGCTGTAAATGTAATTGAAATTTTTGGGGTTGTTTTTTTTTTTCCTCCTGACCCAACTTTTTTTTTTTTTTAACTGACAAGAGAGCAATCAGGACACTGTCTTGTGAGTTTCATCTACTCCATTAATAACAGGAAAGTCTATTTCCAGAAGAAACTATCCTTTCCCTGAAACAAGCTGTATGTTCAAGAAGCCCAAGCACCCATACCTCATTATGCCTATTTCTAAGTATCATTTAATTTCAGGAGTTAGACTTAGGATCCTTTTAAACTTGCTGTGTCATCACATGAGATCTATGCAGTAAAGCGGACTTTCAGGCACTATTTTTCATGAGTTTGAGTCACTCTTCAGGGTCAAGATTTTTCTCCGTTGATGGACAAATACATTCATATATGCTTCCCACCCAGGAGGTAATTTAGAACCTTGGAAGTGAAAGGAGCTAAATGCGGTGCTCAGAGGAACACAAGTATTCACGAAGAAGAAGAGTTATCCTTGACACAGAGATGCACAGGCTAGTCTAACAGAAGCCAAAAGCCTCCATCCTGTCTCTCATGCATAATCCAGGGGAAGCACACAGACTCCAAGTGACAGCTGGAAGGGCCAGCCATGTTTCACTCAGTTTCTCACCTCCCCCAACTTCCCACCCGTTTTAATGCCCCTTTCAATTTAGATTATATTCTTGTATGTATTTGATTTTTTTCAAAGATGCTACTTTTTTACTTTTGTATTTTACCGTAATTCTGTACTTTTAGAATATCATCTAGAATCCAGTCAATTAAATCTTTGTCTTCTTAAAAAACAGTTAGGGGAGTGCCTGAGTGGCTCTGTTGGTTAAGCATCTGACTCAGTTTTGGTTAAGGTCATGATCTTGGGGTCCTGGAATCAAGCCCTGTGGAGGACTCCAAGCTCAGTGGTAAGTCTGCTTCTTTCCCTCTCCCTCTCCCTCTGCCCTTCCCCCTGCTCTCTAAAATAAAATTTTTTAAAAAATTAGGGTTTGCTTACACATTAATTCCTCCGAACAAATTTTGTCAAAATGGTATAGAATACCATAAACCTTCCCTTACTATTTTCAAAATAAACACAGTAAATTCATCTCTGTAAATATCAATTTCCCATTTATTTAAGCATTTATGTGTAACATGTTCTTAATACTGTATTTCATTAAAACTAGCACACCATCAATAGCAAGGCACCATTGTTTTATATAAAATTAAGAAGGAGAAACCACTACTAAGAGGTTATAAACTAGGATATGTATTTTCATTTCAAAGAGGATACAATTTGAAGATGAGTACACTGTAAAAATCAGTAAAATATGATAACCCTTCATGGTGTTCTAGTATCAACAAAACTAGTATCAGTATCTAAACTTCCCATCAAAAAAATAAATAAATAAATAAAAAATAAATAAATAAACTTCCCATCAAGGTCATCGCATTGTTTAGTGCTTTGTTTTTAACTCTTAGTGAACATTTCATTGAAACACTATAGATACAGAAACATGTACAATTTTAATCACACAGCTCAACGGATTATCAGAAACTGAATACACTCCCTACCAAGCACTAAAACCAAACATCAGAACATTATCAGCCAGAGTACCTCAGAAGCTCCCTTAGGCTTTTTCTTAGTTGTGATTTCCCTTCCAGGGCACATTCTTGTGCTGATTTCCAATGGCATAGATTAGTTTTACAGAGTTCTTTTCTATGAATGCAACTATGACGTATGTATGTGCAGTTATACATTGTGGACTTTTTAAGGCCTAGATTTGTTTGCCTAACATCCCATTTGTGAATTCATTCACCTTGTTGCAGGTAGATATAGAGCTTCACTCTAATTGCTGCGTGAAATTCTACCACATAAACATATGTATTCATTTCACTGTTACTAGGCATTTGGGTAATTTCTAGCTTTACATATTTTTATAGTAAGTATTAGCTTTCCCTAAAAATGAGGATTCTAGAAATTTTAAAAAAGACCTCCCAGTATGTTTAGAAAAAGGAACATTCAAAAATATTTTAATACAGATTAACTACTTTCATTCTGAAGTTTTGTCCTGATATAAAGCAATGCCAACATTTTTTAAATACACCGACTTTCTAAGATGAAGAAGAGAACACAAGCAAAGTCATGGATTAGTCTGGGGTTGAAGCCACGAATTTAAGAGGCTTTGGTTTTAAGATACTGCACAGAAACAGATTTCTCACGTTAGAAGTGTTAGATCTTTGTTTTCTATTTGTTGAGTTTCTCCTATGTATTTTTCCCCCCATTTTCTCTTTTATATTCCCACCAATAGCATCATCTGAAAAGTAACCTCATACTGTCTTTAATCCAGTGGTGAAATGTTTCCAAGATTTAAAATCTCTATCTGAAAAGATATGGTTTGACCAATTAAGAATATTAACACATGAATGTATAATTTCTCTCTCTCTCTCTCACTCACACACACACACACACACACACACACACACACACACACCAACCACTGAATAAAGTTATATCCAAATGATAAAACTGAAGCAAAAAAAAAAAAAATCAATGTAAACGTTGACTTATTAAGTTTTCCCATTTTTAGAAATATCCTAGGGTCTATGTTCATTTCTGGAAAATTAGTTTTCTGATTAAGGAGTCAAAAGAGTTTTTCTTTAAAAGTAGGAAAACACAAGAGAAGAAGTCTTCAAGAGCAACCCTCTCAACATGGTCTCCATCCTACATACTTGGCCATGTCCTCAGGGAAGATACAGGTAGCACCTGCCTTCACACCTTCAGCCAAAGATGCTCAGGAGTGGAGGCCACAGGGAGCATTGGAAGCAGCAGGCACCAGCATAAACAAGTTTGTGAGGTCACTTCCCTAAGTTTCAGTTTCATTATCCAGAAAATGAAAATCATAATTTTGCCTACTTCTTTTTTTTTTTTTGTAAATTTTTATTTATTTATTTACGATAGTCATCACAGAGAGAGAGAGAGAGAGAGAGAGAGAGAGAGGCAGAGACACAGACAGAGGGAGAAGCAGGCTCCATGCACCGGGAGCCCGAGTGGGATTCGATCCCAGGTCTCCAGGATCACGCCCTGGGCCAAAGGCAGGCGCCAAACGCTGCGCCACCCAGGGATCCCCATAGTGCCTACTTCATAGGCAAGAAACTGTATACAGTTTGGATTTCCTTTAGCCAATGATAGGTCAACTCTTCTAGCTCCCATTACATCAGTAGATTTTAAATACTTTTTCACCAGCCTCTTCCTTCTGTCAAACAAAATCTTACACAGAACTACCAACAGGGAAATGGGTTGAAAACAGAGCACAGGTAGAAATTTGTATCTAGAGAGTTCTTCCGCAGTTCCTAGGAAAGAAATAGCCAACCCGCTTGCCACTGGGCGAGATGCTCTTCATCCACATCAGAACAATTTTGAGTCTTTTTTTCAACAACATTACTTTAAGGAAGAAATCTCAGGGGCTCCTAGGATAACTGAATTCCAGTATCTGCTAACCATTATGGGCAAGAACTGCATGTTAAAATTTCACCCAAATCAGTCTTAGTAAAGAAAAGAAGTCCTCTCTTTCCTTGAAGGGAAATAGAGCCCAGCTACTCATGCCTTCCTATAATATTACTTATTGCAGGGCTGTTGATCCCCTGATCACCTTTCAGCTCTTCTCCTGACATTCAATAATCAGAATGTCTTTAAAGATCTATTTATTCAGTCCATGATTTTCATCACTATTCTTGGGGACCTTTCACCTTTCCGTATCTCACTTCATATTTTTTAAATGTGGAAGAAACGCATTCTCCATTGACAGAAATTCTGCC
The DNA here is from genome assembly GCF_011100685.1 of Canis lupus familiaris. Classification (NCBI taxonomy): domain Eukaryota; kingdom Metazoa; phylum Chordata; class Mammalia; order Carnivora; family Canidae; genus Canis; species Canis lupus. Next base: position 8,098,028 of record NC_049232.1, read on the forward strand.
GTGGAAAACAGTCAACAGAACAGGCACAATCAAAATTGAATTTCAGGGTGTAGGGTAGGGGAGGGCATGGTATCTAATGAGAGAGAGAGAGAGATGTCATTTAAAATGTGTCCCTAAATACCAGCACTTAATTTGCTCGCCTTGGCAGTCCATTTGTACTATGTCACACCAATAAAGTTATAAAAATTGAAGCTGAAATTAATCTATTTCCTCTTGGCTCTGAGTCCATCCCCTCCTGATCTTGTATAAATGGTACTTTGATTCAGAGCTCCTGTTCCTCACATTGTCCATGTCCAAGAAAACACACTGCTTGGAAATAGGTTACAAGGAGCTTTGCAGGGTCAGAGTAAGCCAATCACTGAAGGTGAGATTAATTAAAGATAGGCAACTGCATATACTGAGTGCCTATGTGTCAGGCGCTACTTTCCAGCGCCACCCCCCCCCTCCCAGCCTTGTGAATACACACATATACCCCAAGTGCTCAGTTTTAAAAATAAGTAACTGGGTCATTTTTATTTTTTATTATTTTTTTAATAATAAATTTATTTTTTATTGGTGTTCAATTGGCCAACATACAGAATAACACCCAGTGCTCATCCTGCCAAGTGCCCCCCTCAGTGCCCACCACCCAGTCACCGCCACCCCCCGCCCCGCTCCCCTTCTACCACCCCTAGTTCATTTCCCAGAGTTAGGAGTCTTTCATGTTCTGTCTCCCTTTCTGATATTTCCTACCCATTTCTTCTCCCTTACCCTCTATTCTCTTTCACTACTTTTTATATTCCCCAAATGAATGAGACCATATAATGTTTGTCCTTCTCCGATTGACTTCTTTCACTCAGCATAATACCCTCCAGTTCCATCCACGTCGAAGCAAATGGTGGGTATTTGTCATTTCTTTTTTTTATATAATAAATTTATTTTTTATTGGTGTTCAATTTGCCAACATACAGAATAACACCCAATGCTCATCCCGTCAAGTGCCCCCCTCAGTGCCCATCACCCATTCACCCCCACCCCCCACCCTCCTCCCCTTCCACCACCCCTAGTTCGTTTCCCAGAGTTAGGAGTCTTTATGTTCTGTCTCCCTTTCTGATATTTCCCACACATTTCTTCTCCCTTCCCTTATATTCCCTTTCACTATTATTTATATTCCCCAAATGAATGAGAACATATAATGTTTGTCCTTCTCCGACTGACTTACTTCACTCAGCATAATACCCTCCAGTTTCACCCATGTTGAAGCAAATGGTGGGCATTTGTCATTTCTAATGGCTGAGTAATATTCCATTGTATACATAAACACATCTTCTTTATCCATTCATCTTTCGATGGACACCGAGGCTCCTTCCACAGTTTGGCAATTGTGGACATTGCTGCTAGAAACATTGGGGTGCAGGTGTCCCGGCATTTCATTGCATATGTATCTTTGGGGTAAATCCCCAGCAGTTGCAATTGCTGGGTCGTAGGGCAGGTCTATTTTTAACTCTTTGAGGAACCTCCACACAGTTTTCCAGAGTGGCTGCACCATTTCACATTCCCACCAACATTCTCAATGGGGAAGCACTGAGAGCCTTTCCCCTAAGATCAGGAACAAGATGTCCACTCTCACCACTGCTATTCAACATAGTACTAGAAGTCCTAGGCTCAGCAATCAGACAACAAAAAGACATTAAAGGCATTCAAATTGGCAAAGAAGAAGTCAAACTCTCCCTCTTCGCCAATGACATGATACTCTACATAGAAAACCCAAAAGCCTCCACCCCAAGATTGCTAGAACTCATCCAACAATTCGGCAGTGTGGCAGGATACAAAAATCAATGCCCAGAAGTCAGTGGCATTTCCATACACTAACAATGAGACTGAAGAAAGAGAAATTAAGGAGTCAATCCCATTTACAATTGCACCCAAAAGCAGAAGATACCTAGGAATAAACCTAACCAAAGAGGTAAAGGTTCTATACCCTAAAAACTATAGAACACTTCTGAAAGAAATTGAGGAAGACACAAAGAGATAGAAAAATATTCCATGCTCATGGATTGGAAGAATTAATATTGTGAAAATGTCCGTGCTACCCAGGGCAATGTACACGTTTAATGCAATCCCTATCAAAATACCATGGACTTTCTTCAGAGAGTTGGAACAAATTATTTTAAGATTTATGTGGAATCAGAAAAGATCCTGAATAGCCAGAGGAATTTTAAAAAAGAAAACCATAGCTGGGGGCATCACAATGCCAGATTTCAGGTTGTACTACAAAGCTATAGTCATCAAGACAGTGTGGTACTGGCACAAAACATAGATCAATGGAACAGAATAGAGAATCCAGAAGTGGACCCTCAACTTTATGGTCAACTAATATTCGACAAAGGAGGAAAGACTATCCATTGGAAGAAAGACAGTCTCTTCAATAAATGGCGCTGGGAAAATTGGACATCCACACGCAGAAGAATGAAACTAGACCACTCTCTGTCACCATACACAAAGATAAACTCAAAATGGATGAAAGATCTAAATGTGAGACAAGATTCCATCAAAATCCTAGAGGAGAACACAGGCAACACCCTTTTTGAACTTGGCCACAGTAACTTCTTGCAAGATACATCCACGAAGGCAAAAGAAACAAAAGCAAAAATGAACTATTGGGACTTCATCAAGATAAGAAGCTTTTGCACAGCAAAGGATACAATCAACAAAACTCAAGGACAACCTACAGAATGGGAGAAGATATTTGCAAATGACATATCAGATAAAGGGCTAGTTTCCAAGATCTATAAAGAACTTATTAAACTCAACAGCAAAGAAACAAACAATCCAATCATGAAATGGGCAAAAGACATGAACAGAAATCTCATAGAGGAAGACCTAGACATGGCCAACAAGCACATGAGAAAATACTCTGCATCACTTGCCATCAGGGAAATACAAATCAAAACCACAATGAGATCCCACCTCACACCAGTGAGAATGGGGAAAATTAACAAGGCAGGAAACCACAAATGTTGGAGAGGATGCAGAGAAAAGGGAACCCTCTTACTCTGGTCATTTTTAAATAGTATCCCCTAGGTCACACAGCTATTTAGAAGTTTGTCTAATTTTTTTTTTTTAAATAAGTTCATCTAAAAAACAAGTTACAAGTAAAACTGAGTCCAAACTTCATGATCTGAAGGGAAACAAAAGTCAAAGAATGAAATATTAAGAGGACATAAAAATGATTTGCATGCATTTTTCTTCCCCAACATCCCCTAAGAGTACCCTACACCAAGTCTAGCGTACTAGACAACTAAAACAGAGTCTAGTACACTACAGTGCAATGCACTATTTGCAGCTGTATAATAAAATGGAAACTCTTGTGCATTTAGGTGTAAGAACCTCCCCCCATCTTCACCCCCAACAACCAGTCCTGAAAGGCACAGACAGCATTGCTGTGGCATGGTAAAGACAGAAGGCATACAACACAAGTCTCTGCATCTAGCTGACAATAGCCAGAGCAGGCACGAATGAGCTTTCAGCAGCTCCCTGTCCCCATGTCCTGGTTCCCACATACCACCTGCCGACAGCCTAGGAAAAGGCACTCCCCATAAGAGATGAGGTCCGTGCAGAGTTCTGCTTTACCCCTCATTATGAGGGACATGAATACATATCAGAGACCTAGACCATAACTTTCATCCACTTATTGTGGCTTTCATTTTGGTAATCTCATATAATCAGATTTTACATCTATAATATTAATAAAATGCCAAGTATCACAAAGGGAATAGAGTTAAGTAATGTCCTTTTTAATTCGAAAGCCTTGCTACACATCTGTGCTTTATAATTATTGGTCTAAAACAAATTGACCCATCAGTTAATTTCCTGCACTAAAGTAGTATATAAATTAAATTAGAATCTCAATCATTAAGAAATAATGACATCAGAGTTATGGATTTAGTCATTCTATTGACTAAAAACAGGTCTTTTCCTTGGGAAATAGCAGTAGATCAAAGTATGACTAAGACATAGCTAATGTAGCGATTAATGCATAAGGTCAGAGACCAAATCACGTTTAGCCCCATTATGAGCATTTCCTGGTTATTAGTTTGGTTTTGACCTCATTAATATAGATGTCAGAGGGCACAATAGTACACCAAGTCTATTTAAAACACAGCTTCATGCCCCAATGGCCCTTCACTGTAAAATAGATGAAAAGCAATAAATTGTACATTCTGACAACTCCTGCTGGGCCTTTTCACAAAGAAAGCTGATAGTGTTTCCTTTTGCATCGGTTTTGTTTTAATCAAAGTTGCTCAGGTCTGAATGTTTGCGGCCCCCCAACCCAAATACCTATGTTGACATCCTAACCCCACTGATGGTATCAGGAAGTGGGGCCCTTTGGAGGTGCTTAGATCATGAGGGGTATAGCCCTTACGAATGCAATTTAGGTCCTTTGAAAAGGGGCCCCACAGTATCTTGGCCCCTTCCACCATGGGGCTACAAGGACAGGTCTGCCACCTTATAGAGGGACCTATCCAACCAGAACTCTGGGAAATAAATTGCTGATACTAGTCAACTACTCCATTAGTGGTATTTGGTTACAGCTACTTAGACAAACAAAGACAAAAGTCACTGATTGAAACTACCTCATACTGAACTGAAAGAGAATGGACTGTGTAAGGCTTACATTTCAGAGGTAATACATGCTTACGGATGGATGAAAAAGCCTGTAATTTTCAGGAACGATGTGCAGGCATCTTAGGAAGCAATAATGCACTGTTAGAGGAAAAATAAAGCATTAAGTTATACAATGTGTTTGGGACAAAAAAATTCCAAAGAGCAAACTGTCAGTGAAGGCCTCGGATAGGGAGCATATTCAGGGAATAACTGGAGGATAAGAAAGAGCCAAATTCATTTTCAAAGTAATCTACATAAAGTACGTACCTTAAAACCTTTCAATATATGAATATTCTTTAGGTGTTTTGATCACTGCCACTTAGCATAAGGCAGCTGGAAAGATGATGCAAGGGCTCATTAGCTGATTGTCAAAGCAAAATTATTTCTAGCTTCAACCATTTGGAAAAGAAGCAGGGGAAATGGGAAGACTGCCCAGCAGGCTGCAAGAAGACATTTCTACTTCAAGATCATAAAATGGATTTGGATATTGCAAATTTAATTGTAACCTTCATTTCTGAGTCACCTCCTAACCATGGATGTTGAAAGAACTGGGCTCATCTGAGACAAAGTCTTACTAATAATGGGCAATTGAATGATGTTCCTTAAGTACATTTCATAACTTTATACCAGGTCAAGAGTTGACTTACTGGATGCAGCTGTTTGAAAAGATGATTCTCTCTGACCCAGAAAAACATGAGCAGTGGAGTCACTCACCAGCAATAACAGTGAGATACTTTCTTGTTCCTTCAAAGACTTAAGTGAATTCTTGCCTAGTGTCATGCTATCCACTGGGCTACATTTTCTTCCAGTCCAGGATGTGACAGACTACAGATTTCCAAGCTACAAACAAGGGTAACCATCTCTTTCCTACAGTGCTTTGAATATGGAGTCACATGTCTGATCCCAGAAGGAAGACAAACTTCCTTTCAGATAACTGTGGAAATCCACATATGATGAAATCAAGATGATATGCATGGGAGTACTTCAAAAATACACCAATAGAGGTACCTGGGTGGCTCAGTTGGTTAAGTGACTGCCTTTGGCTCAGGTCATGATCCCAGGGACCTAGGATTGAACTCTGTCATGTCAAGCTCCCAGCTCAGTGGGGAGTCTGCTTCTCCCTCTCCCTCTGCCTCCACCCCTGCTTGTGCTCTCTCACTCTCTCACTCTCCAACAAAATATTTTAACAGAAATAAAATAAATCAATATATGAGGAATATGGACATAGACTCTAAATATTTTTGAATAATAGACACTTGTGTGAAGGAATAACCAAACCTCTACGAATAGTTGTTCTAGGAAAGGTAGAATATGAATCTTGGGTACATTTGGATTTAAAACTATGTTTTTAACATGTTTAACTGTCTTTACGTCAATTAAAACACAGTTGTCACTTTATTGCTATATTAAGAACTTAAATTGATTTAGAAAGCTATAGACACATTACATACGTCATTCACTTGTTACCTCTACCCTCTATTTCTATGTTAAACTATTTAGTTGGTATCCAATATTTGTTCTTCATTTATTTAAGCTTCAGTTCAAGAAAGAAAAGACAAGTAAAAGACAAAGTCCATCAATTTTTATTCTGAAGATTTAAGGAAGAATTACAGTTTCCACTAGCAAATGTCTTTTGTAACTAAGAATCTAGATATTTGAAAAGGTAGGATAAAATAGGACCACATAAGAGTGCCCCCATTTAAATCTGTTGTAAGTAATTTGGAATTATTTGGGACTACAATTTTTATGCCGCTAGGTATATTGGGAAAAAATGTATTTCCAAAAATCAATAGTATGATTTCTGCATGGTAGGATAAGGTGATATATCCATATATTTACAATGAGCACATAGAATTTTTAAATTGGGGTAAAAAGCAGTAAGCGTTTTTTAAAAAAGCACATTGTATTTCCATAAAAGACTTACACAGATTGTGTCTTTTGTACAACTGCACCAACAGAGAACTAAAAATTTACTAGATTCCAAAACATGTACATTTCTTTTGAATTTAATAACTAGCATTTATGACAGGATCTACCTGGAAGGAGAAAAAGCAGCTCAATTTTGCTTTTGAGAAACAAAGTAGGCTTTTCTCCACAGACAATATGAGTGTAATAAAAGCCAAATGTCTTAACAGATGAGTAGAGTGTTCATGATAAAAAAAAAAAAACACCCAAAGTCTTCTTTAAAGTAAGTAGTTTCAAAATCATAAGGTATATGTAACAAACGGTTGAAGAGATTTTTCTCAAATATAATCTAACACATGCAGTGAATTTTTTCCAGTGGAAATACGCTTCACCTAGAATCATAGAAATAACACACATGATTATTTTTTTGATACTCAGTTCTGCAATGATCAACTCTGATCCTTGCAAAGAGAACATAGCTCAGCACCCAAGAAAATGATGCCAGAGTACCTTAACTTTCGGGTCTTCGATGCTTCAAGTCAAGGGAAAGGACTTTGACATGGAAAGGATTTCAGTTAGCTTTGATACAGTACAACCTTGATAAATTTTGAACAATATTGACTTTGCTAATTACCAGCATGTTTCAAATTTTCTAACTTCAAGACACAAAGTCCCGAAAACAGTTTTGCTAATCCTAATTATGCCACTTGGATTCACATTAGTGATAGAGAAGCTCTAAGCTGTTATTTTTCACATTTTTACCAGACTTGGAGCACAATGAAAATTCCCTCCAGTTAATATAAATAGGATATTAACACTGATATGTTCGTGGTAAAACAAATCCAAGACAAGAATCACCCTGAGGACCTCTCTTTCTGGGTTCCTAATTCCAGAGGCACAAAGCTATATTTACATAAGATCTGATCAGAAAAAAAAATAGGAAGTCATAAACAGCATTTTCTTCTATTGCACACAGTACAATTTCCATGAAAGTTGTGGCATCACTTTCTATTTCAGAAGCATCATGTATGGGACCAAGCAGGAAGAAGAAATTGGGATACAACAACAGCAACAATGACTCAGAAATGTTAAATATTAGGCATTTTACATATATCAACCAATTTCACCTTCCCAACAGCTTTATGAGGTAAACACCATTAATTAGCCTTCCAATTTTTGGATGAAGGAACAGAGGCAGAGAAGGACAAGTGAAGACATCAGGTTATACCTAGCAGAGCTCAGTCGAAATCCAAATCTAATACCATAGTCAACCCTCTTCTCTCTCCCACCTTTCAAGCCACTCTATATAGTGCCACCATTTTTATGTGAACAGTACTTTAGACACCATGCTGTCCTAGGGAAGCTCCAACTACAGTCCATATCTGGGGTACTGACATCTCTCTGAAAACTCAGTCCCCTACTCTCAGATCACTGGTACCATGCCCCAGTAACCAGCAGAATGGAGAAAGGAATCAGGCTGTCATTTTCATCATGTTCATGGAGTCAGGGGCAAGGAAATGAAGAAATAACCTTTTCTATTACTCCAAGTACCTTCTAAAATTGCGGGAACCATTCTAAATACTCAGCCTTGCCATGGATCTGGCCCAGTCTACATACTCCATAGATACAGAAAAGGTGACAGATGTTATACTCCTAATTTAGGTATTAAGATCTCATTGCTATTCCGAAAATGATTTTCTTTCCCTCTTAGATGGGGATAGACCTTGAGATTTATGTATTGATTTGGTACAAACTTTGTTACATCAAATGCACAGATAATGACTACTCATTGTATACTGTGGCTGATCATAAATGAATCACAAATCAATCTGTGATTAATTAGTGGCTCACAAATGTCACACAGGTAGTCTGTAATACTAGGAGAGTTCTTGGGTGTCCCACCTTCCAGGCTACTGTCTCTCTAGTGTCTCCTGCATCAACCCTCCACCCTAGACCTAAGTAGTTGTGAAGACAATCTCTACTTGGCACTACTGTACATTCTTTGATCTCCATAGTGTTTATAAACAATGATCCAGGTTTTTTTAAAAATATTTTATTTATTAATTTATTATTTATTTTATTTATTTGAGAGAGAGAGCAGGGGGAAGGGAGAAGCAGGCTTCCTACTGATCAGGGAGTGAGACCACCCAGGCCCAATCCAAGGACCCTGGGATCATGACCTGAGCCAAAGGCAGACACTTAACCGAGTCACCCAGGTGCCCTGAGCAAATTTTGTTTTGTTTTGTTTTTAAATAAAGCTACTTCACATAACAATATATATTTCCAGCTTCTCTTAAAAAGGGAGAAGATGGGGAAGAGGAGGAAGAGGAAGAATCCAAAAGACCCGATCAGGCATCAATTCAAAGGACAGCAGTCATGAAGTCTGTAATTCACAGCAGTTGGTGGCACTCACTGCAACCAGTCAAGTATTTGAGCTTTTCTTTTTGGCCCCATGGGTAGCATTCTTATAGGGCTAACCTATGAATATGTGGTAGTCATTCATATTCTCCATCCATTACTTCCTATTGGCTTCCCAGGGACAGAGAAACATTGTGCTTTCCTGTGCCCTGAGCTTCTATTGGCCATGAATTTACCTTGGCCACCGAAACACGAGGCTAAGTGGCATGGAACGTTCCCCAACCCCCCTGCCATTTTTCAAGTTTTTCATTATATTGATTATATAGCTAGGAACCTCAATAGTCAAAATTGTCTTAAAATACATAATCAATCTCTACAACTCTGCTTTAACTTTTCTTTGCTGCAAGTAACCATGTACCTTCCTTTCAGTTGTATTATGGGAAGAAGCTTTAAATGCTGGAGTATGATTCACCGTTCCTTTTTCCCGTTTGCTATACTGAAGACCTGCTTGCTCTCGCAGCCTGCATCCAAGAATAAAGATGATGCACAACAGAGCCCACAGACAGCATCCATGAGAGAAAAATAAACCTGTGTTTTAAGCAGAGTTTGAGAGCTATTTGTCACATCTATAATCCAGCTGGTCTTGATTATTACTACCATGTTAGGAGTGGCAAATAATGCCACCTTTACAAAGCCCGCCACCTGCCATGTATAGAATTTGCTGGCTGACCTTTATGGCTCAAGTAAAATGGCCTTGATCTTGAGAGAGGAGGGAGTGAGGTGAGGGCGAAGTACAATGCAGTTCCCTACTGGTGCCAGCATAGTCTGCTTACTACATGATTCCTTCACATGTTACTGGAATCTTCTTAGAGATTATAGTAGAACCTGACCTTACCCAGCTCAACCTAAATTATCATCCTGCAAGTCTTAGAATATTAGACTAGGAGAAACGATGCAGTCCACTCTGTTATTTCACAGAGGCATAAGGGGAGGCCAGGTTCTCTATGGCATCAACAGTAACTTTCCAATAATGGAAGTGACATTCTACAGTGTGATCCACAGTAGCCCGTAGTTACATGGGGTTGAGGAGCACTGATGACTAAAGCAACAAAGAAACTCAATTTTCACTTTTATTTCATTTTAATTAACGTAAGCTTAAATATTTATATGTAACTAGTGGCTACAGTTTTTTGGACAAGTTTAAATGGTTGCTCCAAAGAGTGAAAGGAGTATCCAGGTCATGATTCTTAAGCAGCCCCCTACAAGTCAATTTAGAGTATTTTTCTAGCTCCTTGAAAATATGCATCATCCAATACACATACAAATATTAATATCTATTTGCTCTCTAGTACTCCTGCTGCACACGAGCTTTCCTAGAGCTCGGTGCTAGCATGTCAGGGGAGCTTGTTACTCTGCCACATTCTAGGTTGTCATTCAAATATGTGGTTCTAAGTATGCCTGCTCCTATTAGGAACAGGATGTTTAAAAGGGACTTTCCTTATCTCACTGTATGCCTTACGCACACATTTGGTACATGGCTGTGTGTCAAGCAACAGGATTTCAGGAGTTCCCTAAAATGCCTATTTATCCTCTCTTTGTATCAACACAGATTCTAAATAGGCTTTCTATATCATCTCCGTAGCTTGTACACCTTGACAAAATGAGGTACAAGACAAAAAAAAACTATAAAAAAGCTAAACACAGGGGATACCTGGGTGGTTCAGTCAGTTAAGTATCTGCCTTTGGCTCAGGTCATGATCCCGAGGTCCTGAGATTGAGCCCCACATTGGGCTACCTCCTGAGTGAAGAGACTGCTTCTTCCTCTCCCACCACCTCTCCCCCTGGTTTGTGTTCTCACATTCACTCTCTCATTCTCTCTCAAAAAAAAAAAAAAAAAAAAAAAAAAAAAAAAAAGTCTTAAAAAAAAGTAAACACATAGGATTAAATTTATACCTGTGTATTTAAGAGTGACAGCTGAGGGGGGTCTGGGTGGCTGAGTTGCTCAGGCAGCTGACTCGATTTCATCTGAGGTCATAATCTCAGGTTTCTTGCATCAGGCTCTGCACTCAGTAGGGAGTCTAACTGAGATTCTCTCCCTCTGCCAGGACTCCTACCTGCTCACTTGTACTCTCTCTTCTTCCCCTCCCTCCCTCCAAAATAAATAAATATTTTTTTTTTAAGTGGCAGCTGATTTGTTCTTGTGATTGGACACTGATAAGAAAAAAAAGTTACCATCTGTGTCAGAATATACCCATTTACTGAGCACTCACTTTGTGCACAAACTCTCTACATGCATTTGGTTGCAGTGCCCTAAGAGGTGGATTCTGTTTATATAACCATTTTATAGACTCTCAAGATCATATTATTCAGTAAAGTCAGGCAGTAAGTCTCTGCTGTCATTTCCTGGGCATAAAAAGACAAGGTAAAAATTATTAAGAACTAAGAACCAGGAAAAAAAAATGGTTTTCTGTCCCGGATCTGTCACAATTTTCACAAAATTGAACAAAAACTCAACTCCTCCGAGCTCATTCCTTTATAATATTTTTTTTTAAAGTTGCTGCAGGTCTTTTCTAAGACACCTGAAATACTAAAAAGAGTATAAATTCCAGATTTTAGTTTAATCTAAAGTGTTGTATAGAACGTAGGCATGTTTCTTAATGTACATCTCTTGGCCTATAAGGATATCTGTAAAATGGTGATAATATTGCCATTTTATAGATTTGGTACAAGGATTAAATGAAATAAGCTGCTGAATTACCTGGCATGATGCCTACTACTGTAAGGGCTCAGAAATTTTCATTTTCTCTCTTCCTCTTTGCAATAATATCCCAATATTCTAAGTGAAACTGCTTCCATAAATCATCCTTTACCTTTCAGCAAACACTAATTAACTGGAGGCAGTATGTGTGATTCATTTATGATCAGCCATGGTATACAATAAGTAGCCATTATCTGTGCATTTGATGTTACAAAGTTTGTACCAAATCAATGCATAAACTTCAAGGTATATCTCCATCTAAGAGGGAAAGAAAACCATTTGCTGAATAGCAATGAGATCTTAATACCTAAACCAGGGGTATAACATCTGTCAAGCAGAATGGCAAGGACTCAAATTGTCAATCAACTTTAGGTACATCACCATATAATAGATGATCATTATAAATTGTGTATTATTTCCAAACAAGAGGAGAACTGCAGATCAAGCTAGGCTTAAGAAATGGAGAAAAGTAAATATACAAGAGAGCTCATTTGATAGTGCATCTTCACTCAAAAATTAATAAGGATTCTCCATAAATGATGGAGACAACCAGATACCACTGATTAAATATACCCATGTATGGACATAGTAATAGATATACATTTATCTGTAAAAAATTAAAATTCTAGAAGCAAACATTGGCAAATGTCCTTAGAGTTTCCAAAAAGGAGATTACTAGGAGGAAATACAATTTAAAATGCACCAAGAAAAATAAGTGACTACAAAAACCTTTTTTTCAAGTAGCCAGTTTGATGAAAATTCAAGAAGACTTTTTACAGAAATTAGCAAATGGATTCTAAAATCTATATTCAAATGCAAAAGTCCTAGAATTAGCAAAGCCATTATTAAAAAACAAAATTGCAGGCCTTATCCTACCTGATTTTAGAACTTAGCATAAACTACAGCAATCAAGATAATTTAGTTTCAGCAGAAAGATAAACATTTTGATCAATGTAACAGAATGGACATTCTAAAAATAGGCCCACACATAGAGGGTCATTGGATTTTTCTTTTTTTTTTTTTTTTTTTTTTTTACAAAAGGGACAAGTCACATGAAGAGAAAAGAGAATTCTTTAACAAATGATGTTCAATCTGTTCAATATCCAAAAGGGGGGGGGAAATCAAACACTGACCTTTGTCTTATACCATCTACAAAAACATGAATGAAGTTCATGTTCCATGGGTGCGCTATATCTGAGGCATCAGAGAATCCCCAAAGCAGAAAGTGAGAGTTATCAGCACAGAATCTGGCAAGAAGCTGGAAGAAGAAATAGGATTAAGAAGAATCAAAGCGGTACCTTAAAGGCACCTGATACTTCATGTCATCCTTACCACAAACCTTTGAGCTAGATACTCTCATTATCTCCACCTTACCAGTCACCAAGGAGACATGCTTAACCCAGGCTACACGACCCCTAACTAAGAGAGCCGAGATTTGAAGGAGAGTCAGTTTGACTGTGTGGCCTGTGACCTACCACACCACACTCTTTCCAGGACGATCACATCCCAAACAAATTAAGGAAGGGAGTTTAACACATCGATTTATGAAAGATCTTTCCCTGACAGCAGAAACATTTGCTATCTTTTTCCCCAAACTAAAAGAAATGCTTAAAAGTCACCATATTCTCAGCAGATTACCTGACTACTCACCAGCACAGGATCTCAAGTGCTGTGAACTGCAGTCGTCTTCTTCTCACCAGCCCAACCAGAGACCACTGGCAGAGCTCTGACAAAAGCTGCTCTGATTCTCAGAAAACATTTCCTCTCACCATTTGCTCTGCCTGGGGTTCTCATTTGAGGATCACTGAAGGGTCATCTCAAACTAGAATCTGCAGCATTAAGTGCTGCTCATGGGCTTATAGATCCAACAGAAAGAGCAAAACAATCAAATTGTTCAATTAAAATTCTATTTCCCCAAAAATGTAGTGGATACAAGTAACTTTGTTATTTTAGGCATGAGTTCTATAAAATGCTTGATTGCTATTGATGAATAGACTCTAACCCAATGGATGTGCCTGTGGACTTGTCTCAGATTCAGCAGGAGACGATACAAGCTCATTGTTCTCCCCCCCGCCCACACACACACACACACACACACACAATAAAGGGACCATCAGATGCTCAGGATATCCTGAAGCCATCCCACAGCTGACCAGAATTCTCCTCTAACAGGTACCTAAGAAAGGTGTAAGAATTCTCTTCTTTGAATAGAGCTTCTATAAAATGTCTGGCTAAAAGAATGGCAAGAGAAGGCAAAGGATCATTGGCAGTCTCTCAATATTCCCTATTTCAGAATGGGACAGTTTGCCTTTTGAGAACCAACTAGATGTGCACAGTGTGCAAGGTAGCCTTGTCTGCAGAGAGAATGTAACAGAGAAGATGGGACCAAAGTGGCCCCAGAGGGTGAGCAGCCCCTGAACCACCCCACGCATTAGACGTTTGTTACTGCTCTGGCTCAGCACTCGAGCCAGTTCTCCAATTTCTGTGTCCTGCTCTGAAGTCTATTGAGACTCCTGCCAGACTATACGCATAGTATACCACTGTACTGTGGTCAGAAGTCACACTGAAATTTCTACAATGATTGGGGCCACACAAAGATTATCTCTAACCTAATCTAGACCAGAAATCCCTAATAATAAAGAGAGAGATACCTTTGTGTTGCCAATGACTTTCTTACCTCCCTTCAGAAATCACATATTCAGAAATCACGTTTCAGCTCAGGTCATGATCACATGGGTGGTGGGATGGAGCCCCACATCAGAATCTGTGCTCAGCAGGCAGTCTGCTGGAGATTCTGTCCCTTTGCTCCTGCCCCCGCTCACTAGCTCTGGGTCTCTCTCAAATAAAGTAATCTTGAAGAAAAAAAAAAAAAAAAAAAAAACCACCTACTTTACCCAGTAGATCTCTAATGAAATTAGAGATAATCTAGTTTAGCATTTCCCAAATCTCCTTTCTTCATGATTTTTGCTATACCCACTCTCCATTTTTATTATTGAAGTACAGTTGATATACAAGTTCTCTTAGTTTCAAGTGTACCATGTAGTAGTAGTTCAACAATTTTCTACAACAGGCAGGGCTCACCATGATAAATGTTACCATTTGTCACCGTATGATGTTACTACAATCTTATTCTCTTTATCCTATGCTGTACTTTTCATTGCTGTGACTTAATTATTTTATAAATGGGAGTCTGCACCCCTGAATGCCACCTATTTTGCTTATCCCCTCAATGCCCCTTGCCTCTGGCAACCCCTAGTTTGGTCTCTTGAGTCTGTTTCTGTTTTACTCAACCTTTTTTTTTTTTTTTAATTCTCACTTATTTTCTTAACATTAATAATTAGAAAATTACATGCTTCATGTAGTTACATTTATTCTAATACACAATGAATCAATGAGTACATTGATTACACACATTACACATACCACCTAAAATCATCTGCCACCATCACTATAATACATATCTCACCTTTGTAAATACTCATCTCCTCAAATACATTCTTTTCAAATGGACAAAGTGGTAGATTAAATCAATTTCCCAGGGCCCTGAAACAAATGGTGGCATGGCTGGGACTCCCTCTCAATTGTCTTGACCTGCAGCACAGGCTGCTTCCTTTACATGATGCTGATTCAGGCCCATGAAGGAAGAGCATGATGGATGGGTCAACTTTAAAAACTGACTGTACTTCTTGGCTCCATGTGGTGATTAAGCATCAATACAGGTGTCTAAGCAAAAACAGAGCAACCCCGCTGCCGCACCCCCTCACACAAAGAAATTCTTCCTCCTTCATACTTAATGATTTTAGCACATATGCTTCTCCTATCCTGATGTTTTTATCCTTCATCTTCACCCTCATCAGTGTTATCATTCATTCAATCTCTGTCAGTGGTAGTGACCTCTTCAAAGTTTGGAGCAAAGGCCAAGAGGTTATAGTTTGCCTGCAAATAATCCTCTCTGTGCCTAACATTCTTGAGTGCTTTGCACCATTTTTTAAAGCACTTTCCCAAGCTTTATTACTTTTAATGCTCACAACACCCCTATATGGTACATAGTTAAGCTACGCAGGCTGTCTTTTTCAAGATGGCATGCTGTGATCAGAGGCAACTGCCATATTTGTACTACTAAAGGAGAAAGAGAAAAGAAAAAATTGGTCAAGAGTTACCATAAAAATATCACAATATATCTGTTAATAGATTCCCCCTTGACCACACATTTGTACTAATGTAAGTCATGTAAGTGTATTCATGCCATTCTAGGAAATGAACCTTACTTCAATAAAATGTTCTATTTTATACATTAAATTAAATGATGGGCTCATGAAACCTGTCAGTGAAGTCAGTTCAACATTCCAGCCTTCAATGAACAGAATAAAAAGTGACATCCTCTTGATTAGAATTGATTTCTTTTCTATGGCACCACATGCAATATCCATCCCCCTAATGGTTCTAAAGTCCTTGGAATAATGGCTAAGGCAGTGAAAGTAAACAAACAAGCTCCCAGGTGGGGACAAATTTTTTTTGCCTAGAGTCACAATAGCTTGAGAAAGAAATAATCCCTTAACACATAGCAGACAAACACATGGACAACGTTGGGGACCAAAGACAGCCTCTTCAGTAATCTGATCGTTGTTGTCAGCCCAAGATAGGGGGTCTAATAGGCTAGTCTAGTATGTGCAGGCCACACACTCAACACAGACCCCACTGGGTGGGCTTCCTTGAGTAAGTCACTTTTAAAGAAACAAAACAAAACAAATCACAACTGCATTTGAAAGTTCACCAACTTTTAAAGGTCAGTAATAAATTAAAACCGCAGCCCACCATGTGGAAGCTTAACGACTCTAAGAGTTAATGTACCTTTCCAGTTGACACCTTCATCACAGAGAAAAGCTTATTCACCCTAACCCAACCTATCACTTGCCTGTTCACCTGTTTGTGGGAGTAATTTTTTGTGGTTCTCCAATGGTTATGTAAGACCAGACAATAAATTCTCAGCCTCCATGTGAGTTCACAGTACATAACCTTGAACTCTGGTCTTCCACCACCTCCTTTCACTCCAAACTATTACTCCAAGTCCAGCACATCCCTTGGCTTTCCCTCCTCTCCAATGCTGAGTCACTGTGCCTACCCATTCTTAAATGATCATAAGTAAAATATTAAAAAACCTGCTAGTAAGTGCCCCTTGTCAACCACAAACTGATAAAAAAAATCTTAACATGATAAAAAGAGGTGTTGATATTAAAATATAAGGAGGTATTTCAAAATTAATGAGCATAAAGCAAACATCCTGCAGGAAAGACATTGGCAGATAGATAACAAAAGCAGACAGGGCACCAAATCCAAAGTATAAATTGCTGATAAGCAAGTGTAAACCATTCAAAATTAAGTAATCAAATGTACCGATTTTTTTTAAAGATTTTACTTATTTATTCATGATAGACAGAGAGGCAGAGACACAGGCAAAGAGAGAAGCAGCCTTCATGCAAAGAGCCTGATATGGGACTGGATCTTAGGACCCCAGGATCACGCCCTGAGCCAAAGGCGGATGCCCAACGGCTGAGCCACCCAGACATCCCAAACGTACTGATTTAAAAATGAAGTAGTATTTCTTGCCTGTCGATTGGGCAATGTTTTAAAAAGTCATAGTTCTTAGTGTTGGCTATGGTATGAGAAAATAAAGTGTCCTAATAGGTTTATGGGAATGAAAGTTGGCAGGACCTCTGTAGAGGGCAAATTGCAACATATTTAAACAACATTATAATGAGCACCTCTGTTATTACAGTACTCATACTCCTAACAATTATCCTGAGGAAGTAGCAAAGATTAAAAATTTCTATAAAGGGTTAGTCCTATTATAGCAGTATTTATCATGTCATAAATTTGGAAACAAAGGTCCCTAATTATTATATTGGTTAAATAAAGTATGTTATATAGAAGTTGATGAAGCAATTAAAAATAATAGTGCAGAATTATTATTAGCATATATAACATGTAAAAATGGAAGGGAAATAACATACTCTAATATATACATATTATTTTTAATATAAGAATTATTGAAGGGCGCCTAGGTAGCTCAGTCAGTTAAGTGTACAACTCTTGGTTTCAGATCACATCATGATATCCTGGGTCATGGGGAAGGGCTGAATCTGGCTCCACACCCCTCAGAGTCTGCTTGAAGATTCTCTCCCTCTGCCCCTTCCCCAATTTGCACACATCCACTCTCCCTTGCTCTAAAATAAATAAATAAATCTCTAAAAACAGCAAAACAATTATTTAAAGGGTGTCTGGGTGGCTCAGTTGGTTCAGTGTCTGACTCTTGATATTGGCCAAGGTCATGATCTCAGAGTCCTGAGCTCAAGCCCACTGTCCAACTCCATGCCAGGTGGGGAGTCTGCTTGAGATTCTCTGTCCCTCTACCCATCCCCTGTCTCTCTCTCTCTCTCTCTCTTTGCAATTAAAAAACAAATAAATGTTTAACCTATAAGAGCTTTCACTTTGTACTTTTTCCACATACTTCAAATTTCTGTAACACAAAGGTATAGTTTTCATCATCAGATTGAAGGCATAGATAGCAGGTCATTACTCAAGCAGCATCAATACCCCAGATACGCATTATTTAATCCATTTTATCTACCTTGCACATTTTTAAGATGTTATTTCATATGAATAAAAAAACTAATGCACTCCCGCATGGCAGGATCAGAACTGTACCCATTCCATTCATAGGAAGGGTCCACTTCAAGCTAATGATGAATACTATGAAGATACAAAAGTTAACCTGACAAACAAAATCTGAGTACCCAAAGAAACTGTCCCCTCAGGTGTGTTGTCTATGTTTTTCCATGGTGGCCAAGTAAGAGAATATTCTCTATCCAGGATCCTGACACTTAAAGACTTCTTTCATCTTCATAAGCCATTCAATAGGTGAAAAAATGTAGATGTCCTTCAGATGCAGAGTGAGTCATTCTTCATCAACAATCTACAGTCTCAATACCAGATCCCCTGTCTGGTCTTAAACTCTTCTATTTAGGGCCCTATGTAATCCTGAGGCAATGATTCAGCTGTCATGGCCTTAATGGATGAGAACTGGGAGACCCCGTACTCCATTTCCTTATGCCATTTCTCCATTAAAACCATGCTCTGGGTCGTTTTCTAAAGGGCCCTAGAGAATTGAGCAATTCATTGAATTTGCTCTGCTGTGTTAAAATAGCAGTCCATTGGGTACCACTTATATTTCATTCCAGAGATCATTGGAGCACTCCATTCAATGCAGAAGAAATGCACAGTCCTCCTTCTGCATCAGAGTTTGAGTCTGAGGCCAGTTTAAAATTCACTCTCAAGTACATGGCTATTTCTTCAATATGAAGTCGTCTTTGGGCACTGATCAAAAACAAACCAATGACAGGAAGGAAAGTATTGCCATGGGTCCTACAGCATTTTCTGGAAAAGCTAGTACTTTTCAGATGACCAAAATACAAAAAATACAAATACATACTTTAGCTATTTTCACCCTGTTCTTTGAAGTGATTAGATTTATAAATTTCTACATGTGATGACTTCATAAAGAGTTGGAAATAGAAGTTAAAGCTCAGTGAATGCCTTTACTATTAGTAGGACTTGTTTTGAGCTTATAGCTGATGAGGTGATGGAGAGAATTTGTTTGAGACCAATGGTATTTTTTTATTTGCTTAAAATAATGAAATACGTAAGACACTGGCCATGCCTGGAAGAAGCAATGGTGCCAGCCTAAGAGTTCTAAACAGTGGTTCATATATACCTGCTGAAGTCTTAGTATCTATTTAAATTAGTTCTCTGGATCAATCAGACCATCAAAGCAGATCATATCATTCCTTTTAGTCTGCTTTAGAAATAATGTGAATCAAATGTGAAGCAAAATTGACAACTTGAACCAAACAAGAAGTGTCTTAGGGAATAAACAGTTGGTTTTCCAACAGTATATGCTTTCTTCTTAGCTAGTCCTGGACTTTGCTTTGACATTGAGACAAGAGGTTATTCAATGATGGGAGATTCTGGGCATGTACACTTGAACAGTAACCAAGCCCCAGATATACATTATGTTATCAATTTTATACTTTCCCTTCTGGCAAGCAGTTCTCAACGACCCATCTTTATTTCAGGGGAAATGACCAAACCCAATATCACAGGTAAAATAAAGTCCATTTTGCCACAATGTAGCTATTTATAAACAAGATGCCCAACCTTGAAATAGTGCTTTATTCTTACACAAAAGGTCAGAGACATCTGGCCTCCATATTGTTTGGTATTCTGTTGGCAATAAAACATTTTCTCTCTTTGAAAACTTAAATGCTGAGTACCAGTTAGGAAAATTGCCAGTCTTGCCCTAGTTAACAGAGCTAAAATTTATTCCTAATATTTGTTCTCTTATAATTTAATAGGAATCTAACAATATCCAACTTCCTCTTAGCATTTTGCATCAAAGTCTAATAAAAAGATATGGTAAAGGGGCTTTTAGCAGAGGATAAAAACTTTATGAGCATAAAGTCTCTAGTTAAATGCTTGTGAATGCTTATTTAGCTGTTTTTCTTCATTAAATATGAATTATAGCTCTTTAAATGCTGATTTGGAAATCAGGAAGGTTTAGTTTTGCTCTACTGCTTTATATCCACAGGCAACATAAATCTATTTAAAAGCTGATTTAAGAAAGGAACTTGGGGAAGCAAATTGCTGGTGATTTGATCCCTTGAATTTTGCATGCTACATAATCAGAATCAGGTTGTACTGAGTACTGAAAAGCTTCATTTGAATATGATTGAAAAAGACAGTTATTCCTTCAAAGTCACAGGATGCGTAGTGATGGAGCTCACGGTGAAGTTTCAAAACTCAACATACATGAAGTCTTTACAATCCAAATGATGCCCCATCAGGGATAGAAAGGGAAAGGAGAAAGTTTTTGTTTTTTTTTTTTTAATCGTCATATGTTGGCTTCTTCATTGGAAGATATTCAGAGGTAGCAAAACTACAACCCCAATGCAACAATACATATGAATTATAATTTTAATACTGGAAGCAAACCAATCTTGTTCATGTGGCATTAAACTCTTAGTTTTGAATAAGACAAAATGTTATTCTTACATTCAGCCTAGTGGAGTCTTTGCGATCAAGATTATCCTCATTACTAAGCCACTATGTCCAATTCTTCCACAGGCCAAAGTAAAGAAATAGGCTATTGACGTCACTATTTCCAGCCCACCCTACATTTATTATCCCAAGGGACATCAAGAATTGATGGAATTGAAAATTATTGTAGAGTATTGACAGTGTTGTTTTAATAGCTCTCTCTCTGCAGTGACAAACTGATTTACTTCCCATTTGCCAGCAAAAGAAAAATTGGCTTTTCATGCACAACATACTAACACACAATCTCTTTCCCTATTCCTTCACTACCAGCTGAAAACAAACACACAATTTTTTCCACCCGTTTTGTTCATTTCAGGATGATCAGCAACAGACTCTAGTACTTAAATTCATTCTTTTTATTTAATAACCATGTGTTGAGTTGCAGAGCGTATGACCCTATCAATTTCAACTGTTTAAACAAGCACATTCTAGGACAGCAATTTCTGATAGCTTTTTTAAAAATATTTTTATATAAATTTGTTATTGGTGTTCAATTTGCCAACATTTAGAATAAATGTTGAGCACCCAGTGCTCATCCCATCAAGTGCTCCCCTCAGTGCCCGTCACCCAGTCACCCCCACCCCCCGCCCACCTCTCCTTCCACCACAGCTAGTTCGTTTCCCAGAGTTAGGGGTCTTTCATGTTCTGTCTCCCTTTCTGATATTTCCCACTCATTTTTTCTCCTTTCCCTTTTATTCCCTTTCACTATTTTTTATATTCCCCAAATGAATGAGTCCATAAAATGTTTGTCCTTCTCTGATTGACTTATTTCACTCAGCCTAATACCCTCCAGTTCCATCCACGTCAAAGCAGATGGTGGGTATTTGTCGTTTCTAATGGCTGAGGAATATTCCATTGTATACATAAGCCACATCTTTATCCATTCATCTTTCAATGGACACCGAGGCTCCTTCCACAGTTTGGCTATTGTGGCCATTGCTGCTATAAACATCGGGGTGCAGGCGTCCTGGCGTTTCATTGCATCTGTCCTGATAGCTTTCTGTTTGGTTTACACATAAATCATCTTCACTAACTCACAATAGTGTAGGTAGATGTCAGGTACATTTTTTTGGAAATAAGCAAAAGATAAAGCTGACACTTTTTCAAAGTTTCCATTTTTGGACTAGTAAGTCAGAGTCAATCACTCACAGTTAAATCAGTATTTTTTGCTTCAATTTTTTTTTTTAACTTCAAAGGAGAAGGAGAAATTATACAGTTATTCTCACATCAAAAAAAAAACAATTTTTTAGCAAGGATCAACTGTTCAGAACTCAAGCAGGAAAGGTGGCAAGAAAAATACACAAACTTGTTAATGCAATTTTGTTACCGCGCATTATCACAATCTTACAATGAAATTACTGTAGGTATATGAAAGATTCTACTGAATAGGGAACCACTCAACTGGTGAGGTATGATGGTTACAGAAGTTATTTCAGGAAAAAAAAATGTCTCCTTTCTTTTCAATTTAAACCACTCTGGACCGGTTTTAAAAGAAATTCCAACCTATCTGCATGTCAGACACAGATGTTGTAATGACTAGATTACTACTAACTTTAAGAGAAGGAACAGAGAAACCAAATTTGAGGCAACAGAGAAGTAGAAGTAGATATAAATATGAAAAGAAGGGCAGGGGCTCCTGGCTGGCTCAGTCAGTAGGGCACTTCACTTTTGATCTTGGGGTCTTGAGCTCAAGCCCCATACTGGATATAGAGATTCTAAGTAAATAAACTTTAAAAAAGAAAATGACTGTAAGCCAGTACTTAATAATCCCCACCCCCCAAAACTCCTTAATTACTACAATTCCTCAATATCAGTAAGATAACAGTTACCCAAGTTAACTAAGTAACTAGTTTTTTGAAACTGCATAAATTCTCCCCTCCAGAGTGGTTTTTTTTTTTTTATTTATGATAGTCACACAGAGAGAGAGAGAAGCAGAGACACAGGCAGAGGGAGAAGCAGGCTCCATGCACCGGGAGCCCGACGTGGGATTGGATCCCGGGTCTCCAGGATCGCGCCCTGGGCCAAAGGCAGGCGGCAAACTGCTGCGCCACCCAGGGATCCCTCCAGAGTGGTTTTTATGGAGAAGCCAAGTGAAAGAAGTCATCAAGTAGCTTACCTAAGGCTCTGTTAGTCATACCAAAGGATTTTCTGCATAAATTGGAATAACTTGGGGACACCTGGGTGGCTCAGTGGTTGAGCATCTGCCTTCAGCGTAGGTCTTGATCCTGGGATCGAGTCCCACTTCAGACTTCCCACAGGGGGCCTGCTTCTCCCTCTGCCTATGTCTCTGCCTCCCTGTGTGTGTCTCTCAGGAACTAATAAAAATCTTAAAAAAAAAAAAAAACTGGAATAACTTGGTTGACTCAGGCAACAGAAGTAAGGCATTTTTCACAATAGAACCAATGGGCTGTTGAGGAAGAGGAAGATGCACAAAATAGTATCAGTACTGTCACATAGTGCACTACTCTAAATCATAGGGAGAAAAAAAGCAGCTGGATTTTCTTTTTCAGTAACTCCTCCATCTTCTTTCAGATCACCGTGAGAGTCCAACAAGTTCTCAAGACAGAATGGGTTCTATCTACTGAATGCGGTCTCCATGATATGCCACCATACTCCTCATTCTCGTTGAGGCAACTTTACCCATGCCACTCTTGATTTGGATTATTATGTCCAAATCTTTGATTTTGTTTTTTGGAAAAAAAAATTAAGACCAACACATGATTCAGGTACTGGCTTCCATGAGGACACAGCTCAGAGATCACCACACCAAGGTACTCACTGTCAGACCGAAGAGCTCTATTTGACTTTATTTCCCACTTTGTTCCACAAAGATCTTGGGTTGGGTTTCAAAGTTTACTATAACCTGGTCTTTCCTCAATTTCAGAAACATTCACCTGAGCCTAAAATATGCTTACAATTATACATGGATTATGTCTAACTACTGTATAATGCAAAAATGTGCTAAGACTTTCTTGGAAGCTGAGGGAGACTTGAAAAGTACTAGGGTGGAAGTAAGTAGAGAAGGAGAAAATATCCATGCCCATTCTAATTAGGTGCAGTGAACAGGCATGGTGCTGAATCTGACTTCCTTCCCTGCTGTCCCCACTTCTTCCAAGTGAAGGAGGCTTACCAGAGAATGTTAAGATCAGTTGGGAAACCAGAATTTTGTTAAGGATAGGATATAGACTAGAAGCTAAAAAGGCCTAGCCAACCCCTATCAGCACCTGAATATTTCACAGTATCTTTGAGCCATTTCCGTAAAGAACACTCACTAAACCAATTTTGCTTATCTCTTCTTTCATTTTCCTGGTCACATTAAAGTATTATGCATTATTGGAGTCAACAGAGAAACAAGTATTTTATAGTATCTTTACTAGTTTTTTCCTTATTTCAAGATCAATATCTTCAATTTTTAAAAGTGATGCACAGCATCCTCAATCTAATTCAGCAAGCTCATGGAGTATCTACTATACACTATGCAGCAAAGTCCCTTCCAGAATAGAGTTTCAACAAATCTAGCATTTAATGTAGGTAGGATACTACAAAAAGATAAGTCAGACTCAGATCCTGTCAAAGATACATAAACTCTCTAATAGGATACCTAAATCAAAAACTAAAACAAAAAATGTTAATTTCTGCATCACTGGAATAGGGTAAGGCTCTTAAAGAAATACTAATAAAGATTTGTAATCATTTAGAGTAGGGATTATTCAGTTGCAACAAACAGCAAACAAACTTCAAAGACTTCTTCATGTAGGCAATATTTTAAAAAGGAGAAAAAGAGGAGGTCATGAGGAGACAGGAGGCAAGAACCCTCAAAAAAGATCCATGGAAGCACAAGGGCACATGTGCCTCTGTTTTATATGGCAGGTGCTAAAGCCATTGATGAACATACCTATGACCTTTCTTAAGATATATGATAGGACTTTCTCAGAAGGTGGGCTTTACCATATAAAATGTTCACAGAAGTAATACTAATCTCTTCTAGATAGAAATTTTATGCACCATTTGCTATCTGCCACATTCTCTTGCCTTTGCCTTGGAGATTTTGGATATGTTCTTGGAGATGGATCCTATTTCAGGTTGGATCCATGAATGACCATGAGAAATAGAAGCTCCAGCTAATCTGTGATGGGCATATATGTGGAGTAAGATATCAACTTTTGTTGCTGTAAGCTACTCCCCAATCTCCCCCCCCAAAAAAAAAAATCCACAGAAAGTCAAACATTTGAAGGCATAAGAGAAGCCAGTAATGAAAGATTTGTTAAAATAGAAGAAAAATCACTATCATGAAGGGCATGAAGGTTACATTTTCAAAAAGAATTAAGTTTTGAACATCCAAGAACTACTGGCAGAGAGGAATCAGGAATCAGTGGTAGAGGATGATGACTAAAATACACCAGAAGTCCTGTCTAAGAAGTCATCTGGGATCAAAGAAAGGAGAGCCACAGAGCCAACAAGAAGGTCTAATAAGGGCAGACAGAGTCAGAAGGAGTGGAACATGGTGACGGCTTTGCCAAGTAGTCTGTGATGAAAGGATACAATAAAAATAGATTGGGGGCAAAGGGAGGTATTTTTTTTTATCTATTGTGTTTATACAATAGAGAAAATTATAAACCTATTTCAAAAGAGAAGACAGAGATTGATTAAAGGTACAAAATAAGAAGAGAGAAAGACCCCAGAGATTTGAAAGGAGATAGAATTCAGGGAATGGGATGCAGTGCTCACCTCAGAAGGGAGATGGAGAAAGAAGTTAAGGGAGGTCTACTCAGGTGATCTTCTCACTACAGTAAGAAGTCAGATTGTTCAGCACAAGGCAGGAGGAACGGGCTTGCATGAAAAGGTTTATAAGAGCCATTTCCAGGAATGCACTGGGGAGTCCAATGAGTGGTGGAAGAAAGACAACAGAAATACAGGGTCAGTCCTTCAAGGCTGATTCTATAACTGCACCTGATATTGAGGATATAATTCATTGCAATAAATGCTCATCTACTCAGGGCCCTACCCATTCATCTCCACTGTCTGATCCAGTTTTAATATAAACTGAAGTTTATAAATGGCGTCTGTTCAAAACTCCAAGTCTTTCTTACCTAACCTGCCACTCTTCAGGAAGGATTCTGGAATTCTAGAGATCTAGTTCATCCTTACCATTTTACACCACAGTTGGTAAAATTTCATCCTTAGGAAAACACTAAAATTTGTGGTATTTTACAGGTCAGTAAAATGAAGGCTGCCTGACCTCAAGTTTTCATAGGTAATAAGTCATGCAACTAAAAATGAATCCAAGTCTTTCTTCTCCAAGTCCAGAATAAGTAGTATTTCTCCTAAATAAACATACGAACTGATGGTGACCATGAACCATTCATTTAAAATATAAAAGGGGGAATGAGCCCCTTTTTGGAAAATTGGTGTAATAACCCAGGATAAAAAAAAAAAAAATCATTCCATGCTGAGGATCTCTGTGAGTCAGAATGGCTTGGAGCCAGGTCTACCTCAGACCAGAGCAGGTCTCTTGGGCTTCTCCCCTGCAGACCTCAAAACCTTGATCTAATTGAAGTGAAGCTCAAGTGACTTTTGTGCTGGCACCATGGTGGGATGGCACTGGGGAAATGTGAACTTTCCTAACCCCTTCTTTAGTTCTTAGCTTATGAATGCTAATAAAAACTGGTTTGACAGAGAAGATAAAAAGAATAAATAAAACACAATACCCAAAAGAAAAAAAAAAAACACCCTTCCCACCTTCCAGTTATGTTTCTGTTTCATTAGGATTATGAAGAAAAATGAAATCTCTTTGAGCCTAATGCAAAATCATGTGCCATACTCATTTATCCCTTTGTAGCAGTATCAGGCAGTGCTCAAAAGAGGCAAGCAAAACAGCATTTTGGAGTTTATGAGGAAAATCATTCTCTAATTTTCTCAGAATTCAAATGAAAGCTGTGGTTTGAAGCCACTGAAACAGAATTAAATGTGAAGTGTAGAAGGGATTAATTTCATAAATTTCTTAAGTTGTTGATGAAACCATCTGGCAGTTTGAGAGATAACCATTAAAGTCTATACAAGAAAATTTCTTTCCGTAAGAGTATAATGACTAAATATTATAACAGCAGGAGAATAAAAACTAATGCATATTTTATCATTGCAAACAAATGCTCTGGACTCTAAAGTCCTGTGGAATTTCTGCTCACTTCTAAAGGAAACCAGCTAATAGGAGATCCACACCTTTAAAACCCTCAGAGGTACCACCTCCCATGATCTTCATGGAGGGCCACATAGGGGTATTCACCTGCCCTTCTCCAAGGATAATGTGTGACCCAGAAAGGTTGGTGATAATCGGTGTCCAAGTATAAATGGTACACCTGAGGTCTGAACTAAGATCATTCTTGCTCTAACACTGGATGCCAACAAATCCCACAGCTGCCTATAGCAATCAACGCTGCGAGGCAGGTGTAGGTGAGGACTAGGAACTATTTTAATTACCTACCAGGTGTTTCTGGCCAATGAGAGTCACTGGATTTGCCAAGTACTTACAAGAACATTCTCCCAACTGTTTCTCAGTTCAGTCCTGACTAAATGTAAATCATCCTTACTATTTTAAGGAAGAGACTAGGTTTCATTTCAAGGTAATTGGGCTCACAGACAAAAGCAATGGTCCTTATACTTGGATATTCATCAGAATCCCCTGAGAAGCTAGGAAAACATGCAGGTACCTTGGCCAATAACTTGTTCCTTCAGACTGGGGCTAAGTATCCATAGTTTAATCAAGTCCCCAAGTGTTTCTGATACCTCTTTAAATCTGAGGTCTAAAAATAGGGTAGTCTCAATCTAGAACAGGTGGTCAGACAGCCTACTCAAACCAGAATGAGTGGGATTGATTTCTACCTCCACAATGTGTGGGGTGTACAGCTTCACACAAGTCATTTCCTCTCTTTATAAATCAGTTTTTTTTTTCACTTGAAAAATGAGGTAATTAATACCCACACCATAAAATTCTCATGAGGACCAATGAATTCCTATGTTCTGAAGGGATTATCTGGCACACTCTCAATGCTAGCAATTGTTCATCTGAGAGCTCACTGAAGGAAACACAGCCAGAGAGCTTTGTGATGCTTCCAGAGGCAGGTATCCACTGCAAGCCCTCTTTCAAAGCAAGGCCACTTCCCACAGATGCCCACCAGGACTCAGGAGATAGATGAGCTATCAGACAGGAACGGGGTTTTAAATACCTTAGCTGTGCACAAAGGGACAAATGGTCATTAACCATTTGTGCCAACTTTTTAGCACAGTCCCCCTTACACCTTCATCTCAGCTTCTCCGGAGGTGCCTACCCCAATACCTCACCCAGTTCCTCCCACAACTCATTCCCAACACAGCTCTGGCAAGCCAAGTCAGTCCTTTCTTCACAACAGCTATAATGAGTGAAGCAAAAAGGCAGTGTAGCCTATTACTCATAACCCCACATTCCACCGGCACAGCTTCTATCAAACATACAAATGGTGGCGCTGGCAACCACTCTTCAGCAGTCTTGCCCTAGACACTAGAGAACTGGGGAGGTTAAACCATTTGACCAAAGTCACATAGCCAGTAAGCAGCACCAATGGGACCCCTAAGCCCTCTGGTTGGGAACCTCCAGAAGTCCTGTGTGAAATGTGAAACAGCCCCAAACACCGAAAATGACAAAGATAGGAGAAAGGCTCAGACCCACTATAGATGGGAGAGTGACCATTTAAATAAACAAGGAAACTTACTTACCAGTTTGTCTTGGGGGCCACAAGATGAGGTCTTCACACCTGCCACCCAAACCTTAAAGTTCACACTGAAGCCTTCCCTGGGTTCAGTCATATATATACCGTCCCGATGATCCCAACAACACATCGCTCTCTCAAGGCTGCGGCCTCAGATCAGCTGCTAGCAAGATCATTGGAGGCAGCTGGGCCCAATTTAAGGCCAGGAGGTATGGGGAGGAGCCTCTGACTGCCTGTTTCAGCTCCAGAGTCAACCAGGGGTCAAGTCTTCTCACTGACCTCTGCCCACAAACTCATGCGCCATCCTTTTCCCACTTTGGCAGCATTCCCCCTCAGCTGTTCAGAGAACGTCTCTATGATATTCTACCAAGTTTCACCCACGCCCCGCACCTCTCCTCATTCTCACCTCCGCCCTGCTCTGCAAGGACCCTGCCCTGGGTCCCACAGTGCTGTAGCCTTGGTACTGGAAATGATGTTGGATGCTAAATTGGTGATCAGTTCTAATGGTCTCTCCAAAGAACTTCCTCTCCATCTTTCCACACTCATCACCACTCCAGCCATTCTCAGATCAGCTATCCTCAGATTCCTGAAATCTCCAAAATGCATGCTTTATTCTAAAAATATTATGTATCTCCTATGCCTGCATTATCTGCCTGGAACTCCTCCCCACACTGAATTTGATCTGTCATATTAACTATCTTTCTTTGAAACATTTCTAAGAGTCCTGGTTTACTAACTGACTATGAAGACAAAGGGTGGGATCTCTGTTCAACCATAAATTTGTTTTGAATGAATAAATAAACAAACAATTCCTTTTGCTTTTCTGTAAGATTTTCCCAGTATAAAGCAAGAAATGATTTGTAGCTCTTTAAAATGTTATCTAGATCATACCAGAGTCAGTGATGAGCACATTGGCAAATTTTATGGTACTCACAGACAGTGGCTACTAAAGATCACGATCATTATTTATTCATAATTGAAACAGTCAATCATACATGCAGCAGACATACATTGAGTGCCTTCTGGATGTCAGAAACTGTTCCTGCTGCTCCGGTACAACCTTGAACAAAAGATATGTACTCTGCTCACCTGGGGCATACATTCTAGTGAGAGGAACCTCAAATGAAAAGGAAACAAGTAAATAAAAATACAATTTCTGTTATTTGTAAGAGATATAAAGAAAAGGAAACAAAATATCAAGATAGAAAGGAAATAGGAGAGCTTAATTAAAACAAGAAGATGGGAAGGCATATATATATGTAAGAAGGTTGGTATTTGAGCCAAGGCTTGAACCAGAAAGAACCACCAAAGCAAGGGTTTTATTTTTGCACAGTGGGGAGGAGGTATTTCAGGGAGAAGAAACAAGGAATCTCTAGGCAGAAACAAATTTAAAGCCTGGGAGAAAAAGACAGAGGGCCAGGATAGCTACGTGATAATGAGCAAGGCTTAGAGTGGTACAAGACGGAGTCCCAGCAGTCAGGTTGGATGCAGACCCTTCTGTGGAGACCTTGAGGGCAAGATAACAATTTTAAGTTCTACAGGGTTTAATTTGACAATGATCAGACTGAGTTTCTAAAAATAATATTAGGTCTGGGGCATAAATAGATTGTGTGGAGTTGAGACTGGAAGCCCAGAGGAAGCAGCTATGGGAGTCCAGGAGAGACACTGCAGCAATGGTCCTGAGAAAACTATTACAAGAAATAGAACCAAACCAAACAGAGCACATCCCACTTGTCTCACCCATTTCCTTGAATATAAGTCCACTTTGCTCAAGAGCTCTCAAAAAGCCCTCACTCTTTGCCACCAATGTTTCTGAATCTTTTCAAGGAGAAACAATTGGATTTGCAAACTCTACCAGCTTGTGCTCCTAAGTGGCATTAATTCCCCACCCTTGAACTTGGAACCCTCCCAGTAGTTTGTCATCTCTCTGGCCCCAGGACACCTTCTTCCATGTTTGCATAAAGTCTCTGAGGGAAGAGCGAGTCGTGACAGCATGTGCTCTGTCCTGGACACTCTGTGAAATACATGTGAGAAACACACAAATGGGCAGAGCCATCGACAGTTCTTCAGTCTGTAGCTGCGCCCGTTTAACACTAGGTTTGATAATAAATGTTTCCTATCAAATTTATTTTTTTTAAGATTTTATTTATTTATTCATGAGAGACACAGAGAGAGGCAACTTATCAAATTTCTTTGGGAAAAATAATCACTGTCTTTTGACAGCAGTGACTTCTTTCTGACCTATCATCAACAGCATTATAGCTAAATGGGAGTACAAATTTCTAAGTAGCATCAATGCCATGACCTACGGTAAACATATCAGCTTATTGACGTGCTTTGGTAAAGAACAGGGATTAGTATTGTGATGGCTGAAAGTGATATCATGTCAAGTTTAGGGTTCTCTTTTGCCTTCTTACTATTACCTTCTCCTAAGGACTACTTACTAGCCAGAGAAAGGATACAATAAACATCCTTTTTAATTTTAACTCACAGGATTCCAGAACAGGACAACATGATCTGAAGATCTGGCAACAGTTAGAGTAACTTTTGAAATCTGCAATGCAGTCATTCTGATATTCAGAGAGTTCTAGAAAACATCATAAAGAAATGTAAAAGTTCAAACTAAAATTTCTACTAAAAAATATGCTAGATTTTTTTTTCAAAGATTATTTGAGAGAGCAAGAGAAAGTGATCATGAACAAAGGGGAGGAATAGAAGAAGAAGCAGACTCCCCACTAAGCCGGGAGCCCGATGCAGAACTCAATCCTAGGACTCTGGTATCATGACCTGAGCTGAAGACAGAGGTTTAATCCACTGAGCCACCCAGGCACCCTATGCTGTATGTTTAATTCAAATAAAAGCAAATTAGATGTTTGTGAAAGAAGCTAAATGGCACAGCAAAAAGAGAGTAAGGTGGGAAAAGCTGCTTGAATATTAACATAGGCATTTTAGATTATTTGTTTACCTGCTTAAGAAACTCATTTATGCCTGAAGTTAAAAAATATTTCATGTAAAAGATAATTGTCTACAAGTGAGACTAAGTTATTTCAGAATTCCCAACAGGGAGTAAAGCAGTCTTTGCTAAAAATGAAGAAAAAATTAATATTGAAAGAACTTTAGAATTGCATATGAAATTCAGTATTTTGTTCTATAGTCAATTATTCGGTTTTTTCCTTTTTTTTTAAGGGAAGGAGCAGAGGGAGAGGGAGAGAGAGAATCTTAAGCAGGGTCCATGCTCAGAGTGGGCTCAATCAGGACTCAATCTCACAACCCTGAGATCATGAACTAAGCAAAAACTAAGAATCACATGCTTAACCAACTGAGACACCAAGGTGTTCCAATCATTCATTTTTTTAATTGTAAATGATCCAACAATGTACATTAGTAGAACTGGTTAGGCATCAATTACAAATGATTGCATTGTTTATTCTTTACCACAGAATATAGGGAGAAGATCTAACAAGAGGCAGGGAATCTCAGAAACATATTTATAAATATGCTTCTCAAAAGTTTAAAAATATTCTCAAGTTAAGAATATGAATTATGAAATTCTTCAAGATATGGTGAAAAATCAACATATATAACTTGAAGCAATTGTAATCCTGGGAGATGGTGCTCTCTCTCGTGGGCTATTCATTTTCCCATTAATTCCTGTGGGCTTAGGTGAAGAGATCACAATGGACAAAGCATGGTCCTGGATATTGAGATCACAGAAAGGAATGAGATGAGAAATTCTGTCTACGGGAGTTGTTCTTAACATATGCACACATAAGTACACACAAAATCTATAAATTCTTTAAGAGTGCTCTCAAAATGTCTAAAACCCATCCATGGAATAATATGCCAATTGTATACTGGGTTAAGAAATGACAGATTTGAAGAGGAAAAAGGCAAGATGCCACTCACCCACCAACTCCACATTCTAATGCTTCACAGAGTACTTGACTAACCTAGAGCTACAAACAAACATCAGTGGATCAACCTTGTTGGTCTACTGGGTACTAGAAGGAATAAATACTACCAGGCAAGGAAGGCAACCTCCCAAACAAGACCCAGAGGGCCCACTGAGCTGTCCAAGACTCTGAATTCCCCTCGGTCAGAATGGTACCTATATTAAGCTTATACACACCTATACTTTTAAAGTCAGCTAGCTGCCCCAAAACTAAGCTTGCATAATCCTAAGTGCCTTACAGCAGTTTCTTTGTTAAGATAAAATATCAACACCTTTACAAAGTGAGTTATCCTATGCTGGGGGTGAGCCTGAGTATGAAGTCTATACTCTTTTTCATCTGTAGTACAGTTTAAATTGCATATGCATAGTGTGTGTATGTGGAGGGGGGAGGTACATCTTTTTAAATAAATGAGGTTAGTCTCAAATACAAGGTGATAAATCCATTATTTGTTTTTATCTTCACCTTTGAACAATACAGAAAATAATTTCCCATACTATCACTGGTGCCACAGTCTTTAAAACCTGCTCCTGTCTTAGACTGTTCACACTGCTGCAACAGAAGGCCACAGGCCAGTAGCTTCTTTCTCATGGTTCTGGGGTCTGGAAGTGTGAGACAGTGTGCCAGTATGGCCAGGTAAGGACTTTCTTTTGGGTTGTAGACTTCTCATTGTATCCTCACTTCTCATTGTATCCTCACGTGATAGGCTAGGGAGTTCTGTGAGGGTGTCTTCCAGAAGGGCATTAATCCCATTCACCAGGGCTCTACCCTTACC
This sequence comes from Canis lupus familiaris, assembly GCF_011100685.1. NCBI lineage: Eukaryota > Metazoa > Chordata > Mammalia > Carnivora > Canidae > Canis > Canis lupus. Next base: position 8,131,316 of record NC_049232.1, read on the forward strand.
TGTCAGAGGCCCCACTTATTAATACCATCACATTTGAGAGCCTAAAGTTCAACATATCAATTTGGGGAGAGGCAGTACCAACAGGAAGACACAGAAGTTCCTTCCTATCTCCCAAGTATACCGCCATATTAACTTATAATAAATTAACAAAATCTCTATTTGATTTCTGATTTTAAAATCTCAGTAAACTAATAATCCACATAGAGTTGGATAGCATAGAAAGGAATAATATCCTTAAGCAAATAGTTAACTTCAAAAAAGATGGCCACTAACATCAGTATTATGTTAAGAAATGTTGATATTCCCAATTAATGCACTAGAACAAGAAAATATGAAAACAAAACATAAAAAAATCAGAAAGAAGGATAAAATATCGTCATTATTTATATATATTAATGAGGCTATCTTTGAACACAGAAATGACAACTTTCCAGTTTAATTTTTTTCCAAAAATTAAATCAATATGAGACTTCAATAAGGCAGTCTGTTGAAATTACATATGTACAAATCAACCACTTCCCAATGTGCCTATAATAATCAGGACAAAGAATGAAAACTATCACCAGCAAAAATATGTACATAGGTTTAAGATGAAACAAAGTAAGGATTATAAAGTCTAGTAAACCCAAAGAAAACTACAGAAAACATACAGACAAGTGCAAAGAAAGTGACTTAATTCTATGATACTGAAGAGCAAAACTAATTTCTACATATTATAGAAATGAAAATTCTCCAAATGTTAATCTATAACTTTAAATGCAATTCCAGTAAAACTTTCAACAGTATTTTATTTTAATTTGATGGAGCTTCTCCTGCAGAAAATAAAATGAATTATCAAACTCTTTAGGAAAATAAATAAGGAAGAAATTGCCGTATTAGATACTAACAGCTACCATAAAAATACAATAATGTAAACCTCCCATTATCAGCTTATATATAGAAAGCTAGGTTAATGGGCCTTTTGAAATGCCATGTGTGAAATATCACATGGGTAGAAGAGTTAAAAAGAAAATGAGCAGGCATAAAGAAAATTTTCTAAAAATCAATGAATCTGTATCTAATTTTAGGATGAGGAAATGCTTGCTAAGTCAACATGTAAAGTCAAAATTTACATATGGTTATTAATAATTGATTGCATAAAGTTAAGTGTGCCATCATACAAGAAACCTAGACAATATTAAATGGCATAAGCCAAAACAGGACACATATCTTCCAATATATGACAGACAAAGTTAATATTCTTGGTATATAAATAAATATTACCAAATATCTCAATAACAAAGTGATAATATATATGAATAAGAAACTTATAAAAGAAGACAACCAAAGAGCAAATTATTATATTAGAAGTATTCAATCACAACAGTACTCCAAAATATACATTAAAATGAGATACTGTATCCGTTCATCAAACAGCTGTTTAAATATGGCACGTCCTGTAGGTAACAGGTTCTCAAAGTATAGTCCCTAGACCAACAGCATGAGTACAATTTGGGAACTGACTAGAAATTCAAATTCTGGGATCCTACAATATACTTTTGAATCAGAAACTCTAGCAGTGGGGTCCAGCAATGTGTAATTTAATAAGCCCTCTGGGTGATTCAACTGACACTTAGGTGTGAGACTTTCTGGTTTAAGGAAACAAAAAACAGACAGATATCTGTTTTCTCGAGGAACTTGATTCTGGGAGAGGAGGGCAGACTATAAATCAATAACAAAATAACTGAATGATATATTTTGATCAGAGAAATAGGAAGAGCATAGAAGGAAGAGATTGGGAGTACCAAGGCAAGGACCTACCTATAATTTAAAATAAGGCACTCAGGATAGACATCCCTGAAAATGCAGCTTTTGAGCAAATGGCTTAATAAAGATGAGGATGTTTATCTACATAGTTATCTGGAAAGAAAAGAATTCCAGACAGAAGATCAATCAGTGCAGATGTCATTGTGTGTTTGAGGGTCTTAAAATCATAAAGAGCAGAGTGAGAACAGAAAAGACTACCAGATAAAGATCAGAAAGATCATGGTCCAGAGGCCAAACCATATAAGGCTTACATTACAAATGATTGAAAGGACTGGCTTTATTCTAAAAAAACAAAAACAAAAACAAAACAAAACAAAAAAACAGGATACCACTTTAGGTTTGTGAGCAGGGGTATGGCATAACCTTGCTTAAAATTCCCTCTGGTTACTATGTTCAAAATAGACTATTGACAGGGAGTTATAAACTCAGGGGAGCCAGGCCATTGACTATCAGAGGAACCCAGGTGAGAAATGTTGGTGGCTTAGATCTGAGATGTTAACAGTGTGGTGGAGATTGGATGTTAGTTATAAAAATAATACAAGAGGGCACCTGGGTGGTTCAGTGGTTGAGCATCTTCCTTAGGCTCAGATCATGATCCCGTGGTCCTGGGATCCAGTCGACATTGGGCTCTTCACAGGGAGCCTGCTTCTCCCTCTGCCTATGTCTCTGCCTTTCTCTCTGTGTCTCTCATGAATAACTCAATAAAAACTTTAAATTAAAAAAAAGAATAACACAAGAAAGAACAGTGACTCCAAAGTTTTTAACACAAGCAACTAAATAGATAGAACTGTCATCAACTGAGATATAAAAGCCTATAGGTCAAAATGTTATGTGGAGAAGGATTAGTTCAGTTATGGACATCCAGATTTTGAGATGTCTGCTAGACATTGAGTCGTGTAACAGGAAAGTGTATAGTTCATTGGAAGGGTCTGGACCTAAAACTAGCAAGAAAGGTTTAGAGGCTTTGATTCCTGGCCAGTGATTGTAAGTGGTCATAAGCTTTCAGAGAAAGTGAGCTTTGTTTGTTGATTCTTTCGTTTTCTATGCTAGCATTAGTTATTCTTTAATAGCAAAGAAATACATTGCAACCAACAAAGAAGAGTGTTAGAGGAGCAAAACCAACTTTATGTGTTACTGTGGAAGACATGTGAAGAAACTGTGTCAAAGAAGAATAATCGATTATAGCAAATGCCATTAATACATCAAATCCACATGGACTGAGAATAAATTACTGAGCTTTTCTGTGTGCTGGTCTCTGGTGGTCCTTACAAAAATAGCTTTTACTGAGTGGTGGAAAAGAGTTGGACCAGATAGACTGGAGGGAGAAGGGGAGGAATGGGATTAGAGACCACATGTATACACAACCTGTTCAGGGGATTTTGCTATAAAGGGGGGCAAAGAAATGAGGTGTTAACTGGTGTGTGTGTGGGGGAAGGAATAAGGAAAATTTTTTAATATTGGAAAAAATATTGAATTAGTGTGTTATTAAAGGGATAAGCTCACAGAGAGGGGGAAATTTATGATGTGGGAGACAGAAGAATTGTGAGTACAATGTTCTAGGGTATGTGAGATGGGACATATTTAGGGCACCAGGGTAAGGGTCCATGATTTATAAAGCAACTCAGAGAGTTCATGTTCTGGAAAGTGAGAAAGCAGCATGTGGTGCTGGGAGGCTGTGGCATATCTCTTCCGATCATTTCAACTTTCTCAGGGAAGTGGGAAGCAAGGACATCGGGGAAGGGGGTAGAACTTCGAGATTTGAGGAGCGAAGACTGCAAGATGGGGAAGGAGAGTGCAGAAAGTGCTGGATCCAGGCAGGAGCTCACGAGCTTTGGGCTCATGAAGAAGGGTGGCTGAGTTGTGTCTCCGTGTTTTGTTTTGTGTTTTCCCTAGCCACACTCCTCCTCAGGTACAGAGCAGTGTAGGAGTTGGGTTTTGCCTGGATTGTAGGTTTGTCAAATGAGTCCGATAAAGCAAGAGGTCAGAGAGCATCATGGATGTTTCCAAAGGGATGATGATACCAGCTGGCCATGAAGTTTACTTTGCAAAGAAGGACACTGAGGTAGGTCCAAGCAGATAAATCCATTCTAGAGGAACAACTTGAATTTGACCCCACTTCTAGTATGAGCTAGTATTTGAGAATAAATATTTATTCATTTTCCTCCCAACATAGAACAATAATATATTATTCCTCTCAGGAACCAATTATTTCTAAGCTTCGCAGAATCCATTTTGAAACACCCCTCTTAGTGTAGGGGCATTTATTTCCAATGACACTCCACCATGCAAAAGAAAGAAGAGACAAGCATATGAATGTGACAATGAAAGAACTGCTCCTTTTAAAAAAATTATCAATTTTCTAGAAGGCATTATTTATTCCTTCTATTCAGTCAGAATGGAGTAATATTCACCAATGTTCTTTCCCTAAAGATAACTTTGTCCATTTCTTCTCCACGACTCCAATCTTATTTTTGCCAGCAAAGTTGTTAACAGAAGTTCCAATCGCCTTTTTTTTTCTTCCTTGCACACTGAGAAGGGGACACAAGAAAACTCTCCAACCACATAGATACACCCAGTGTCTAATGTTGGTCCATTCTTAGAGTTACCATGACCACAGACTTAGTTACACATAATATGGCTGCAGCTCACATACACCCACCTGCAGAGTAAAAGCAGCGTATCCTCCAATGGGGGATCTGACTCAGATTAATAGGGCAATGTTCACTCTATGCCAATGTGTTATCAGAATTATCTTATCATTGGACTTAAAACATTCTAACGCATTATATTTTAGAAAGCTATGATCTTATGTCGGATAGGTAGGTAGATAAATAAGAATTTCTTGCATTCTAGAATTGCAATTCAATCCTTTTGAAGTTTTTATGTTGGCTTCTTTTTCTCTTTCCATCTAGACAATCCCTTATGCCCATATGTGTTTACGGCACAAATCTATTTGTGTGTAATGTCTCCCTCTGCTCCACTATAAAATCGCATATGTTAGACGACAATGCTTGTATGCAGCAGGGATCTTTGTGAACCGGATTATAACTAAAAGGAACATTCATGCTGAGTCCTTGATGAAGAAAAAACCCTCATTGTTTAAAAGGAAACAATCATCTCCACGTTGCATTTTCTTTCCCTCTACCTAGAAGATCTGAACAACATTGGAGACAACGTCCTGGTTCTAGAGTTTGTGAAAAGGAAAATAAGAATCTTTGTTAGTTAGTTATTTTTAAATCACAGATACAACTCGATTCTCATTTGTTACTGAGACTTAACAAGCAAAAATTATAAAGTAAGGTTTGGGAAAAAAATATCAAAGGGGCCTCTCTTTTTCTGCCTTAAGGAAGAGAAGTCCTTCAGGACAAGGCTGATGCTGCATGAACACTCACAACACGGTTGCTACACTGCTGATCGGGTGGTAAGCTAATTTCAAGGGTAAAGTATAGGTTTGGGATTTATGCCTGGTATAAAATATAATCAACTTTCATTATTTCCATGACTCATAGGATTTTAATCTTTTCTAATTAGATGTGATTACTATTCTTTCTCAAAGCAGAATGACATCGAAGCATAAAAAACATGAGGTGCCACATATATAAAGGGGAAAAATGACAAAAAAGGAAAAATACCAGTATCGTTGGCAAAATAAGACCTTTTTTTGTCCTCAGGTGACAATGGCCATTCTCTCGGTGAGAAAAAGGGACTCTGTGACAAAGCATGGAAGGTAATTATCGTCTTTTAAAAATATTCTTTTGCAACACGTGAATCAAGGTTCAAGGAGAGAAATAATTTCCACGTGGAAAGCAAAATTTTAATGTCAGAGCTGGCACATTTTAATGAGGGTAATTCAGCTCATCAGAATACACTGTCTTCTAAATATTATGAATACTATACTTTTCCACCAAACACTATTCTTTCTTCTTTCTATACCTCCTGGTAAACGAAAACCAGACTTTTATATAGAAGTCAAAGAAGATACCTTCCCAATCCAAAAGAACCGAAGACACAGAGTTCTAACGGCAGTGGTAAGAGCTGTTCCCATAAAGATCTGTCAGAGAAGCAAAAATGTACATGAAAGATTCCAGATGCCCTCATTCTCCATTTAGGAAGGTGTTTTATCAAAATTATTTATTCGTGCAGAGAAATTCTTGACACAGTTTCTCTTGCACATGAGTTCTTCAGTGAGCACTTTCGTTCCATGTAGATTCTGCAAAATAAGTTGTTAAGTAGATAATTGGTAAAATTAGGTTCAAACAACACAAATGTAACAAGTTATTTTACAATTACACAGTCCACTTGTCATAAGAATTGTACAATTCTTTTGGGAAAAACAATCTGTTTTGAGACCCGGACTAACTACTTAAGCTGTCTACACTGATCAAATCAACGGGTAAGTGTTAATTTTAATTTTCTTCTTCGCTTTATATTATGCTGGGAGAAAAAAAAGTCAATAAAACAAAATAGTAAGTTTTACTAATTAAAATTATAAAGATCCACCTTTTAAATGCTGCCTTACGTGGTTCAATCTGCAAGACATGAAATTGGAAATTTTTATACAAATAAATTGCACAACATAAGGGAATCCCCCAGGTCATTATTTTATTTCCAAATTTATGATTGCCAAACTCAGATAAATCCTGGATCCTGGATGGGCAGCAAAGATTACCCAGATTACCAAAGTTTTCCTAATTGGCAATTCATAACTTCCAGCTGCTCTGAACGAAACCTATCACCCATTGAAATGTTGACATTTTCTGCCTCATTAAAATCTCCTGCAATATTCCGCTTGAATATATTGTTCAATTAGCCATTATTTCTGAAGATATACAAAGAGGTGATAAATGATTAGGATGCCAAATACAATTTGTGGTGTCAAAACAAGCTTATTTACACTGTATTCAGTATATTCGTTATTAGACAATATGTTGCTCAATATCATGATGGTCATGATCCCATTACCTTTTGTACCTCAAAATGTAATTCTTTTATGGTTTTGGTTTTCCCATGAAATCATCATTATTCCCAATATATTTTCATAATTATTAAAGTCTTTTAAGGATTTTTTTTTTTTTTCTAATTAGCTCTAGGCCCAACATGGGGCTTGAACTCAGGACCCAATTGAGAATAAGAGTCTCGTGCTTTAATGACTGAGCTGGCTGGGCTCCTCCATTTTAAGGATTTTCTTTAACCAAATTAAAAGGTCTCTTAAAATCCCTTGATAAAATTTTAGTGAGTTAGATACAATTTAAATTTACTTTTATTGGGCAAAATGTGTACAATAATCTCTCACTGCTTCATCGTTTATGCATCTGCCATGTGGATCCCAGCCATATGAGATCACTGTATAGATAGATTTGCATAGAAGATACAGATTGCTTGAGTGATTCGGTGGGTTGAGCATCCAACTCTTGGTTTCCACTCAGGTCGTGATCTCATGGGAGTGGGATTGGCTCCAAACTCAGCAGGGAGTTTGACGAAGATTCTCCCCCTCTATCCTTCACCCTACTTGTACATCCACTCTCTCTCTTTCTCAAATAACTAAATCTTTTTTTTTTTTAAAGAGGATACATATCACTAATTAGTAATTTCTGGATTTCGGGTCTATGCCAGAAAATTTAAGAGAGAATTTCCCAGAAAGAGGAATTCCAAGTAATGAGAGTCTTACTTATCCAACTCCAATCTGTTTTTATCTATTAAAAACAAATATTTCCTTACATTCCAAAATTAATAAAATCAACATAAATTAATTACATTTTGTAGAGAAGTGTCTTTTTTTCAGTTGCCCTAACCCCACAGCGCATGGCATGATGCATATGGTACTAAAGTAAAATATGTTCAAAATACTTAAGGTTTGTACAGGTAAGGTTTTTTCCTGATGAATAAAATACTACAATTGTTACAGTGTCATACAGCACATTGAAGCATAACATATTGCATAATTACATAGTATGTTTAGGGCAGTTAGTAGGATTTCTGACAGTCTTAGAGAATGTTCCACATTCACTAATGTTTCACTTCACTAACTTCCATTCTTCTTTAGTAGCAACAATAGCCATGATAAATATTGCAATCATTTGTCACTTTTATTTTTTTCCACGATGTTCTTGGGATTCCTTTATCCAATTCCTTTTGGGAGAGGTTAATGTAGGAATCTGAAGACTCTGGAAACATGGAATGTAGACAGTATTCTCCAATAAAAGTAACATCAAAGTCTGAATTGCTGGATTCAGGTTGTCTCTCCTTGAATTTGGCCCTACTAATAAAGTGAAATAAGCCAAAAATATTCAACTTTCCTTGGCATCTTTCTCAGGGTATGTAAGAGAAACATTATAATATTTTTTAAAGCAATGTAATACACGTCATTTTACTGACTTGTGAAGATCAGTGTTTGCTGAAACTGAAACTGTTAGATGAAATTAATCTATTCCAGGCAGTAGAATATTTGTGCTTCACTCCATTCTAATGTTGATCAGCATATTGTACTAAACATGAACCTATTCGGATAAATAAATCTTCAAAAAAACCCACAAAAGTTCACTCTTTTTTTTTTTATCATTGATTAGTTATCCATTATATGGATATACCACAAGGCACTGATCATTTATCTCTGTGGGTACATGGGTGGTTTTCAGTTTTTAGCTATTAAAACTAAAGTGGTTATGAACATTTATGGATGTGTAGACAAATTCTTTTATTTCTCTTAGATAAATGCTTAGAAGTGGAATGTCTGAGTCATTTGGTAGGTATATATTTTTTTGCTTTATAGGAAATTGGCAAACTGTTTTTTGAAATGGTTTACCATTTACATTCCCACCAGGGTGTATGAAAATTCCAGTTCTGAGTTCTTACCCATTCTTGAAATAATGATGTTTTAATATTAGGGATTCTAGAGGCTTTATATGAGTAGCTCTTTGTGGTTTTAATTTACATTTCCATATAGAACTGTGAATATTGAACAATTTGTAAAGTGGTAATATGCTATCTTCTTTAGTAAAGCGTTCAAATCTTTAGGTCATCTTTAAATTGGGTTGTTTGTCATATTAATTTTGAATCGTAGGATTTCTTTATATAGTCTAAATATAAGTCCTCTGTCAAATATATATTTTGAAAACACTTTTCCCAGTCAATGACCTGTCTTTTCATTTCTGTAAAAGTGTCTTATAAAGAACAAATGTTTTAGTTTCAATGAAGTGCTACTCACCACTTTTTTTTCTGTAGTTCATGCATTTGGTGTTCAATGTAAACTATGTTGGCCAAATCTAAGCCACTCTAGCTTTCTGTTGTTTCATGTTAGCGTGTAACTCACAATTTTATCCTTTTATTTTTAACCTTTTTGTACGTTTGCATTTAAAATGTGTGTCTTCTAGGTAGTTTATAGTGGGGACTTGCTTTTTAAATCTAATATGTGACTCTGCCCTTTAACTGGACTGTTAAGCCATATGCATATTATGTCATCACTGATAGGATGGTGTTTAATCCTATCTTGCTTATGATTTTTTATGTGCCCTACTTATTTTGTGCCCCATTTTCTCTCCTTTCCAACCTTCTTTGGATAAAGTATTTTTATGATCCCATTTTTATCTCCTTTATTGATCCAACAGCTATACCTGGTTGTGCACTTGTTTTTGTTTGTGCATTTGCATCTGTTTTTCAGTGGATGCCTCGAAGATTTTAGTACATTTCTTTAATTTACCATAGCCTACTCTCAATTCATGTTAACCTGGCTCACATATAACAAAAAGGCCTTGCCATAGTACATTTAAATTTCTCTTCTCCCAGTTTCTACTCTCTCATAGTCAGAGAACATACACACTTCTACATACCTTAAAAATTCCAAAATTCAGTCTTGTTATTTTTAAAAGACTCCACTATATTTTAAGGAGATTTTTAAGATAAAAGAAACACACAACTTTTATATCATCGTATCATTTCCAGGGTTCATCCTTCCTTTATGTAACCTCAGATTGCTATCTGGTCACATTTTTCTTCTGTCCAAAGTACTTCCTTTACCATTTCTTAGAGTACAAGTCCGATCATTATGAACTCTTTCAGCTTTTGTATGTCTGAAGGAGGCCTTGTTTTATCTTCTTTTTGAAAGATACGTTCACTGGACATAGAATTTCAGATTGATAGGTTTTTGTTGCTTTCAATTCCTTGAAAAGGTTGCATTTACTTTTTTCTGGCTTCCATTACTGCTAAGCAAGATCTGCTCTTATTCTTATCTTTGTGCTCTGTATACAACATATCTTTTTTTAAAAATGTTTTTAAGATTTTCTCATCACTGGCTATAAAAATTTGAATAGGATTTTGGTACAGCTCTTTCATTTTGTTTGTATTCATATCTTACTGAGCTTTGTGGGGCTCTGAGCTTATCATTTGTATCAAATTTAGAAAAATTCTGACCACTATTTTTTAATTAATAAACTTAAATCTTTGGAGAAGTTTTAGGTTCATAGCAAAGTTCAGCAGAAAGTGCAAAAACCTCCCACATACCCCAATTCACCCCCCCAACCATTGACATTCCACACAGAGTGCTACATTTGTTACCATCAGTAAATCTGCAATGACACAAGGTTATCATCCAAAGTCCAGAGTTTAGAGTCCTGTCTCAGTATTGTACACTCTATGGGTTCTCATAAGTATATAATGTTATGTATCCACCACTGTAGTATCATACAAGATAGTTTCACTGCCCTAAAGATCCTTGCGCTCTGCTAGGTTATTCCCTTTCTTCCTGGGATGGAACCACTGGCAACCACTAATCTTTCTACTGTCTTCACAGTTTTGTCTTTTCCAGAATGCCATATGGTTGGAATCATACAGTATGCAGGCTCTTCAGATTGGCTTCTTTCACTTAGTAATATGCATTTAAGTTTTTTCCATGTCTTTTCATGGCTTGATAGCTCGTTTCTGACATGATGTCAAACATCGTTTCATCTGCTTCCATCCCATCTGTGTATCTTCTTTGGGGAGGTGTCTCTTCAGATCCTTTACCCATTTTTTTTAAAGATTTTTATTTATTTATTCATGAGAGACACACAGAGAGAGGCAGAGACTCAGGCAGGGGGAGAAGCAGGCCCCCTGTGGGGAGCCCGATGTGGGACTCAATCCCGGGTCTCCAGGATCACACCCTGGGCTGAAGGCCGCGCTAAACTGCTGAGCCACCCGGGCTGCCCCTTTACCCATTTTTGAACCAGGATGCTCATTTTCTTAGAGATGAGTTTTAAGAGTTCTTTGTGTATTCTGAACAACAGTCCTCTATCAGTGTCTTTTGTAAATATTATCTCCCAGTCTATGACTTCTCATTTTTCTGAGCCATTATTTTTCAAGTAGTTTGTACTTCTCCCTTCCCTTTTGGGGATTCTCTGTTACACATATCTTAAAACACCTGAAGTCATCCCAGAGCTGATGTGGTTCACCTTTTCTGTTTATATTTAAGTTTGGATGGTTTTTTTTCTCTTATCACATGCTCATATTGACTTCTCTTTTCTTCAGTAATGTTTACTGTGCAGCTAATCTGCTATTAATTTCCTCCAGTGTATTTTTCATCTCCAATTTTGTTTTTTTTTATCTAAAAGTTTGATTAGCCCCTTTTTCATATCTTCCACAGATCTCCCTCATACTTTCATTCTTTCCTTTACCTTCTTGAGTATATGGAATCTATTTATAATAACTCTTAACTTCTGTGCCTATTAATTTTTCATCTGTGTCATTTCTGTCTCTATTGATTATTTTTTTCTCCTCATTATAGGCTGAGTTTTCTTACTTCTTTGCCTGACTAGTAATTTTGGATGAGCTGCCAAACTTTGTGAATTTCACCTTATCACTGTTGAGTATTTTTATATTACTTTATATATTCTTGAGCTTTATTCCAATGTTCAGTTAAGTTACCAATAATCGGTTTAATCCTTTCAAAGCTCTATTTCAACCTTTGTTAGGTGGAACCAGAACAGCCTTTTAGTCTAGAACTAACTCGACCCTTCTGAGTACTTTGATGCCTATGCATTACAAGGTTTCTCTATGCTATCTAGAAGATCATGAAGCCTTCCTAGTCCTGTGCAAGCTTTGTGGATTGTTTTGTCTTCCCTGTCTAGTTCTTTTCCTGGCCTCAAATAGTCTCCTCAGATGCATGCTCTCCTCAGTATCAGCTGAAGACTAAGGAGGAGACTTGAGCTCTCCTGAGCTCACTCTCTCTGCCTCTCTCATTTTATGTGTAGCTCTCTCCTCTCCAGTATCCTGCCCTGCAAATTTCAGCCACATTGGCTTAACAAAATTTTGAAGTCTATCTCTCCAACTAGATTTTACCAACCTTCCCCTTTTCCTGTGCTATGCCATAGAAACTCTCTCTAAGCAGTAAGGCGGGACAAGCATAGGTACTTACTGTTTGAAGTGAATCAGTATCCTGTACTGTGTTGTGTCCTGTTTCTGCAATCCATTATTTGAATTATTTTGTCTGACTTTGGTTATTTAGCTTTGACAGGCAAATCCAGTGTCCACTGGTCTATTAGAAACAGAAGCAGAATTCTGGTACTTTTGATTGTAGAAGATCTCTGTTGTTTATTTGCTCCTCATAACATGGCTTAGCAGGGGGGTTAAAGGTCACTCAAGAAGCTCCTTGGACTTAGAGCATTTTGAGGTGGCCACAGAAGCCAAAGTCTGCAGCTGCCCCAACCTAAAAGACCTTGACCAGAAGCAGTCATTTAGGATTGGTTCTCATCAAAGCGCACTTGCCCAGTCAACCTAAAGAATATTCAGCTAGTATACCTAACTCGTTGGTGCTCTTTTACCTTCTTACAGGAAATAAAGCCATAGGAAATTGGAAATTGCTAAAACTGAGGTTTGTATAGGCAGTGCTTTGGAAGAACAGACCTAGCAGAGCCTGATGGCTTCCAGGCTAGGGCAGCCACCAAGATATCCTCTGGCATCCCGACTTCTTCTGAGAGAGGCCTTGCATGCACTAGATGAAGCCTAGCATCAATCCTGGCTTTCCTACTTCAGGAAGCACTAATTATCCTTTGCCTTCTCTCTTCAGGATACAGAAATGCTGGGTCTCGCTTGCCAGTACCAGGTTGCTCTAGCACACCCCATAGCTGATGAGAAACAGGGCTGGAGGCTGTCTGCCTCTTTATCTTGCAGCAAAGCAAGAGCTGATGTTGTCCTGGTACAAAGAAGCTTAGTTCTATCACCACCATCACATTTGCCTATCTTTAAAAATAATACAAGTGAATTGTCCAAAGTGCAAAGAAAAGTAATACTGAACATTAAAAAAAATCCTAAGACACAGAACCATTGCTCAGATATTGTTTTACAGACTTTCTGTCTTATACCAAAACATGGAGGGTTTTATGAAAAGATACATGTGTGCGTGTCCATGTGCACATGGACACACACACACACACATCTATACCCACATCTATTTTTTAAACTTTTTTCACTCCCCTTATTCTGTGACTATTCAAACAATTGCATAATATAACATTCATCACTGGGTATAACATATTTAAACATTCCTCAATAGTGAAATATTTCAGTAGTTACAATTTTGAGGATCACCAGATTATGCCACATTAAGTAGTCAAATGTCAAATTAAACTGGGTAAAATATTCTACAGGGTTTTTGTTATGCTATTTAAATTTGTACTTTTTGTTGCTATGCTTTTGATCTACTGATCAACTCACAGTGAGTTGATGTCCAGATATCCTAAAGAGGTTAGGGAGTGGTATGTGGGTGTGTGACCATGGCCAGGCCAGTTCACTATGTGAATCAGGGCACACCTAAGAGTTTGAGCTGGCATAAGTGGCAGAGTCATAAAAGGCCTCACTCACCAAAATATCTCCTCTTGATTGGTCTGTCAGAACTTTCTAATTTTCCTGTCACTCCATAAAGACCTTCAAAAGGTGCTGTGCATTTTAACTAGGCGAAAATAGACTTTTACTTGAGTAACATTATCAGAGATGAGTGTATCAAATTATTCCATTACACCCATTATCATTTAAAAGAATGCACAGTCCTGAGAGGGACTTAGGATATAGACAAGCTTTGATTGGCAGCAGAACGTCTGAAGCAGATACTGATGGTGATGAAATGTTAGGTGCAGTATATGTTTGGGGTGACCATGGCTTTCAGCCCAAACATCTGTAGAAGACCTAAGGACAAATATAAAATGTCATGTTCCCAGCCACACCAAAGGGCTGTGTCCAAAGGCCATTTGCCACATGCATCTGTGGGAGTGCAGACATATTTGAAGTGTAGCCAGGAGAGGAATGAGATGGATAGGGCGAAGGATCCTATCTTTGTTCTTTGCTATACCTTCTCACAGGGCATATATCCTGGCTCCAGGAAAAAAACTGTTAAGACTTTTCTCAAGAGCCAGAGAGCCAAGCAACTCTCATTGGTGTTAGAACATACCAGAACGTATACCAGTGGGTGTGAAGCGCCAATCTTCATCTTCAATTTCTGACAGAGAGGATATAGTCATTTTTGTATTACAAAATGTGTCCTGCTATTTTACTTAAGAACAGTAACGATAACACCATCTCAGAGCTACTTGCTCTCATAAGTGATTATCAAATATTTTTATAAGCCCGAATGCACAATGGAATACCCTGATGCATGAACAGTTTCTCTTCCATGTAGAGAAGAACCACTAATGAAGTAGGGGTCAAATATGGATATACCCCCAGTCACAACACCTTGACATTTCCCAGTTCATCCCACCAGCAATTTCCCAGTTCATCCCACCAGAATTCATGCACATCAAGTGCAGAAAGAGCAATTTGCTCATCCCTGAGAACTTTCCTCTTTCCTCTCATCTTTTTCTCACAAAAGAAGTATTCAGTATCTCCTATCTGGCTGTTTAACTGCCAAGTGCACACACAAAACTTCTAGACCAGTGAGCTGCACTGACATACACTTCATTTTGAACAAAGAACATAAACAAATGACCTGGCTATCTTGACACCGAACAGGCATTGCTGTTCTATGTTAACTCCTACTACTCTGTTCTTTATTAGGAACCAAAAATGGACAAAAGAGAGAAAGGGGAAGAGAGGTGGAAAGAAAACAGAACGTTCGTCAGCTCACCACCCTGAGATTCTCTAACACTATGGTAAACATTTTGGCACAAAAAAAGCTTTAAACTCTTGGTTAGGAACAACTCTGTTGCATTAATTAATAACTGTAGCATGGTGCCTCAGTGAACATGCTATGGAATCCGACTGGCCAGATCTCCTGGCTCCGCCTCTCACCAGCTGTGTGACCTTGACCAGTCCCTTAACTTCTCCATGCCTCAGGTTTCCGGTCAGTAAAATGGGATAACAGTAGGACCTCTCTCACAAGGACACCGATGATTAAATGATATATGTAAAAGCTATTCAAAATGCATCAGACTCATGGAAAGAGCTTTATAAATGGTAGCTGTTGCCATTATCTTTATCATCATCATTATTATTACTAAGGACCTAAAAGGTGATGCCCATGGCAGAGAATGAGAGAAACCTAACACATGGTCTCTGTTCCCAAGGACCTTCAGTCTCAAGAGAAATAAAAGCTCCACTGAGGCAAGAGTGAGAGAGTGCAAGGGCTTCTCATTACCAGTCCAATAGAAACTCTGAGGTCAGGGTCAGCACAGGCTGTCTCTGCAATAACAGGATTCCTGGAGAGCCAAGCGTACAAGGCAGGCCTTGAAGAAGTAGTGGGATTTTAAAAGTTGCTTTAGGTTTGCCCTTGGACATGTGGTCCCCAGATGTGTTTTGTTTGGCTTATACAGTACTTTTAAAACATTTTAATTAGTTGCCAACATTTAAAATTAGATCATCTTCCACCCTGCTTCAGCCATTTAATTACCTGCCTGGTTCCTGTCATTATTTGAGTTTCCAACCCCTAACCTATGGACTTAACACCCATTCTCTTTGTCACGAATAACCACAGCTTTGGTAAACATATTAGAGTGATTTATTTTCTTCATATAGTTCTGTCCCATGCATAATAACAAAGGTTCACAATAATTTTTTTTTTTTTTAGGTAGTTCTTTTTTCTTAGGAACTGATTTCTAACAGGCCAGTTTGGACTGCATTTGAAGAATTATAAAAAGCATTATGATTTCTTCAACTGTTATGCTTCTATTGTTCCTTTTTTATTGGACTATTGGATTAGAGCTTAATGAACTTTCTTTTATAGGCAGAGAGAGCATGGTGCATTATGGTGTATGGGGAGAACTTCACCCAACTCACTGCAAAAACTAACAACACAATGAAAACTTCCTAAAAGATGAAGTCATGATCCAACCTTGGTTAGAGCCAAAAGGGCCTCCAGCATGGATTTGGGAATGGACAAGAGAAGCACCAAAATTTATGTGCACATGCTATTCGAATCCCCTCCCATTCACCCTGTTGGAGAAGGAGGGACCGTAGGCCAGAAAAGGTTTGAGATGACCAAATGCACAATACCCAACACTGCACAGATGACACTCCTGGCAGTTTATCACTCACATACTCAGCCTGGAAGAGGAAGACACTGCACACCATGCAGGCCATGTGGGAGTTGTACCAGAGTACAGAGTAAATCAGTGGGCCTGGGAGAGGCAGGTTTTGTAGTGGCTAGAGGGGGACAGACCCCTGGTCCCCACAGGAGGAAGGACGGGATTGGCTTAGTAATTCTGCTAGCTGGCCAAAATGTGAATCTCTTAGGTTGAGGCCCAGCTGGACCAGCTGATTTGTTTCTCAATCAGTTCCCATAGGCCATGCTTGATAAGTTCAAAGATGCAGGTTGTATGGCCCCAACATCAATTTTCAGCCTTGATTCATTATTTTATGATTCCTTATAATATTTACTTCAAAACCACCTTGGATTCACTACTTTAATACTGCTTTTTTTATGATCTACAGGAGATGACTCACACTCACATTGTGGCTATCTGTGAGTCTGACAGAGAAGTACCAAAAGTGCCTGATGCCAGCCCAGAGGAAAGGATAAAGGAAGACAGGAGCATCCCCTGCACAATGAGAGCAATTTTTTTCATAAATTGGTCAGGCACATCAGCTGTCTTATTAGCCTTAAATGCTCTCTATTAGTGATATTATGCCAGTCACATCCCCCTGTCAGATCATCTGACACTCTTTAAGCAATTCATCATATCAAAAAATTCTTTCCCTATCCTATTTTACCATGACGCTTCAACGTGGCTATCTCTCCTTACTGTCTGACAGCTGTACATACCTTCTCCTCTGAAGCAATGTGAGTCCGAGGATACACCTCTGAGCTTTTGCTGTCAAGTAGGAGGCCTTCCTTCTTTGCTCTTTTTCTATCCACCTCCTCAGCCATCAGCCTGTCGGGCCTGCTGTCTGCGTGTCCAGCATCCCCAGGTGTAGCAATTTCTGATCTTCCCTAGACTGAATTCACTGTTGGTGGAGAGGTGGCCTCTGACTACAGCTTATTTGCTCAGCTCACGCTCTGCAGACCAGGGGAGACCAGGTACTAGGAGCAGACCTCAGAGGATCTAGGAAGCATACTGCTTCACAACCAGGCCTTGAGAGGAAGAGAACCCAAAACGTGACTAGGTATGTGTTTGTTTCAACAACCCTGGAATTCACGTCCAGAAACTCAGGGGAGCCTATGTACTCTGAAAATTCTAAGAACATATGTATGTATGTATGTATGTATGTACATATGTATTTAATTAATTCACGAGAGACAGAGAGAGAGAGAGAGAGAGGCAGAGGGAGAGGAGGCTCCCTACAGGGAGCCTGATGCAGGACTCGATCCCAAGACCCTGGGATCATGCCCTCAGCTGTGAAGGCAGACACTCAACCACTGAGCCACCCAGGCATCCCCCAAGACTATTTTTATACCACCATTGGACTCAACCTTCCTGGTCTACAGAGCAATGTAGAAGCAGAAGTTAGCTCGCTGTCTAGCTCAGGACAAAGACAACACCTTACAAGTTGGTCTCGCCAATAACAGGCTATCCGATTTCAGTAAAGGAAAGAGCCATTCTTCTTCTCACAACTAGAGGTAGTCAAATTTTCCCAGCGTGTGACATGATACATTGGATAACTTCCTTCTGAGGAACACCTTGATTGCTTCATCTCTGCCACCTGCTGGGACACACTCTGGGAGACTTAACTGCAGCCATTTTGTATTTTGTTGTATCATCTTCTACACTTCTCCCTTGCTTTGCCCATCAGTGTATTCTCTTCTTGTGAAGCTGAGAGAGCAATCTGTCACCTCAACAAACTGTGCTAAAGGAATGCAGGTTAGGTCTTCCCCACTTTTATGAACCTGCCACACTGCCATGAACTCTCAATGGGAGACCTTTGTTTTCTATTAAGATCTACACTCTGGGGATCCCTGGATGGCGCAGCGGTTTAGCGCCTGCCTTTGGCCCAGGGCGCGATCCTGGAGACCCGGGATCGAATCCCACATCGGGCTCCCGGTGCATGGAGCCTGCTTCTCCCTCTGCCTATGTCTCTGCCTCTCTCTCTCTCTCTCTCTCTCTCTCTCTGTGACTATAATAAATAAATAAAAATTAAAAAAAAAAAAAAGATCTACACTCTGCACAAAATAACCCAAGCAAGACACAGATAATTGCTAGAGAATTGTGTATCAGTGCTTCTGCTTTCCCAGGAACACATTTCTGTGGAATGGACTACATTTAGGTATTTTAACCCAGCCTGAGATGCTTCCCTCCGTGCCACATTCAACAACCAAACATCTATCAAGATCATCTTCGTACAGTAGAGGGTAATAGGGTTTCACTCGGTAAACTACAGATCTAAAAACAGACTTTTGCCCATATAATTATAACACAATCATACTATAAATGTTTTCCAGGCTGAAAATACTTGAATCACTCCTTCCTACATCAGTAGGAAGGCCAAGACAGTGGATGAGAGTGATCTCCAATATACCTGGAACAAAAACAATTAGTCAATATTTTCAAATCCTATTCAACAGAGTAGTTATTGATGGCCTTTTTTTTTTTTCCTTTTTTAACCAGGCCACTTTACATTAACTCATGTGATGGATATCAAAGCGCTGATATCTGGATATAGTTTCAAAAAGAGAAATCCCCCCAAAGCAAACTTGAGGAGGTCATTCTGTTCCCGATTGCTTTATTAGTCCCTTCTCACTTGTCTTTGAAAAGAATTTTCACATCTGTAAAATCAAGAATGATTATTAGCAAACTCAGTCACTTGTGTCACATTTATATATTTATGACCAAATAAATTTATTTTTAAACTAATTTCCACTTCTCTAATATAGTCATTACTGCTTGTCAGTAAGTGGTAATGTACACGGCTTTCACAAGTTCATAAAAATTGCGGAGTTGTTAAATTTTAGAGCAAGAGTTTCATATTGGGAGAGAAAAATTTTTACAGCAAGGGACAGGGATTTCATATGCTAAAAATGACCTTTCATTTCATAACAGGGCGCAGGCCAGGACTCGGTAGTCACACTTTGTACATCAGGTCTGAGCAATGAGATCAGACTTGGGGCCCAGGGGCAATGGCTTAATTCTTGCATGATGTGAAAGACCCAGAGGCCAGGATGAAGAATCCAGATAGAAAGCTCACAGGACATGATGGGGTGGGGGGGGGGCAGAGGGGAATAACAGGGGGATGGAGTGATAAGGGAGGTGGTGGTACAAGGAGCCAAGGCCCTACCATCCATCTCCTCAGCATCCCGCTGAGAGTCCACTAAGAATGTCCTCCCTGGTCCCACTTCAGGCTCACATGGCCTCTTACCAAGATGAGAAGGAAGGGAGCTGTGAGGGACTGAAGCCCCTTCCCAGGACCCAGGAGGAAAAGAAGACACAATCCTGTATTGCACGCCCCACACATCAACCTGCACTTCCTGTGGGACAAGGACCGCTGCCCAGCCTTGGATTTATCCCAGAGTCTGCCACACTTTCTCTT
This sequence comes from Canis lupus familiaris, assembly GCF_011100685.1. Lineage (NCBI taxonomy): Eukaryota > Metazoa > Chordata > Mammalia > Carnivora > Canidae > Canis > Canis lupus. The sequence continues at coordinate 8,151,041 of NC_049232.1, forward strand.
TAAAAGCTCAAAGCCATAGTTGGGTGTTTTTTTGTTTTGTTTTTTGTCCAACTTCTTTTTCCTGTTTTATTGAGATATAATTGACAGATAACATGGAAAGCCGTGTTTTTTTTTTAACTCCTCTTCCCATTTTAAAACACATCAATCCTCTTTCATGGGATTGCACCTTTTCCTTTTGAGGCAAAGTCACTCTGAACCAAACTGGACAAACCGTACTTGACTTAAACATATGTTTTCTAAGCAGTTTTATTCTGTTATCTGAGAATTTAGTACCACTCTGCAGCCCTAAGTGGCATCAGAATACTATTTCACCATAGAACTGTCAGAATATAATATGGCCTGCGATAAAACCTAATCGGTAAATACAGTAACAAAACCACTTCCTTTTCAAAGGGCCAGTGCAGCCATATTTTAACATGTACTTCTGATGCATGATACTAATATCCTACTAAATACATTTATTTGCGGCTTGTATGTCTGATTCCCAGACCAGTACGTTATTTGGGTTTAGCTGCGGTTTTTGTTAACATTTTAATCAAACTCATAAATAAAAGGAAGAAATGTGGCCAGTTGAGAAAGAGTTGAAGTAGAATTGTAAGCACAGCAGATCTTGGTGATATCGCTGGAATATACTAAAATACTGCCAAAGAATGGTGGGTTAAGGCAAGTAGACTGTTATCAATTACTCAACATTAAGGGAGTGACCTTCAAGATGGGGATTTTTCTTTCTCTGTTTTCTGCTCTAAATGTGTATTTTGTCTCTCTTACACCTTCTGTCTTGACCAGCTTCTGGAGCTGCATAATCAGCAATGTGTCTTTCCTTAGATTGCTTTCTTTCAACTCCGTCTACTTCCCTTGAGGTGGCTATATGCGTCTCTTGCTTTGCTCAAAGTACACCACTGCGTCCGTTTTATACATGAAGCAAACAAAATGTGGGATGGGGTCTGTTCTCTTCTAAAAGAGCACATTACATCCTGGCTCAGTAAAATGGAGGTAATTCTTTTTAAAGAATAATTTCATTCTACATAATAGATTTGGAACATGCATGCAAATAATAAGAAAAAAATACAGTAATCAAAGTAAGTATTTCTGGAATACTATAAAATGTTGATGGAAGCCTTATCTTTGTTTTCTATATTTACCCTTGTAAGAAAGGCACTAAGCTCACAAGGCTCTTCTTATGAGCCATCAGCCCAAGGGTAGGTACCCCCTGAGATCCAGCAGAATTCATACTCCACTTGCTATCCTCATGCTTGTTCTATCGTAAAGACAGTCTTCAAAACTTCTGGGTTGACAGAAATTGCTTAGATAATTTTTTAATCATTTTGATAGTTACAGTTTCTGTCATTAGTAGGGCAAACTGACAAATTATCGATGACATATTTACACCATCAGTGGCATCCCCTGGCAGCCAAGATGCTGGAAAACATACTTGAGCAGTAACATGCATAGAATGTACTAGAGTTCACCATCTGGTTGTTTGGGTTCAATGCTGGAGAGTTCTTTTGCTTGAACAAGGCAGGTTTGAAACTGTGACTGGTTCAGTGAAATCTCACTAAATATTCTATTGCATGTTAATGTAATATTTTCCCCACAGAAGGCTATGTGGCTTTCCAACAAAAAGGAAGTGAAAAGAGAAAAAAATTGAACTGAATCCTGTTGATATGGCTGTTCTCAGACTTCCTGGCGGAGGGTAAGCCTGGGTCACCAGGAAAACTGTGTGCACTTTCCCAAATATCCATTCCCTCAAAGCTATGACTAGGTCTAAAAATGTCAACCATGCATACAAATCACGTCACATTTGCCATCTTGTAAGTGTGTATTCTTTCCTTGACTCAAGTCACTTGCCAGCAGTAATAATATTACTAATATGCAGATAAGTTACTTATCAAGGGAAATGATTTGCATGTACTACTGAATTGCTTAATGTCCAGGCCTTGAGCTATTCTTAAATTCTGATATATCACAATGGAAGAATATGGAACATATTGTCCACCTCCAGTAGAAGTATGGTAGAGTGGTTATTAGCATGGACAATTGTGTCAGAATTCTTAGGTCTAAATCTTAGTTCTGTCATTATGTGTGTCCTTGGGCACATTACTCAACCTTCTGTGCCTTAATTTTATCATCTATAAAATAATTCTATTAATAAAACCTTCCTGAAAGGGTTGTTTTGAAGAGTCAACGAGAATATATACATAAATCACTTTGAACAATTTTCTGGCATTTAGGGAAAAGTAATATGTAGGGATGTCTGGGTGGCTCAGTGGTTGAGCATCTGCCTTTGGCTCAGGGTGTGATCCTGGGGTCCTGGGGTCCACCGGGAGCCAGCTTCTCCTGCCTATATTTCTGCCTCTCTCTGTGTCTCTCATGAATAAATAAATAAAATCTTTAAAAAAAAATAAATCTAAATTTCTCCTATAGCTCCATCTCCAAATACCATCCCAGTAAGGGTTAGTACTTCAACATATGAATTTTGAAGGAATATAATTCAGTTCATAGCACCTACTCTGACCATTAAAGCTATCATAAAGGGTTAAAATTTCAAGACAACATGGCTGTGCACTCAGCTCCTAGCCTGGACTCCCCTGGTCTTTTCAGGTAAGCAGGCTTCCATCCTGCTCCGGCTCTTGCCTCTCCTGGTGCTCCCTGCTGGACATTTTCCCTTGCCCAGGCCTGCAGCCGGTGCCAGCATTTTACCTGTCATATGTAATATATCTCAAATGCCATCCCTCCTGCAAAGCATTTTCTGCTTCTCTTAACCAGAAAGCACTTATCACTCTTTAGTGCCCCCAGCGTCTTTAACATGCACTCTAGAGGCACCTGTCACCCAGGGAGGGGCAGGCCCATCCACATCAGCAAGGCCCCTGATGTAAGAGCATCAAAAGTACAGATAATAAGAAAACAGAGTTGACACACTTTCTTTTGCTGGAAATTCCTCTTAGATAACTCCATTGGCAAGGATGCCCATTAGGGAGATCAGGAATAAGCATATGAATTGTGAGTAAAATCGGAATGTCAGGTCTTGGTGAGAGGAGTGCAGGGAGGCTGGGATTGGAAAGTCATATTGGCAGTTTCTTCCTTCCAGAAGAGGTGGTGGGTATGGTAGAACCCAGGACTCAACGTGTATGGTCAGTATTGAGTTTAAGAAGGGGAAAGACATGTACCTTTACCTTCAGGAAGCTCCCATGTGGAAGAGGGGAAATGATCCATATAAATAATGCAATTCGGGGATCCCTGGGTGGCACAGCGGTTTAGCGCCTGCCTTTGGCCCCGGGCACGATCCTGGAGTCCCGGGATCAAGTCCTGCATCGGGCTCCCGGCATGGAGACTGTTTCTCCCTCTGCTTGTGTCTCTGCCTCTCTCTCTCTCTCTCTCCATGTCTATCATGAATAAAAAAAAGGTTTTTTAAAATCTTAAAAAATAATAATAATAATGCAATTCATGTGAAAAAAGCTCTGTCCAAAACAGCAAAGTGGTATATAGATAACATTCCTTTATTTATGATGATGATGATAATAATAATAGTAATAATAACATCCATCGTGTACAAGTACCCCAAGAAAATTAGATTTAGGTGAGGCCCTGATGATAGGATTTAATGCCCTAATAAGAAAATACACTGAGAACTTGCTACCATGCTCTCTCTCAGGCTCTCCCCACCTCAGGTGAGGACACAGTGAGAAGGTGGCCATCTGCAAACCAGAAGGAGAGCCCTCCTTGGGGACCCAAATCAGCTGGCACTGTGATCTTGGACTTCAGAACTATGAAAGACTCCAGAACTATGAAAAGTACATTCCTGTTGTTCCAACCACCCAGTCTGAGGTATTTTGTTATGGCAGCCTGAGGTGACTCATGCAGTAAGAAAAGGCTCAAACAAAATGCCAACTCCCAAAATGAACCTCTGCAAAACTTGATGTTGTTATTGCTTTGTCGTGTACTTGCTAACTTGATGAAAGCTGGGGCCTGGTGGGAGAAGATGTACACGTAGATAAGGTAACGATAATGACACAGCTTCAGAGGCTGCTTGCCTTTATTGCCCAAACACCATTTTCAGGAATAAATGTTTCCATCACAGTGTGACAAATGTAATAGGTTTTGGAGGTCACATTTTCAAAAATTAATAATGCACATGCTGTGTGAAAACATTATGTTCAGAAGCATGTTTTTAGGAGTTTCAAATAGAATGTCTTAAAGAAATCATCTGAAAACGAGGTCATAAAGTTTCATAATGTATAATTCTAGTCATAGGGCATGGGAAGGAAATTTATAACTGATGGGTAGGAAAAGGTAACAAAAAACTGAGATGTCATCAGTGTTTCTGTTCTATTAATTATTTTAAAATTATATTAGTCATATTCTTTCACCAGAGTACATGGGGAATCAATTAATAGGTGTTTATGAAAGATTAAGAGGGAAAATACACACAGACAATATAAATAATAAACCAGAAAGAAAAAGCAAGCTTCTGTCCCACCAAGTCACGTTCAGAAACTCTGTGAAAAACCATCTACTCCTATATCCTCAATTCAAGGGAAAACTTAACCACATCGTATCAATTCAAGAGAGACCCTTTCCTGAATTCACAGACCTAATGGAAAATCACTTGATTATTATAATTTGGATTATTATAATTGTTAATGAGAGCCACTTGACTTTGATTTAGCTTCCAGGATAATCTTCAAAAAGCCTTTGATTTCTTTCTTCATATTAAAAGGGAGAAAGTGGAAAAACCCAATCATTTACAACTCAGATAAGCCATGCTTTTACTTCGGTCTGTATATATATAAACAAAAAAGAACTGTAAGGATGAGATACACATTAAACATGGATTTTTAGATGATTGTATAGCCAAGTACATGCAAACAAATGCACTGAGCTTAATTCCTAAGAAGCTTACCATGCAGGACAAGTGTGGGAAGGAACAAGCAGTAGGGCAAGAAGGAGCTAAGCAATCTGAGATCTCATGATCATCAAAGCAAAGGTTCTTCTTTATGCTTCCACTCAATTGAGACCATCTCCCTAGACTAGAATAAGGTATTTTGTAGTCCACTGAGCTATAAATATAGACAGCTCCTGCAGTTTGAGTGATTCATGCAACGTTGCTATGGAATAGTTTTAGATTTACCATGACCTGAAATTTGTTACAGTCCTTAGACACACTTCAATGAATGAACTTGCCAAACTCCCCAGATCTCCCAATCAGATGGGAGTACAGTATTTACTGAGCATCACCTATGGACCAAGCATTATATGAAATGTTGGAGAAGCCAAAAAAGAACATGATCTTAGAGGGGTCACCACAAACAGAAATGGTGACCTGGCAATACTTTTCCTGTTTAAAGTGCCAAACAAGTAAAAGTCAGTGCAGAGGAATTCCTGGTTGTGGACTACCACATCAGTCAGGAGATTAGATAAAGAAATTTAACTTAATCTTGAAGAAGGACTAGAGGACCCAAAGAAACAACCAGAGTTCCCCTGTCTACCAGCTGTGTCCAAATCTGGGCATGAAAAAAAGGCATATCCTTGAAGAGTTAAGTGATATTTCAACAGTAGCCAGAAAAATGTTTGGTGTGTTTGAGGTATTCACTCCCCTCAGAGGCTCCTTTAATTTACTAAGGTGAGCAGATGTTTGATTGGTCATTTGGTTGTGCTTAACCTCTAGAAAGGTCAGGAAAGAGATGCAGGCAGGAATACATGGAGCCAAATGTGAATACTCCAGTTCATACATAAAGATGAAGCAATAAGTGGACAAGATACTTGGGAGTTTTTCCAGTGGTGCTCAGTGTTTCTAACACATATGGTTGTGTTCCTGCCCACACTCCCCTGTGACCAGGTGAACATCTGAGAAGTAATCACTGGGTAAGAGCACACGGTTTGGAATGAGATCACTCAGACCTCATTTTCTAGCTTGGTCATTTACTAGGTATGAGACCTTGGCCAAACCACTTGTCCTCCATGAGCCCAGCTCTCTTGATTAGAAAAATGTGATAGGAAACAGCTCAAAGGAAAATTATAGGGATTCAGTCAGAGAATGCATGGGAAGCTCCTACTCCATGGGAATTTAGTAGGTACTCAAAAAAAATAAAAAATAAAAAAAGCCACTATTCTTGAAAATAAGCTTAAAATCTAGCTCCAGCCATGGAGAACACTCTGCCAAATGGCAAATGACCCTCCCAGCTGCCTCCAGGACTCACCGACAGCCTCATTAGCACTAGCTGAGATAACTGCCCCAAAGCAAAGAAACTAGGAAACATCCAAAGCAAAATGCTAGATGCTAAAGAAACATAAAAAAATATAGACCAAATGGGTAATTGGCTAAAAGAGGTCAGATCCATCAAGGAGAAAACAGAGCCCCTCGAAGGCCATGTGGGGACTGAGCTGTAAATGACTTTGCTGACAACATTCCTCCTAAGCAACGACCTACATATTATGCTCTTTCTCCACATTTCAGTTCCTTACCCACCCAGAGCCTCACTCTCATATTCCAACATGTCAACACTTCGAATGTCCTCCTTCCTTATTAGGGAGAATGCACTGAATGGGCCACATGGTGAGATTTATGCTGCCATGGCTGTCAGTAGAAATTCTAGCACAATGATTTACTTCACTATGGAATTCAAAAACTAGAACCAGAAATCCTTCATTATCATTTAATATGAATCTATTTCATTAACTAATTTAAAATCATGCATAATTCATCACAGGCATTGTTCATTTATAGTTTAGCATGTTTTTCCCTAGATGTAGTCTCCATATTAGCTTTGCCTCATTATTTTTCTTGCCTAAAATGATTGAAATGATATACAACATTTCTTTACCAATGGAAATGGGATGGCTCTTTATTCTTTGTCAAATTGGGTCACTGATTTCCCTATCTAACAAAATATTTCCCATCTTTCTTTTTTAAAATTCTTCCCTAGTCACTCGTATTTTATCCATTTATAATAATGCTTTTATCAACCTAACTGTATTTTTAATTTATTTTAAAAGCAAGGAATCTGTAATGCCAGCTCTGTGAGACTTCCTCAAGTAAGATTTAGTGATAGATTTAAATCGAGAATTCAAATCTCCTGGTTTCTAAGTCCTCCAAACTTCTAAGCAAAAATCCAAAATTTTGTGGGTTTTGTTTTACCTTCATAAAATATCTACATGAAGACATTAGTGGATAGGCATTTAGTTATAGGATAATGAATTGGTGTGAGGTCCTTCCTATTAGCATATAATAATAATAGTAATTTTTTAAATACTGTCTTAAAATGTCTATTATTTTTCAGGTATGGGACAGTCAACAGAAAAGGAGATGATTTCTATTGAAAAGACAGTTTGTTGCTCACAGTTCCCAAAAGGACGGTCACACCAGTCTCACAAGTGCCACACAGGGAAACACCAGGGTTAGTCAGCAAGCAGGGGTAATAAGGGGAAACTGTAGGCAAGGGCCTTTATTATGGTTTCCATGGGAAGAAATGGATGAGGCATGGAAACTGGGTTTAGGATTGGCTGGTTAGAATCATTTCAGAGGGCCCTGGGGCATAAGGGGTGTGTCTCATTGTCTGATACCCAACCTTGGAATGACAAAGGCAGAGGAATAGTGGCCCGGAGTATAAGAACCGTATAAGAACCCGACAGAGCAGAAGTGAGGGTTTGGAATCTGAATTAGTTAGCTGCCATGCATAAAAGGCACCCTTGCACATGGGTCACATACTATCTTTAGGAATTGGCTAGCCCTGGGCGGGGAGCAGTCTCTCCAGGATCCATAAGACTCCAAATGTCAAAGCATCAGAAACACAGGATTAATACAATACCTGGTCATTCGTGTGTGCCATGCACAATGCTAAGATCTCAGCATGCATTTTTTTTTACATGCAATTTCTAAAAACCCTAAAAAGTAAATACTATCATCATTCATGTCTCTTTTGTAGTTGGGGACCTGAGATTTAAAGACCAAAGGAATTTGGTGTGGATCACACAGCTATTCATTGGGGAGATGGGAACTTTGCCCTCCATAGCCAAGTTACAGGGCTCACGCTTTAACCATGACCCTACAGAATATATTCACAGAATTCAGGAAATATCATTGATGACTAATTCTTCCATAATGTTTTCCATTAGCCCCCAAATCATATCCAGGTTCCACGTTCCCAAGTTGATCCATTAGATCAGTTTGTGTTCAGGTAACATGGTTTGGAATCTGCTGGGTAAGCAGAGGCAGAGATGGGAATTAGAAATAAAAGACTAAGAAATGTGAGACAAGTCTTTTACTTGGGAACTTTTACAGCCAAACTCCCAAGTAAGTCTTCTGACATCTAGTTTTTCTTTTATTATAAATTCTCTGTCTCTAACTCCAGGTATAGCACACTCTCACTGAATGGCTGGGAGAAAGAACATAAGCTTCAAATTTCAAACATGAGGTTCTAGCTCACAAGGGCATTGGAAGGAGAAGTGAGTTTAAAATACTACAATATAGAGCTCAGGGGGAAAATGGGCATGTGAATCCTGATGTTTATAAGGTAATCTGCACAAAGGAAATACCCAGGTCCCCTAGATGAATTCAAGGATCTGCCAGGAGGCAAAAACTTTCTGAAGGTGCTTCTACTGCAAAACAATGATCAGTTTTAGGCATTTCTCACTGTCAACAAGGCTGGCTACCAAAGGTTTTGGGTTCCTAATCTACTACACTAATTAATTGTGCCAACCTCATTATGAAAGAGCATGTATATTACCAGGAATAGCACCCACCTCTACATCCATATCCATCACTCACTCATCCTTCACCCATTCACACATACACACACACACACACACACACACACACACACACACACACTGCCATAACCTGTGGAGACATCAGGGACACGTTGTGGAGATAAGAATTCATTCTACCTACAGGATCTTATCAAATGTAAGAAAAGAGGTCTCAGCTGTAAGGAGCAAATCCTTCTTTATCCCAATGTAATTCCTGATCACTTCTCAATTCACAGATCTTTGATACTGTACTAACCAGCATTTCATAATAAACAGAGGGATATTATGAGTAAATAAACCATGGAATTTATTATAAAAAATGACACCCTTTTGAAGGTATAAGAGGTCACTATTAATAGTTACATAAAGATGAGACAGTTCTATTCCAGACAAACAGAAATGTTTGAGCACCTTAGCTGTGGGAAAGAGAAGACCAGCTCCCTTGAAATTCACGCTGGCTTTGTAGACGCTTGTCCTCCAGGGTCATCTATGGGCCTCCAGTGGACACCAGAGAGAGCATCTGAAAACCACTTTGTGACATTACTCTATAAAGCTTCTCCCAAATGTGAAGCAAAGTAAATATCAAGGTTTACAAAGCTTTGTGTGGGAAATTATGACAAGGTTAAATAATGACAGGCTTCATATTCTGAATTTCCCCCAATCCCTAAGGAACCAATAAAATATTCTAAGATAACTAGTAACTAAAAAAAAAAAAAAAAAAAAAGATAACTAGTAACTCAATAGATCACTGAGAATATAGAAAGTTATAGAACCAAGAAATGGTACAAAATGGCTCACCCCAATACCACTTGAGTGTTCAGCTCAAACTGAAGGAAGGAAAATTTAGGGGTGTTATTGGAACCCCTAACCACAGAAAGGCTTACTTAACATGTAGGAGAAAGAAAGGAACCAAGAATCAATACTTCTAATGGATTTAATTAGATGTGCAATAATGCATCATACAGTGTCAGTAATCTATATATCCCTATAATGTAGAAAGTCTAGTGGGGAGCTATAAAAGCTATGGGGACATGCATAATAAGAACTTGCTGAGTACCTTCAAAGATACAAGAATAAATAAGTAGCTATGAGGTCTCAGAGGAAGAAAATGTCAGGACTGGCACAGAGTGATTATAATCATGAAAAATGCTACCTGGAGGAGGTAGAATTTGAAAGCATGATTTAAAGATGGAATAATTTTGACAACAAGAGGGAGATGAGAGGCATTCCAGGCCCAGGTTATGACAGAAGCAAAGGAAGAAAGTGTAACACTCCTCATTGCTGTATGCATTCCCAGGAAGGTAGGTCAGGGGCTAGAATGTGAGAGAATCTTCAAGTTAAGTAGCTTCTACTACAGACTTTCTTTACAGCAATTGCAGAGGAATGATTCAGTTATAATCTCTAAAAATTTGCCATGATCATTGTGATTATTCACATGAATTAGCATACCTTTGGGAAATATAATATTGATGGAAGTATTTGTACTCTCAGATCCAAAGGTAAAATCCCCTAAGTCAGCCCAGCTGTGAGTAACCTAGATAAAAAATGAAACTGCACATTTTTTTTTAATCTCAAAGCAAAAATAGCAAATGCAAGGTTGCAAACTAGCTAAGACTCTCTCTGGCTTTTTGCACATTAAAGCCTTACATAAAGTATAGCTATTTCTGAATATCATAAAAACTTTAAAGATGTTTTAAAATGCTTTTGAATTTCATGAAATTGAAGGATGGTCTTTCTCCAGAACAACATGGTAGAAAAATTGGGACATTAACTCATAATTCCTATAGCATACATCTTACAAACTCTTTACTAGCAACAGTAGCTAACAGTTCAGTAGTGCTTGTTATGTGCCCAGGACTGTTTTAAACACTTCACAACTACTTATAGAAACAATCCTTTGTTCACATGAAATTTTAGGCTAAGTCAAAAATAATGAGACAAATACATAAGGATCCCTGAGAATGTACTGTACTCTGGAGGAACATAGATTTCCCACAAAGGTGACAACATGAACCCAGTGTCAGGGAATGTCTGCATAGCTTCTATATTGAGAACTATAGGGTTATTTTTTTAAAAATGATGACAGACGTGTATTTACCTTATGGAGTTTAAAAAAATTTTAAGGTTGCCAACACTTAAGGATTATGAAATGTGATATTAAAATTTTCATGCCTGGCTTCTCCTAGAAAATCTGTAGATCTAGCAATGGTGGAACTCTTCATCTTCTAAGTCAGTAATATCATATAGGGCAGAATCCCGGGCAAGCCTTTTAAATAGTTTATGTGCTCTGCTCTTTAGCTCACCATAGCTCCCATCCTGCCCTCATCCTTTAGGCATTGGGTTGGGAAACCTTGGTTTAGGGTGTAAATTCTGAATGTTAAATGAATATAGCTTGCCTAGAGGTATGGCTGGGATATAGTTGCTAGTTCAGAGAGAGGTCCACTTCGAATTTCTTGACTTAGGGAGGAGAAAGTAGAGCTTCAGATAATGTATCCAACCTGCTAGTATTTGAACTTTAACCTAGTTTTCTTGTGACAGAATCTTTACATAACAGAATTAGAGATGACCTAGTACTATACCTTACCCTTGTAGATATGGATACTTGAGCCAATTTGCAGTGGAATCAATCCTGGTTCTTGACAAGACCAAATTCATGACAGATACTTGTCCTCTGGGGGGCAGGGGGATGGTCCTTTGGTCTACTCTTACATATTTTAATTTATTGTTGTTGGAGTTTCTACATATTGTGTGTACACATACTGGTATGTGTTTAAGAGCAAAAGAATAGATGTGATTTAACCTTAAATTAAGTGAAAAGAACAGGGGAGACAAATGAATGATCTTGATCATGAAATGTACATTATGGAAATTAGCCAGCTTTTTGTTTGGAAGAGAGGCATGGTCCATCACTCAAGAATGACATCTAGTCGATTTTTTTTTCTACTGTAGGTAATAACAGCAGGGACTGGGCATGGCCTCAAACTTAGGGAACATTGAGATGATCCATTAAAATTTACAATCCTATTCCTAGAGCAAAGAGAAACCTCTAGAGGTCGTTTTTGGCTTGGCCTCAAATTCTAATTATAACTCATGAAGGGATTTCTTAATCCAAGAATAGCTTCTTTGAAGTTAAAGGGAATAAAATGGTAAAAACAAAGTGTCCATAGAAGTGTCCTTGAAGGTCATATTCAGGGCTAAGATGGGAAATTTTTCATATACTAGGGCTTTTCTGGCATCACATTGGCCATATGATCATCTGTATTCACTTGCTAGGGCTACCATAACAAAATACTACAGACTGTGTGACTTACACAATAGAAATTTATTTTCTCACAGTTCTGGAAGCTAGAAGTCAAAGATCAAGATATCAACAGGTTTGGTGTCTACTGAGGCCTCTCTCCTTGGCTTGAAAATAGCCACCTTCTTGTTTCCTCACATGGAAACACACCTTCCTTTGTGCACACACCTCCCTGTAGTCTCTACCTCTTTGAATAAGGGCACCACCATCTGACCTTTTCGATCTTGATTAACTCTTTAAAGTCCCTATATCCTAATACAGTCACATTCTGATGTACTAAGGATTGGTAATTCAACCTATCAATTTTAAGGGAACACAATTTAGTCCATAACATTGGCACAAGTCAAAAAAGCAAAAAAAGGAGGAAACAAATCAGAGGGACCCAAATAGAGATCTTGATTTACCCACAGACAGTTGATACCCAAGATCCCTCTCCCAGCTCCACAGAATTCTTAATTCATGGGTATGGAGGTAGACTACTCCAGGACTGCAGTGAAGTGTGATCCCCCCTCGAATCACATTCTAGGACACATTTTGTACACCTACCACATACTTCACTGGGAAAAAGTCAAGAGGACCCAACTAGGAGGCAAGAGAACTCTGAGAGTGAGTTCCTCCTTAAATGTTGCATGAACCCTAGGCATCTATCTTGCTTCATTCCAGTCTTGACTCTTAGGACATCCCATTTTTAAGACAGGAGTACCAGAAGGAGTTGAGACTGAGAAGTCACATAGCTCCTGATTCAAATTTCAGGTCAGCTTCCCATTCAGGTTAGGAGGGAAGTAAGTGTGGGACAACCAGAGCAATTTCCTTCTTCTTCATTTTAAGGTTTAGATAGCAGTCAGAAGTAAAAGGGGAAAAAATAAATGGGTGAAAGAAAGCATATGAACATATAGTTATTTGGAACATATATTTTATCTAAAATAAGTAAAGACTATGTTAAAATCGATCAGCTGTTTTAAAGGTAATAAATGAGTATTTTAAAAAATTGTAGATCAGTTATAGCTAAAGAGATACCAATGGCAAGCACATACCTTGACTCATGGCAAGGTGGTAAGGTCATACAGCCATTGGGATATCACCCCTTCCTCCAACCCCAGCAGAGGAAAGACACCAAGTAGTGAGGTACATATGAGATCACTTAGCCTGCTAATTCTACGGTTGTTTGACACTTGTACTAGGCAGGCCTCAGATTCAAACTTGCCAGATCCAGAACTTCATTTTCCAGGACATTATTGTGTATACACTAAGTAGCCTGCATTTGGAACTTTTTTAATCAATGGGGCATGATTCATACCTGTTTCAGGTCATTCACTCATGGGTCAAGCCCCACTGAAAGCCAGTGGCTGGAATGGGTTTTTTGTTTGCTTCCTCCAAGCCTCTGCCAGATGGAGGCATACAGCACAGAACTGCACAGAACATGAAACCTTTCTAGCTTTACTAGGCCACTAACCACAGTTCTTCTTGCAGGGCACCTGTTTGATCTGGGGATATTTCAGGGATGTGATTAAAGTCTTCTACAGCACTGTTCCGTTTAATTACAGTACAAAGTTGGCATAATTGGATTACTTAGCCTGAAGAAGAAAAAGCCTGGAAAGTGACTTCATAGCTACCTTAACTATAGAAAGGAGTTTTCATGAACTCTATTAACTAAGAGAAGGATTATCATAAGGAATGGACTATTCCATGGATGCAAAGATGGGGAAGAAGGCATAAATGGATTTTAGGAGAAGAATTCAGGTCGGTTAGGAGGAAAATGTTTTGAAAACTTCTGAGGTGAAATACCACTATTTATTTATTTGAGAGAGTGTACATGCCTGCATGCAAGCAGAGGGAGGGTGAGAAGGAGAGGCACAAGCAGACTCTCTGAACCCTATGGCGGGGGGGGGGGGGAGGGCTCTATCTCACAACCCTGAAATGATGACCAGAGCCAAAACCAAGAGTCCGAGGCTTAACTTACTAAGCCACCCAGGTGCCCCTAGAGTATGTTTAGGAGCTGTTGATAAGGACAGTTGTTTTACAAACCCACAATCTCTTAAAAGCATTCAAAAATTTCATGGATATCCATCTGCCTAAAATGATGTTTTTTCCCAAAGTCTCTTAAATTTTTCTCTAGCAAAACTGATCATTTTGGTCATGTAATCATGTCCTAGAAAGAAGCCCTATTAGCCCACAGCACAGTGTGTTCTCTGTAATATAAACCCTGAAAATGTTTATTGAATGGCAATGAATGAATAGAAGAAAGAGTAGTTTAGTAGCCCAAACCCAGAAGTCTATTTCACTGAATTCACTCCACTATGGAGCAGCAGTAATCAGATCCAATTGTGTAATGAAAACTATACTAAGGAGAATTTGCTTCAGTGACAAAGCATGTATTAATTGAATAAGAGTACTATTGCCATAAGAAACATTACAAGGCCCTGAAAATCAATGTGCCTGAACACATCTCTATCAGCCTACGCACCTTTTCCAAGCCACACTTCACTTCATTAGGTGGATCTTCCTAGCGTTAAGAGATGAACACTGCAACCTAGAGGTTCCAGCTCTGTCTGTGTTTGCTATCTTATTGATTCAAAGATATTATTTTGCCTCAGAAAAGATACAGAATTAGAGCATTTCTGAGAATACAGATAGGATATAGCAGCTGGGAAAACTAGTTCCTGGCTGTTATTTCAACTTCAGATTTAAATTTCTGGGTGTCTATTAGATTGGACCAGCAAATGTCACACACCCAGGCCATGGCCAAGTAAGGATAGATTCTCAGAGGGAAGCCAGGGTGCTTTATGAGAAGAGGAATGTATACCACCAGGCAAAAAACCAAACAGGACCACTTCAATATCCTGTACTTTACAGACAGTAAATGAACATTGCAGCTCATGCAACAAGGGGTGTCTGATTTAGGAACATGATATTAATATTAACATTACAGGATGTATCCCTAAAAGTTTTGTATGGAATGTTTGCACATGAGTACTCACTTTCAGGTACCAGACTCACATCATGACTGGTTTCTGATAGGCTCCTAATTCCTATCCTCTACTTCCTCCCACATCAGCTTCCACCCATGACAGGAGCGACACAGGACAAGGGAAGAACAGCTTCAACATTCTTGCTCAGAACAAAGAGATAAATTCCAGGACACAGAGGAAATAGTGGACCGCTTCTGATCAGTCAGTACAGCAGATACCTTTTAAACACTGAAATTAATTTTTCATTACCCCTGTTCTATTTATGCCAAGCTTTTGTCTATTCCTCTTGATTCCTTAGGGATTTCTAGCCCTGGTTTACTAACTCTCTGCAATTTAAAATGTGGGTCAAGAGCAAGTTACAAAGTCCTTTAATTAATTATGCTCTTCACAGCTTTAAAATTCTCCTCCCAGTGACAGCTCTCACTGTATTTTTCCCCAGCTTTACTGAGATATAATTGACAATTAATTGTATTTATTGAAGGTGTACAACTCAATGATTTAACATACTTATACACTATAAAATAATCACCACAATCAAGCTAATTAACATGCCCATTACCTCAAGTAGTTGTCACCTTCTTTGTTTGTTGTTAAGGTGAGAAGACTTGTTATCTAGTCTCTTAGCAAATTTCAAGAATACAATACAATATTACTATCTATAGTCACAATGTTGTAGAGTAGATCCCCAGGATATATTCATCTTCAATGCAATCTCTGTAAAAATCCCAATGGTGTTTTTTAGAAAAATAGGAAAAAGAAGTCTAAAATCACATGCAACCACACAAGACCCCAAATAGCCAAAGAAATATTCATCAACAAAAACAAAGCTGGAAGCATTATAATATTTTATTTCAAAATATATTACGAAGTTATAGTAATCAAGAGTACCTCCAGAGTATAAAAACAAACATATAGACCAACAGGATAGAATACATAATCCATAAATAACCCATACATCTACACTCAACTGATCTTTGACAAATGTACCAATAAAACACTATGGAGAAAGGATAGTCTCTTTAGTGCTGAGAAAACTGGATATCTACATGCAGAAGAATGAAATTGAACATTTATATACAAAAAGAAGATCAACTTAAAATTAATTAAACACTTAAAAACAGCTGAAGCTATAAAACTACAAGTAGAAAACATGGGGGAAAGCTTCTTGATGTTGGTCTAGGCAATGATATTTTTGGATATGACACCAAAAGCAAACGTCACAAAAGCAAAACTGGGAAAGTGGGATTCCATCACACTAAAAAGCTTCTGCAGAGCAAAGAAAACAATCATCACAGTGAAAAGGCAATCCAAAGAATTAGAGAAAATATGTGCAAATCATATATCTGATAAGAGATGAACTTCCAAAATATGTAGGGAACTCTTACAACTTGATGGAAAAAAACAAAAACAAAGTAATTTTTTAAAAATAGATGAGCTCTAATAAGACATATCTCAAAGAAGACATGCAAATGTCCAACAAGTATACAAAAAGATGTTTATCATTACTAATCACCAGGGAAATTCAAAGCAAGACCATAGCAAGATACCACCTCATATCTGTTAGAATAGTCTTATCAAAAGGACAAAGGCTACCTACAAGTGCTGGCAAGGATATAGAGAAAAGGGAACCCTGGTGCACTGTGGGTGGGGATTTAACTGGCATAGCACAATGTAAAACAGTAGGAAGGTCCCCCCTAAATTTAGAAATGAACTACCATATCATCCAGCAATCCCACTTCTGGGTATTTATCTAAAGGTATTGAAATCAGGATTTCAAAGACATAGTAACTCTCCCACATTCACTGTAGCACTATTCAGGCTAGCCAAGATAAGGAAATAACTAAATTTCATGGAAGGGTAAAGGGACAAGAAAATATGAGAAAGAAAGATGAAAGATGTATAGGTAGATAGGAATAGAAATACATAACGAAATAATATTCAGCCTTAAAAAGGAAACCCTACTCACACAACACGGATGAACCAGGAAGAAGTTGTGCAAAGTGAAATAAGCCAGACACAGAAAGATAAATACTGCACTATCTCACTTACATATGGAATCTAAAATAGTCAAACTCATAGAAGCAGAAAGTACAATAGCAGTTTTCAGGGGTGGAGGAGGCTGTTGGGAGGACAATGAAATACGGAGATATTGATCAAAGGATATAAAGTTTCAGTTATGCAAAGTGAATACGTTCTGGATATCTAATATACAACACTGACACTTTGTTTTCTTAAGCCAACCCAAATAATTCTGTGTGCATTGTTTTGTCTCTCCTTATTTCTCATTAGCCACACCAAAATGCTCTATTTCAGGGGTACCTGCGTGGCTCAGTGGTTGAGTATCTGCCTTTGACTCAGGTCATGATCCCAGGGTCCTGGGATCGAGTTCAACATCAGGTTCCCCAAGGGGAGCCTGCCTCTTTCTGTGTGTCTTTCATGAATAAATAAATAAAACCTTAAAAAATTATCCATTTCAAACTTACATATTATTGTAGGAATTCTATACAAATGTGACAAAATATTAACTCAGAGAACTGAGTGAAAAACAGCTATGAGAATTAGCACAAATCTATAAAGCCAAATGAGATTGTGTGACTATTTCCAATTATATACTAATTATTCAGGTATTAAAACTAAATCATAATATTTTAAGGTGAAATAAAAAAGAAGACAAGGTTACTGAATCTTATTTAAAGTTCTTGGGGCACCTGGCTGGCTCATTCAGTGCAGCATGTGACTCCTGATCTCAAAATCTGTGAGTTTAAGCCCCATATTGGGTAAAGAGATTACTTAAAAATAAAATCTTTAAAAATAAAATTCTTAAAAAAAAATAAATAAAGTTCTTAGGAGCTATTGAAAATTTTATTTTCACAAAATACTGTATATTTTGCTTTTAAACATCCCTCCCCAACTTTGTTGAGTACCTACTGTGCTACGCCAGGGACTGGGTATAAGGAAGGAAAAATAATAAGGCACGGCCTCATTTCCACTCAAATGTGTAGAAATCAAGGCTTAAAAAAAAGCAATAATATAGAATGACAAATGGAGTTAATTATTTTGAAGGAAACAAGATATTACGGGTCCCTACTAACATTGTTGGTCCTGACAATTCACTAAGATTCACAGGACCCATCAAAGTCATTATACTCACAGTTACAGTGTATTACAGAGAAAGAACAGAGATTAAAATCAGCAAAGTAAGGGGCACCTGAGTGGTTCAGTGGTTTAACACCTGCCTTTGGCTCAAGTCATTATCCCAGATTCCTGGGATCAAGTCCTGCACCAGGCTCCCCCCCAGGGAGCCTGCTTCTCTCTCTGCCTATGTCTCTACCTTTGTCTCTCTCTGTGTGTCTCTCATGCATAAGTAAATAAAATCTTTTAAAAAAATAAATCAAAAAATAAATAAAATAAAATCAGCAAAAGGAAAAGGCAGAAGAGGGAAAGTCCAGAAGAAATCAGGTGTAAGCTTCCAGGAGTCCCCTCCCAGTGGAATTGGATGGGATATTCAATTCTCCCATCAGTGATGTGGGACAACGTTTTTAAAGGGGTGCCAGCCAGGGAAGCTCACCAGAGGACTGAGTGTCTAGGGTTTGACCTGAGTGCTAGTCATATAAGTACACAGCTCCTGCATAATTGACCTCAACTACTCAGATTCTGGCCTCCCATAGGAAAAACAGTCATGTAACATAAATCACATCATTGGGCTAAGACTTAATTAAAATGGCACAGGGTATGCCCTAAGGCTTCAGGTGTACAAAAATTTATTTGGCAGATTATTCTAAAAGGCTCAGTATCCATCTTCCTGGAGATAGTCCTAAAGACAGGTGTCTCTGAAATGTGTAAGGTTTCAGTACTCGGAATTAACCTTTTACAAGAACATCACCAACAACAGTAACAGGGTACATAGAGTTTAAATTAGTTCTTCTGGAGACCTGGGTGGCTCAGTGGTTGAGCGTCTGCCTTTCTTTCAGGCTGTGAGATCAAGTTCTGCATCAGAAACTCCCAGGGTCCTGAGATCCACATCAGGCTCCCCGAGGGAGGCCTGCTTCTTCCTCTGTATGTCTCTGCCTCTGTCTGTGGGTCTCTCATGAATAAAAATAAATAAAATATTTAATAAATAAATAAATAAATAAATAAATAAATAAATAAATAAATAAATAAATAAATAAGTTTTTCTGAGAGCTCCTTGACGGGGAAGTAGCTCATAGTCTGAGAGTGAAGAATAAGCAGGAAAACAGTAAGGGAAAGAGTGTTTTGACCAGAGAGGGCAGCAACTATAAAGCTTCTTACATGGAAATGAGCTTTGTCCCTTTGAGGGAAAAAGAAGACCAGTGTATTTGAAAGAAGGCCATTAATCAAAGGGGAGAATAGCTCAAGATAAGGACAGAAAAGTAGATAGAGTCCAGATTGCACAGAACCTAAAGAGCTGTGTTAAGGACAGTCATCTACTTTATGTTTATCTCAATACAACAGAAAATCCTTGGAAATATTTTAAGGTTTTTTTATAAAACAAACAAAAGAACAAAAAAAAAAAAAAAAAAAAAAACCCTATTCTGTCTGCTTCTCGACAAATGAATTGGAAGGAATTAATGGAAGATGGAGAGATCAGTTATAACCCTACCAAACTAGTCCTGGGACGGGTGACTATGGCTTAGATGAAGGGTACAGTCAGGATGATGAGAGGTAGATGGATCCCAAATGGACTTGGGAGCTAGAGGCTTCCAGGATCACTTCATGTTTCCGTTTGGGGCAGCTGGGTCAGTGTATCCCTATTCCAGCAAAGAAGCCTGGAGAAGGATCACATTCATAGGGTAAAGATCCAGTTTAACGCACACTGAATAATTCTGTGACATATGCCCCCACCAACAGCAACAGGATCAGGATGAAAACTATCAGTTTCATCCAAGATAATGAGTGCTTCATCAACTACTTAGTAAACAGCATAATCCAGGGCGTCTGGGTGGCTTAGTCGGTTAAGCATCTGCCTTTGGCTCAGGTCATGATCCCAGGGTCATGAGAGTGAGCCCCATGTGGGGCTCCCTGCTCTGTGGGGAGCCTGCTTCTCTCCCTCTGCTTCTGTTGCTCTTTCACTCTCTCAAATAAATAAAAAAAAATCTTAAAAAAGAAAAAAAAAAAAAAGAAAAACAGCATCATCTGTGTCCCATTCAAATTCCTCACTCAGCAATCTTAGGAGAGAGGAGTCACTATCCATTTGTTATCAACTGTGTTCACAGGAAAAATTAGCACCCTTGCCCTGCTCATGCTTTCTCTCCTCCTCCACTGAGAAAGGTAGACTGGGGGGGCGGGGGCAGAGGGGGAAGGTGGAGGCAGAAAGCAGAAAATTCATTTATTTTAAGAATTCAAAGTAAATTCAGCCTATGTAAGTCTATGATTAAGTCTATGATTCTTGATGTGTAGAGACTTCCGGGTTGTGTTCCACCACCTGTACAAATACACAAGCACAACTCTGAGGCTCATGCCAATTAAGCGCATAATAAATTGCTTTCAAGGAAGCAGTTTCAAAGACCTTTATGTTTAAAACCCAGCGTTAGGGCAGTAAGTCACAAAGGAACAACAGCAGATAATAAATAAAGGTTCCTCGATGATGTTTTCTCTCCTTTCTAACACCTTTCTTTTCATCCTTTTTTTATAACATTTTTAACTTTTATGTATTTTTAGAGTAACTAAAATACAGTAAAATATATTTTCCTTAAATTCTAACCAAGAGGGTAAGAGCCTACAATAAGTTTAGCAAAATTAAGGCTACCATTTTTTAAGATTTTATTTATTGGAGAGAGAGAGACAGAAGATGTGTGCATGAGCAGGAGGAGGATCAAAGGTAGAGGAACAGAGGGAGAGGGAGAATCAGACTCCCCGCTCTGCAGGGAGCTTGACATGGGGCTCAATCCTAGGACTCTAGGATCATAACCTGAGCTGAAGACATGCTTAATTGATTGAACCACCCAGGCATCCCAAAATTAAGCCTAACTTTAGAAAGGAGTGGCCTCCTGTATTTAATTTGTGGCCTACCATCAAAGTTCTCAACACATGGCTAACACCTGAGAAATGCAGATACTTCTTTTGACTACCTTAGTAATATAATTTACTTTCAAATAAGCAGTTTTGAGATCAAGTGATAGAGATGAAGTTGCCATGCTCTAAAGATGTAGTTGAGCTGCAGGTCACCTGGATTGTACCACTTTATCACTTTAAAGCAATCCCTATACTTTACCATCAAGATCTCATCATCATTATTATTCCCCAACATGTTGTCCCTTAAATCTATGACTTAGAAATAGCATTGTGTATATTACTTTATTGCTAGAGGCCTTTCATAGTTAGACAATGTAATGAGTTGTAATGTTTTATATTGCTTTTCCCAAAACAAAATTAATTCAAAAAACGCATAATTTAAAAAAAATCAGGAGCACCTTGGCTAGCTCTGTCGGTAGAGCATGTGGCTCTTGATCTCCAGGTGTGAGTTCAAGCCCCATGTTAGATACAGAAATTACCTAAAAATAAAGTCTTTTAAAAAATAAAATTTAATAAATACAAAATAAAAAAATCAATTCGTAAGTATGGAACATTTTTGAGTCACACTGAAAGTCCTATTAGTAAATAATCTTAAATGAAGCAAACTACAGAACATCCATCAATAAAGCATATAGAGTCCTCAAAGGTAAGTCTGTTTTGCTATTAGAATCTGTTACTCCATTTGTTTAAATAGAAGACGCTTTCTTTAATGCTCTTTTCAAGCACAGTTGACCACCTGAGTGCTTGTCTTTGAGCAAAAGAGACATTATTCCATCCCATTGCATTTCTACCAAAGGGCAAGTCTGTTCCAATAACTTTTTAGCTGACCAACACAGCTTTTCCTTCGGCGCTCTGGGTCACTTGTGTGATCAACACTGATCTGTGTCAACATATAAATGGCGGCCAGCCACTGAGAAAAGTATATCTCAAACTTTAAGGTCAATTGAAATGAACTATAGATTAGTTAGCTAGTGAACTACTTTGGCAATTGCAAATTTTGATTTCCACAAAAGATTTTAAAAACAAACAAGCAAGGCAGGAAAGGACTGCTTCTGGGCTCCAGCTGCCTGCAGTGTCCAGAGTCACATGTGCTCCTTTGACATCACAGTGACTTAATGTGTTCCCACCAAATTCACGAGCTTATTGGGGATGATGCAAAAAAAGTGGAAAAGAAAATAGGTGTTTAGTGATCCATATTATGAACCAGCAGATATTTCAAAGCCCCTCTTGCTCTTAATTCTTAAAGTCCTCTTGAAGCAGCTAATAACACAGCATTTGAACATGTGAAGGGGTATGTGTTACATTGTATGAGTGTGTGGATATACTTTAAAATCCAAACTATTATAAAACTAAATAAAGTTGAGATTGCCAAGCATCTGACCTTTCCATAATAATGTGTTATAGCAACCCAGTTAGTATATTGATAACTAGCATAATCCTATACACTAAACAAAGAACCTTTGAACATTAAAATGTGAATGAAAATTCCACAAGGATTAAATACCTGGCTAGCTGTGTAGACAACAAAAATAAAAGTCCTACTACTTTGTGTTCAAATTACCTTGTAGCGAGGCCACCAAAAATATTTACTAGACTGGTTTGCTGACACGCATTAGGCATTCAAAAATTCATTCATTAATCTGGTCTTTTAAAGCTTTTACCAACTACTCAATTTAACACAGCTGCTTGAACTGAATATCAGTGATCTCGTACTAACTAGATTAGTATGAGAATCTAGAACTAACATGAGATCCTTTGAAATGTCTATATGTTGTCTCTCCCATCCAAATTCCTCAGATCCATTTCTAAACCTCTGGATTTTTCTCATCTTGATTTCTGGTCAATTCTGCTTAGGATTTTCTTTCCTATGGTTTATATTATATTCTCAATTAAATGTTATGTATTTCATTTATATATTGTGCAATATAATCGATCCCACCAATGGCATAAGGTTTCCTACTCCCAAGGTAATGTGTAGGTTTTAAATAAGCCAAGTGGTAACTTCAAAGTAAAAGATGAAAGGAGGTGTTGTGATTGAAGTCAGCAAGAAACACTTCATAGCTGTACAAAGAAAAGAAAGGTTGGATTCAAGAGGATTCACCAATCACCTATAATCACACTTTACTAATATTTCCTATATAGTTCA
The DNA here is from genome assembly GCF_011100685.1 of Canis lupus familiaris. NCBI lineage: Eukaryota > Metazoa > Chordata > Mammalia > Carnivora > Canidae > Canis > Canis lupus. Next base: position 8,174,232 of record NC_049232.1, read on the forward strand.
TTGCTTCTTCAATCATTTTTTTCTCATGATTTTACAAAGATGTCTCTGTGTCCATTGTAACAATCCAACTGCCCATCTCTGATGATCAATCCCACTGGGGCAGGAATGTGTCCATCTCATTTTCTATAAACAACTCCCAGAACAGTTGAAAGCCAAAAGCAAGCTTGCCCCTTGATGGCAAGGATTCTTTTATTCTACATCTTCTTCCTTCTCCCTGAAGTTCTTTCACTTCAAAAATAGTTCTACAAGCTTTGCGGTATTGGATTCAGACTCTGCAGGGATCTCACTGTAACGTCTCTCAAAGGTCCCCTGGTTTTTGTTTCAAGGAAGCACACTAGAGGCCAAAAGACAAAGAGTCTGTTTGAATCAAGTTGAAGGGAGCTTCTCACGTGTTGAGCTCACATATGGTTACTGAACAGAGGGAGAAACGCACCCTGCTTGTTTTTGAAGTGTTTGGGTAATTTTGTTTGTGCTGCCATATGGCACCACACCCTTCTGCCCATATTTCAAATCTTTTTTTTTTTTCTTTAGGCCAGGCATAGTTAAAAAGAGAAGAGGAGAAATTCAAATTTTGAGGTTTAATTACCTTCACATGTCGAGGACCCAAACATCCATACCCCCCTTTTCCATATTTAATCACATGGACTCACTTGGGATGTCTCTTTTTATTACTGCATCAAATTACTGCTTCTGATGCTCATACTGAGAACACTGCTTCCTCCAGACAGGAAGTGTGTGATCTTGGGACGATTCCCAGATGTGGGGATTCAAATTGGCAGCTAAATACACACTCTGATTCATTTAAAATAGCATTTTACACTGAACAAGAAGGAAGAGACCTGTGCAATTATTAGAGATGTAACAAACTTTTAAGAGATCTCGCCTGGTAATTTTGATAATGGAACTTAATGGGGTGAAAAACAAAGTCTTGGGAATTTAATGAAATGTATCTGTTCAGGACTCAACTTGATATCAAACACTGTAAACTACACATAGAAACATTATCTTCCAAACACTAAGACAGTCATAGTGTTAAAATAAATAAATAAATAAATATAACCTTCAAAATGTTGTTTTCTTCCTCATTAAATGCCAGTTGCTTAAAGGAAAAAAAAAAAGCACCAGTGTACAGAGCTAAAAGACTCTCCTCTCTCTCTGATGAGAGAGTTTTTCAGGCATAAAATTATTTATCTTCACCCTTACCCATCCTCAAATAAAGAACAACTTTTGGTCTAAGTAATGGTCTTGAAATAAACCATCAAATTTTGAAATAAACCATCAAACCAGCCAGCAAGTTTGACAGAACCTTTTTTTTAAAAAAAAAAAAAAGATTTTTATTTATTTATTCATAGACACAGAGAGAGAGAGAGAGGTAGAGACACAGGGAGAGGGAGAAGCAGGCTCCATGCAGGGAGCCCGATGTGGGACTTGATCCCGAGTCTCCAGGATCACACCCAAGGCTGCAGGCGGCGCCAAACCGCTGCACCACCAGGGCTGCCCGACCGAACCTTTTCTGATCCGACACCTCCACAAGGGGGTTAAGGAGACCGGGAAGATATAAACCAGATCCTGAGACCAGACAGCATCAGTACTTCAGTAACCAGTAGAAGAACAAGCTCAAGGTACCATGACAAGCTACACTTGGAAGTAACAAATTCTTCACTTCCTGAGTTTTTCTGCTGAACTTAGACTGTTTAACATTAGATTGGTTACAATGCCTTAAACTAGGAGTCATGGGTGACCTATATGCACAAAAGCAAGGTTGTCAACTTGTATTTACATTTCCAAATCTCTGCCAGTGAGATAGAAACTGGCAATTTTCCATTTGGAGAGCAGTGTATGATAATGCCATAATTAATATTAATAACGCCATTACATCTCCACAGATCATTTGCATATTTAAATGAACTCTCTGTCTCTTCCTTTCTCTGGGCTATTTTTGCATTGATATTATTATAACCTTTAGATCTCTATTTTAACTTCTGAAAGCAATTTACCTCATCAGTTTAATATCAAAGACAAAATGGGGAAACATCATTTAAATATAATTTTCATTTATTTCTTTCAAGATTTCAAACTTGTAACAGGCACCCAACTGCTACATTACTTGGCTTTTGAGCAATTGCTCACATACTACACCCACCTACATATACCATCAACAACACAGAGCTCTTATAAAATTTAGAGAGATATTTTATGTAAGGAATAAGGCAGAAAAGAAAGTCAGATGGTGGACTCCATGGAAAAAGAGTATTAGCTCAATACAAGTATTTCACATGCTTCACTTGGAATCCACTAAGCTAAGAGAGATTGCATGTATTTGTCAGGTGCAATTAAAAAGCATTTCAGGATAAAACTGCAGTGAAAGAAAAGGCTGGGTGCCTACTACTCAAACACAGCTCTGAAACCCTTGCTTATGGTTAGTGACCTGTAATGAGAGACACAGAGTTTAAAGACAGAGGGAAATTCAACTTACAAAACTTAAGAGCTCACTGACTGGTACACATGACCTTTAACTTTCAAATGAGGAACAAAAGGGAGAAAAATTAAGTTTGTATCATATATACATATATATATATACACACACATACATATATATATACATATATATATAGTTCTTTAGATTTTTTTTAAATCATTTGCAGTAAAGGCCATTCTTCTTTTATACCTAATTTAAAGGAATGCCATTTCATTAAAGAATTGAGAAATTTGTATTATATGAAGAACTGCTCCCACTTTGAATCAAATCTATTTAAAAACTTAATAATTTCTAAATTTAAATGGATTGTTTAAGTGATTCCATTTAGAGTTATTTCAGGTTTCTTCTGAGAATTATAATATGGGCTATCATCAGCAAACACAACAATGGACTTTTCTCTGACAGAGAAGGACAGAGAATGAGAAAGCGAATGGATGTACTTTCTTGTCTAGAATTGGCAACAGGCTCTATTTTAGATTCAAATAGCTGCACATCCCGCCAGATCCTTCCACATCGTCACACAGTTGCTTTTGTGCTAAATAACTTGCATTTGCAAGACAACACACCAGAGTCTTAATTTCCATCTGTCATGGTATACTCTGGGGATGATACTGTCCAGAATGTGGCCTTCAAAAATGAGTAAGATCCAGGCTTGAATTCAGGCTTCATTGTTTATTACCTCTGTGACCTAGTAGAGGTTTCTTCACCTTTTGAGCTCACAAAAAAGTGAGTCCCACCTGAGACAATGTACAAAAAAATCCCTCAAGCAATCACTGGTATCTAATAGATGATTGATTGGCAAGCTTTAATTGCATGCTCCTAGGTGATCAGTCCCAAGAAAAATTAAATTTTTAACCTGTTTCTTTGATACTTTACCCCAGCCAAATAAATTCATGATCTGGTGTATATATTGTCTGTGAACTTAGTAACAGGATCTAGGACTTAAATAAGATAATGTATCTAAACTGCTCTGAGATCTCTTTTAATGCACTCTTCAGTAGAAGTTTGATAGAAGAGTCATCTAAGTGCCTGAAAGTGATAAAAAGAGTTGTACAAGACATTGGACACCACAGAAATGAGACCAACCAAAGTACATTCTGCTGAGCACTTTAAGGTTAGCTTTTTAAATCCTCCTGACAATTTTATAAGCTAAGCATTATTATCCCTGTTTTCCAGATAAGGAAGCAGAAATGTAGATCAAATGAATGATCTCTTCTGAATAGTAGTTATCTTAGTTCAGTATGACTATTGTATATACCACTATATGACAGTAGTTCAAGTGTAAGAGGGGTTATTTGCTTCTAAGTAAGCCTCAAATTTGTCAAACTCCAGAGCCTAATAAAACTAATTTTACTAAAGTTGAAAGAAACAGCTATCCTCAGTTTCCATCAAACTCTTCAATACCTTAAGATGCTCCCCAAAAACCATCATTTCAATTCAAACAACTCTATTTCTGAGGGCAGGGGAGGAGAGGGAGGACTCTGTGTAGGTCTGTGGTGTGTGTTCAGATTTTATTTCCATAGTTTCTTGAGCTTGGTCTCATTCACATCATTAAATCTGTACTAAATATGTGAAGGCAGTGGTGGAAAATATCCACCAGGAATTCAAAGATTCCAGTGTCTTCATACTGCCTTTCATCTACTCAATAGGGTAGTTAAAACCAAGCCACAGACTCTTTCACTATCATGATGTCTGGGAAAATTTAGAAATTATATAGATAACACATAAGCAAAACTCAACTGAACCCTGTCATTTTCTCTCCATTATCTGTGTCACTGAACTGTGCTTATTGTTTTTTATTTAATATCATGATAGCATGTGGTTAGACTTGACAGAAATTGAATTGTCACTGGCCAGCCTTTATGAAGGCAATCTCTCATCTTTATTTTCAGATTATTCTTAACTTCTAAAAGTATCTTCAGTAAATACCATATTCCCATGTAATTAAACTGAGGCAATATATTTTCTTGGTTAACTTGAAATCACATTATACAATATGCTGATCATAAAAAGGGGAGGATGATTGTATTTATTCTAGAAAATAAATGACTGTCCAGTTGGATTTGGAAAAAAATAATCATCATCACTATTACATAAATATACTTCATATCCCATTTTGTGTGTTAAGAACTAGTCTAAATTGATAATATTTAGCCAGGATCTGCACTCACTTGATACTACAAATGTGCCATCTCTATTGCTATGTCTGTGAACATCTGAGGGAAAAACAAAACATGTATATGATGAATCTAATCTACTTCAAGAATCTAATGATTTCTCATTTTTAAGTAGACAATGAACAAGGTATGCTCCAATCAGAATTAGAGATTAATGAAAAGCCCATAACACACATGAATAATCACATGTATATATACTCAAAACTAATATTTACTTAGCGAATGGTACAGCCAGCTTTACTGTTTGGACTGAATCTACAGATTAGTAGGTTAAGAATTTGCTACTTGCTGATTGTTAGAACTATGAACTGAACCATCAAAACAGAATAGTTGAAATAGGAGAATCAATACATTATGAGTTAGGAGACTACATATCTTGAAATGAGCACTAGAGAAAGTTCAAGAGGGAATAAGGTTGTTGGAAATGGGGACAGGTATCACTTGGGATCATTTTCACATAGCCCCAAACTCTGAAACTACCTATCTCCCAGGCCTACTCTCCAGTTTGATTTTCAGGGCCTGCCAAGGTTAGTCAGTAAAATTCATTAGCTTTCTTGTGTTAAAATGGATACAGATGAAGTCTTAAATACAGAACAGAGATGATGTGAAAGTTGTACTGGACTTTCTATGCTGATGGCAGTCACTAGCTTGTCGATCACCAAGTTTGTGTTGAACATCAGCAACTAAAATGCGATTGGATTGATTGTTAGGATGGCCCACAAGTCAACAGTAGAGCAAGCTTCAGTGACTAAATTCTCAACTGCACCCATTCTTGTTGCAATCATGCACGAGGATTATAGGAGATTAAGTACACAAAGCTAGTAACACACTGTGTGGCTTACAGTGAGCATTAAACAGTAATTATTATACAGGTATGGGAGAGAAACTTTTCAAAGGCTGGATGGTTACGAGGAGGTTAAAAACTGAGACATCACAATCAAAAACGTTTGGCAACTGAAAAATCAAAAGATATAACACCATTTCAATGTACCTGAAAAATTTATAAAGCTTTTTTTATCCTCTACTGACAGAGCTAGCTGGGCACTGTAAAGCTTCTCTTAATATACTTAAGCAGGAAACACATTTCCTCCACTACTCCCCACTAAAAAAAGATGTCAGTACTGTGCAAACTCTTTTAGACAGCTAGAACTCTGACATAGATTTCCTAGAAATTGTAAAAAAAAAAGTAAAAACCATCCTCAACTTAAGTCAAGTTAGAGTTTTCAATATTTTACTTATTTTTCAGTACATTTATTTCTGTTTTATGTGATTAGCAACCTCATTACTGTTTTTTGTTTTTTTATATGTTGATACTTCCTCTCTCTTGTGTAGAAAGTCAACCCATTAAGGCACAGGTACATTTTTTTATGCCTTTGTTTCTAACTGCTACTACAGGGTCTTGCCCTAAGGCCATACCCATAAGTATTAGTTTATATGAGAATATTACCAATATTTTGTTCCAGTATTCCAACATAGCTAGATTCATTTTTTTCTGTAAATATCATTAAGTATGAACTCATTCACACATTAATTCTTTGGAAGAATTTCTCTCTAAGTTTTCAAACACACAATTAAAAGATAATAAAGCAATGAAAAGATAATCATACAGAAAAGCATGTATTTGAAAAGTATTCACACAGCCTGGTACAATATCTTCTAACTGAAAAATAAAGAAAAGGAATTCACAAGCTAAAATAAAAAGCTTTCAAATTTTAAGAAAAAAAGACAAATTCTAAAAAGATAGCTGGCAGCAATTTTATTATCTTACAATGTCATTATTGCTTTTACAGAAATAAACACTTTATTGTACATCTATTTCACATCCTGCAATGATATGTAATCAAAAAAAAAAGGGAGAGAATTTGAATTTCCAAATCAAAGTGTAAATCAGCCTGTGCTTCTCTCACTCTATTCCTTTGTCACTACCTGATATATACTAAGGAAATGGATTACAGAAAACATATTTTCATAAAATTCATTCAAGACTAAAAGCAAAGTAGCTAAGTCTCAGGTAAATTTGAAATGGCAGTTATCACCGGATATACTGGGAGGCTGCCAGAACACAGAATATTAAGTCCTGGACAAATGGGGTTAGTTGGTAAGAATGTTAAAAAGAAAAGGAGAAAGAGGAGGAGACCTACTTAGATTATTAAATAAAATTAATTATGTAATAATCTAGTTTCAAAATGCAAAAGGTTCTTTTAATGCGAACACTACTAAATAGATCCTAACAAAACACCACACTATTTGACTCCAGGTTGATGACTGACCTAGAACATGTATTTCTGCTGACCCAAAATGGAAGTGGCGTCTATTTTTTCTGTGGCTGCCTACCTGATGACATGTCATCCTCATGTGTACTAAAAAAAAATTCAGCAAATGGTGAAATGAACAGATTGCAAGTGATTCAGAAGACAAATGGCCATCCGGTCTCTCCTTCAGTTTTCCTTCTTTACTGGATTTCTTCTTTCTTAGACAAGTGAAAACAATGTGGATAATTCTCATAATTCTCCTTCCAATCAGACTGCAGAAAGAGGTCAAAGATGCATTGAATAAAATAAGACAGCAATAGCAAATGTAAATATGAGAGCACTTGGACATTACCGGAAATAGAAACCTATTTCAATGAAAAACAATTTCCATCTAGAGAAATACAATCCATCTTATCTGCAAGATAGGAGTTAAGTAATGAACTAAGCACGCCCACCTTTCTCTCTCTCTCAACAAATTCTCTAGAAAGGACATTAAATGATACATAAATAAAGTCTTTAACAGCCCCTCCAAATCAAGAAGTGTTAAAAGGACTAAGAAATGTTGAGGAATCTCTGAAACTGGATGACAGATAACAAGAAATAGGAAACCACAATTCAAAGGGCTTGCACATCATTGTACCAAAACAGATGGGAATGTCTTTGGGGAGAGGGTGGGTGAGATATGTGCTTTCAGTGGGATATGTGGGGAGTAGGAGAAGCCCATGGCACCCACTAAGGGATTGGTTAGAAGCATATGGTGCTTTACTTCTCCACTCTACCTTCAATACACTAGACTAGAAGTTCAAATGGAGGACTAGTATTTAAAAAGTTGAGCAGCATCCCAGGATGCTGGTGTAATGATCTATCAGCATAGGAAATTCCTTACCTAGGAGATGAAAAACTGCTTCCCATCACTCCTCAGCTTATGCTGCCCTTTTTACCTCAAAGAGATTATTTTTAGAAAAGTTAGTTTCATATAAGGAGCTCCAAATGATTATTTGTAGAAAAAAATAATTTATCACATCACCTCGGTTCACTTTCTACAAAGAGAGAGAGATAAAAATTAGATAGAAAATTGGTATTCGATCTGGTTATAGAACATTTGTTGAGAATTCATGTGAATGCAAAAAAAAATTCAACAAACATGTCAGCCAGCTTTTGTAGAAGAATATACCTTAACATTCAGTATTAAAACTGCCGACTAGTTTCCAAGATCTATAAAGAACTTATTAAACTCAACACCAAAGAAACAAACAATCCAATCACGAAATGGGCAAAAGACATGAAGAGAAATCTCACAGAGGAAGACATAGACATGGCCAATATGCATATGAGAAAATGCCCCGCATCACTTGCCATCAGGGAAATACAAATCAAAACCACAGTGATATACCACCTCACACCAGTGAGAATGGGGAAAATTAACAAGGCAGGAAACCACAAATGTTGGAGAGGATGCAGAGAAAAGGGAACCCTCTTACACTGTTGGTGGGAATGTGAACTGGTGCAGCCACTCTGGAAAACTGTGTGGAGGTTCCTCAAAGAGTTAAAAATAGATCTGCCCTATGACCCAGCAATTGCACTGTTGGGGATTTACCCCAAAGATACAGATGCAATGAAACGCCGGGACACCTGCACCCCGATGTTTCTAGCAGCAATGGCCACGATAGCCAAACTGTGGAAGGAGCCTCGGTGTCCAACGAAAGATGAATGGATAAAGAAGATGTGGTTTATGTATACAATGGAATATTACTCAGCTATTAGAAATGACAAATACCCACCATTTGCTTCAACGTGGATGGAACTGGAGGGTATTATGCTGAGTGAAGTAAGTCAGTCGGAGAAGGACAAACATTATATGTTCTCATTCATTTGGGGAATATAAATAATAGTGAAAGGGAATAGAAAGGAAGGGAGAAGAAATGTGTGGGAAATATCAGAAAGGGAGACAGAACGTAAAGACTGCTAACTCTGGGAAACGAACTAGGGGTGGTGGAAGGGGAGGAGGGCGGGGGGTGGGAGTGAATGGGTGACGGGCACTGGGGGTTATTCTGTATGTTAGTAAATTGAACACCAATAAAAAATAAATTTAAAAAACTGCAGAACTACAATAAAACCTTTAAAAATAAATAGAAACATCTTATTATCAAAGTTAAAATGTTGTATCTGAAAGAAACCTACCAATTCTGCTCATTAGGTTTCAGGATAGGTCCAAAAGGCCTATCACATACATGAGTAAGAGAACCAGCAACTGGAGAGTCTCATATCCATGTCCTAGAATTATGTCCCTCTGTATCCCTTCCAGCATCTCCGTAATCCTTGTGCATGGCACCTGCCAGCCTGTGGTACTTGCATCCTCACAGGGAAGCAAGTGAGACCCGACAGCCACATCCTCAAGCAATCACAAGGAATGTTTTCATGAGTTCGTGGTTCAGTAGGGAGTGTTGGGAGCTTTCTGATGTGAGGAGGAACTGATCTTGTTTTGAGTTTATCCATGCCATCCATAATCTCAAACTCACCATCCTTTTGACTAAGCCAAGTCTCTTCCATATTTCCAGTCATACATTTTCATGTTCATTGGGTCACCTCATAGCTCCTACCTCTTGCATTACTCATCACAGAAGTAATTCCATCTGCAGAAACAATATATGCTTGGGTGCTTCTATCTTTTCTCAGCACATTCACCAATTTCTGAAGCTTTGCTTTATGGTTCTCATCATCCTCTTCCACTCTCAGCCCTCCCGGAAACTGGAAACTTCTATAGCAAGTGGTATGGATCTTCACAATGAGATGTTTCTCATGGGTGTCCTCCAATTTCCCATGGTAAAAGAGGTTTGAAAGGTCTGGCTACCTCTCCCATCTGACACTTGAAGTCTCCAAACTGCAAGACATGGAGAGAACTGTGTGTAAGGAGAGAAGAGGGGCTTCTCAGGTTGACAGAAGACATATGTGATGAAAGGCTTACAGACAGAGCCATGCACTCCATTTAGGACATGTCAGCTCTTCCAGGAGACTTAATCTAGGAAAATGATTGGCTGAGGCTAGAAAATTGAGGTTCAGTGATGAAGGGGCTTTTTGATCTAAAGATCTTAGAGTCTTTTCATAGTGCAAAGCTTTCATATACACATCCTTTCTGTAAACCCGAATTATACAACCTCTAGCATTTTAAAAGGGTATACACTACACCCTTCCTGAAAATAGGCAGGTATTTCTTGAAAGATAAACACTGAAACTCCTTCTCTATTTCTCAATTTTATTTTCACTGATATACACACACGTACACACACACTCTATGTTTCTCCAGATAATCCTTTCAGTGTCAATATGGACATTTTCACATAGCAGATGAAGGCAAATAGGGAAGATGTTCACTACTTCAAGCTCCATCTCTCTTCATCTTCCAAGTGGCAACTTCAGAAACAGACACCTCCCTCAGGCTGCAGATTGAAAAACAGCTCTGAAATTCGTGGTAGGTTTTCTTCCTACCCACCTCTGCATTTCAAGGCATCAATCTCTGTTCTAGCTGCAGATTTTCAATAAGATAACATTTTAAACTGAATTTAAACAACATGGTGTACCCATTGAGCATCAGCAGAGACAGTAGTTAAGGACACAGGCTCTGAAAACTAAGGGTGTGTTAGCATTCTGCAGAAGATGACACATTCACTCCACCCACCTTCCTAGCATGATCCAGACTACTACACTTCTTCTAAATTCTGACTTGTTGAGTGGACTTTGACTTCTTCCTTTTGTTCTACTTTGTTTCTCTTCACTATAAATTCTCTGGAAGCTGTGTAAATGAGGGCCACCAATCTCAATTTCATTCCTCTCATCAAATTTTTCATTATATGACATTCCATAACTTGTGCTTTCCCATTTTACTCAAGCAAAGAAAAACCAATTTTCCTTTTAGAGCCACTATTGAAGTTAGATGCACACAATAAGTCCATTTTTTGAAGGAAAAAGAATGAAACTTATCCACAGGTTTCTTTGGACTTCATGAGCTTAGCCATCAAATCTTAAAAGATTTTGGTTCCACTATATCTGTTTTCATGTGTTCTTTAGGATTTCATTTCAGTTAATAAATCCGGCTTTTCACCCAGTCATAGGGCAGCCTCTGACCATACCACCAAATCTGATGCTCTGTCAAAGGGTCTTCCTTAGCAGTTCAGCCCTTACTTTCAGCAGAAATAAATAAAACACGAATTGCTCTAAACCAAAGGTGTTCGTATATATTCTTAACCTAACCAAAAACATAGCACAATGTATAGACTTGTTGAATCACTATGTTGCACATCTGAAACTAATGTAACATTGTATGTCAACTATGCTTCAACTAAAACAAATGCATAAAAACCCACAATATGATGGAAATATCATGTTATGGCCATACTCTAGTATTTCCATATTTTAATACTAGCCAGAATATGCATATAGCAAATTAGACTACATCTGGCCTATAAACCAGAGCCTGGAAATACCAGATATCCTAAATGTTTAGTTTCTGGAATTAATGTATGGAAAGGAACAAACTGTAAATTATAATCCGTATAGAAAAGCATTGCATTTGCAAATACTGTATCAGGAAACTGACACACCCAGAACTCATGACAGGGTAAGCTAATTCTATTAGCTTACTTCAAACTCAAAGACAAAAATAAATAATACCAAAGCAATTAAAAAAAAAATTCAAGTTACAAATCTAGTTTTAAAAGATATATTATTAATTAAGTGTAACTATCAGCACTTGTGAAATAACATAGAAAATACTAAAATGCATCGTCTATACCTATGATCTATAGTAAGGTAACCCCTCCCTAAAATAAAACCCTGGAAAATAGAGATAAGAATGGCCTCTTGGGGCAGCCCCGGTGGTGCAGCGGTTTGGCGCCACCTGCAGCCCAGGGCGTGGTCCTGGAGACCTGGGATTGAGTCCCACGTCGGGCTCCCTGCATGGAGCCTGCTTCTCTCTCTGCCTGTCTCTCTCTCTCTGAATGAATAAATAAATAAATCTTTTTTTTTAAAAAAAAAAAAAGAATGGCCTCTTGATAGTTACTGTTTAAGACCAACTTTTAACAAAAAGATCAAAACAAATTGAGACACAAATTTATCTAATAAAGTGGTCCCAAAGCCAGTAAAACTTGGTTATCATCTCATCTGCTATCTAAAGAAAAGAGCTTCTCTATTTGAGAAGATTAGTCAAAGTATATAACAATGATCATTCTCACATATGTGTTAAAAAAAAAAGGAAAAAACAACATATTATAGGACAATCCCTACTGTAATTCATCCATTGGCTTAGAATTAATATATAGGAAAAGTCCTTTTCATGAATCCATGCACATCTGTGGCCACCAGGAGGGAGAATGCATGAGGATCTTACAGACTTTAAAATTATTTTTACGGAGTAGTAAATTTTCATAGTAAACTAATAAATTTTCTGAATCTTATATGGTATAAACTCTATTCCCCAAGTTAATGTCATTTTAAAAGGCAGGAATAGTTGGACTTATTTATCATTAAATCTTCCATTACCAGGGAAAATTATCTGACACATATATCATAGTGTTGATAAGATATTTAAGAATGCGTGATCCAAACACATTTAGGGTAACCTAGTCTCTATGGCAGCAATATTTGCTTAAGAAATAGACATAATAGAAAATCTGGTTTGGAATATCAACTGTGAGATAAAGTGTCAAAATGTGTTCACCTCTGAGAAAAGTCTCTTAGAGGATAGATGATTTTTCAGGATCCGTAAGGTTGAGTACCAAAAAATAAAAAATGGAAAATTTGACAAGGTAATGGATGGCAACAAATAAATATTGTCATTATGTTGAAAAAGGCCATGTCACTATCTATGAAATGTGTTACAGAACTCGTGGACAACAATGACCTGAGAAGGGTTGTGTGTCTAAACTACACCAATGGTTTTGAGTAGCCATGAATATTTCTCCAAATGGGGTGAAAATGAAGAGGAATTACCCTCTCCCGGTTGGCCTATCTCCAACATTTAAAATAAACATCAGTTATTTAAAATATCATGAGAAAATAATTTTAAACTTAAACCTTAAAAAAAGTTTACATTAAACTTGAATGTACAAATCTCACAAAAAAAGAAAAAGAAAACTATTAGAGCACTTGTATCTTTCATCCAAAGAGCTTCGTGTAAAACAAAACACAAAATATACTGGTAATAATTCCAAATCTCCATAATAGTGGCATAAGTAGTCTCAAGAAAATAGTTATACAAAAATATGCAGATTATAGTTGAAAATAGCCATAGAATTAATAGCAACCCTAATGGGCTCTGATTCTGAGAAGTATAAATCTAGTAAAACTAGTATAGATCTGTTGGCCAAGATCAATCCTGAAAGAACTGAAGTATGAAAATGCAGAAAACCATGAAATCCTCAAAATAATGAGGAGTTATTTGTATGTAGCAGGTTTGTGGGTGGAGAGTGGCACTGATCTGGGTTTAGGAGTGCAAAATCCATTGATAAAGTGCTAAGTTCTTATCTTATTGGGAGAGAGGTTTAAATATCAACTCAAATCATAAAAATTAGAAACAGGAGAACAAAACAACCAAATAATAAATGGGCAAAGTACATAGAAATATATCAATATATCCAAATATATCAATAATTACAATAAATATAAATACATTAAATTGGAAAGCAAAATATTAAGGGCCAATCGGTATACGCTATTTGTAATTCACCAAAAACATAAGGACATATAAATATTGGAAGAAACAGTAGAGCATGACCTATCTCAGAAATACTGGATTTATTTTTATTTATCAACCAAAATAAAACTAGAATAGCTCTATTAATATCAGATAGAGTACACCGTAAGAGAAACAGCAGAATGGAGAAGATCATTACAAAATGATAGTCTCAATTTACCATAAGAATGTAACAATTTAAAATATATGTGTTTAAGTCAACCAAGATGGCAGCACAGAAGGCTCCTGAACTCCTCTCCTCCCACAGACACATCAAGCAACTTCTTCTGAAAGAAATCCATAATAGCCAAAAGGTTCCTATACATCAGGCAAAAGAGAAAATATCCACAGGAAAAGCAGGTTAGAAAGGCTGAGACACAGTCTTGTCATAAATCCAATTCCTGGCACAATGCCATATAATCAGGAGGTAACTGTCAATTCCCAGCTTCTCCCTGAAAAGCAAAGGGCTTAACCTCAACTTCTGAGACTCCCATACAAAGCACGAGCTTCTTAATGTCTAGCTCTGAAAGTCAATGAGGCCTATGTCCATGAAACCCAAAGACTAGCAAAAGTAGCAGTTTTTCCTAGGTGTGCAAGCACTCACATGGCTATCCACTCAGGACTTAGTTTAGAAAATAATGCCATCCTCAAATTCCCCCAAGAAAGTGAAAAGAAGCAGCTTCCAAAGTCATTTTCTGAGAATACAACTACCATAATACCAAAGCCCAGCAGAAAAGACAACTACCAGCCAATATCCATGATCAGTACAGATGCATAAATGTTCAACATAATACTAGGAAACTGAATGAAACAGCACGTTGAAGAGCTCTCACACCATGACCAAGCGCATAATCCCTGAGATGTAAAATGGTTCAATATATGAAAATCAGTTAATACGATTCACCACATATAATAGAATAAAGGATAAAAATCATATGATCACCTCAATCGAGGCAGAAAAGGCATTTGGCAAACTCAATACTCTTTCATGATAAAAGTTTTCAACAAACTAGGAACAGAAGGAAATTATTACACCATAATAAAGACCATATATGCAAAGTCCAAAGCCAACTTCATATGCAACAGTGAAAACCTGAAAGCTTTTCCTGTGAGATCAGCACAGGGCAAGGATACTCAAATCTCACTACTTCTAGTCAATATAGTATTGGAGGTCTTAGCCAAAACAAGCAGGGAAGGAAGGAAGGAAGGAAGGAAGGAAGGAAGGAAGGAAGGAAGGAAGGAAGGAAGGAAGGGAGGGAGGGAGGGAAGGGGAGGGAAGGGTGGGAAGGGAGGGAGGAAGGGAGGAAGAGGAAAGAAAAAAGGAAGTAAAGAAAGACACAGGAAAAAGAGAAGAAAAGAAAAGAAAGGAGGAGGGAGGGAGGGAGGGAGGAAAGAAAGAAGAGGCATCCAAATGAAAAAGTTAAAGTAATATCATACCTTTTTCCAGATGCCATGATACTATATACAGAAAACCAAAAAGATGAATAAAAAACTGGTATAAATAAGAAGCAAATCTAGTAAGCTTTCAGGATATAAGAGCAATATACACAACCAGTTGCATTTCTGTTCACTAACAATGAATTACCTTAAAGGAAATTAGGAAAATAATTCCATTTACACTAGCATGAAAAAGAATAAACTTTTAAAAAAAGAAAATAAATAAACTTTACTAAGGAGATGAAAGACTAGCATTGGAAACCACGAAGCACTGATGAAAGAAATTTAAGATACAAACAGAAAAATATCATGTTTATCAATTGTGAGACATACCATCTCTAAAAAGTCCATACTAGCAAGAAGTTTCTATGGCCAAGTTCAAAAAGGGTGTTGCCTGTGTTCTCCTCTAAGATTTTGATGGAATCTTGTCTCACATTTAGATTTTTCATCCATTTTGAGTTTATCTTTGTGTATGGTGACAGAGAGTGGTCTAGTTTCATTCTTCTGCATGTGGATGTCCAATTTTCCCAGCACCATTTATTGAAGGGACTGTCTTTCTTCCAGTGGATAGTCTTTCCTCCTTTGTCGAATATTAGTTGACCATAAAGTTGAGGGTCCACTTTGGGTTCTCTATTCTGTTCCATTGACCTATGTGTCTGTTTTTGTGCCACACTGTCTTGATGACTATAGCTTTGTAATACAACCTGAAATCTGGCATTGTGATGCCCTCAGCTATGGTTCTTGCAAGATACATCCATGAAGGCAAAAGAAACAAAAGCAAAAATGAACTATTGGGACTTCATCAAGATAAGAAGCTTTTGCACAGCAAAGGATACAGTCAAAAACTAAAAGACAACCTACAGAATGGGAGAAGATATTTGCAAATGACCTATCAGATAAAGGGCTAGTTTCCAAGATCTATAAAGAACTTATTAAACTCAACAGCAAAGAAACAAACAACCCAATCATGAAATGGGCAAAAGACATGAACAGAAATCTCACAGAGGAAGATGCAGACATGGCCAAAAAGCACATGAGGAAATGCTCCACATCTCTTGCCATCAGGGAAATACAAATCAAAACCACAATGAGATCCCACCTCACACCAGTGAGAATGGGGAAAATTAACAAGGCAGGAAACCACAAATGTTGGAGAGGATGTGGAGAAAGGGGAACCCTCTTGCACTGTTAGTGGGAATGTGAACTGGTGCAGCCACTCTGGTAAACTGTGTGGAGGTTCCTCAAAGAGTTAAAAATAGATCTGCCCTATGACCCAGCAATTGCACTGCTGAGGATTTACCCCAAAGATACAGATGCAATGAAACGCCGGGATACCTGCACCCCGATGTTTCTAGCAGCAATGTCCACAATAGCCAAACTGTGGAAGGAGCCTCGGTGTCCATCGGAAGATGAATGGATAAAGAAGATGTGGTTTATGTATACAATGGAATATTACTCAGCCATTAGAAAGGACAAATACCCACCATTTGCTTCAACGTGGATGGAACTGGAGGGTATTATGCTGAGTGAAATAAGTCAATCGGAGAAGGACAAACATCATATGGTCTCATTCATTTGGGGAATATAAAAAATAGTGACAGGGAATAAAGGGGAAAGGAGAAAAAATAAGTGGGAAATATCAGAAAGGAAGACAGAACATGAAAGACTCCTAATTCTGGGAAACAAACTAGGGGTGGTGGAAGGGGAGGTGGGTGGGTGGTGGGGGTGACTGGGTGATGGGCACTGAGGTGGGCACTTGACGGGATGAGCACCGGGTGTTATTCTATATGTTGGCAAATTGAACACCAATAAAAAATAAATTAAAAAAAAAAGTCCATACTACCCAAAGTGATCTACAGATTCAATGAAATCTCTATCAAAACCTCAATAGCACATTTTACATAAATAGAAAAACCCATCCTGAATCTTATATGGAATCACAAAGGACTCTGAACCGCCCGTTCAATCTTGAACACGAAGATCAAAGCTGAAGGCATCACACTTCCTGATTTTAAACTCTATTACAAAGCTATACTAAAACAGTCAGGCATTGGCATAAAAACAGACACACAGGTCAACAGAACAGAATACAGAGCCCAGATATAAACCTATATTTACACAGGGAAGTTCATTCTGAACAAAGCAGCCAAACATATACAATGGGGAAAGGAAAGGATCTTCAATGAATGGTGTTGGGAAAACAAGATAGCCGGATGCCAAAGAATTAAAATGGACTCCTATCTCACACAATACCAAAAAATCAACTCAAAATGGATTAAAGACTAAAACTAACAACCTAGAACTATAAAACACAGGGAAGGAAACACAGGGGAAAGCTTCAGGACATTGGTCCTGGGATGATTTCATGGATAGGACACTAAAAACACACCCAAGAAATAAAATACAGAAAAGAGGAACTGTATCTAGCTAAAATGCTTCTGCAAAGCAAAGGAAACAATCAACCAAGTCAACATACAGAATGGGCAAAAATGTTTTCAAACCATTTATCTGATAAGGGGTATATTTCCAAATATGTAAGACTCTGAGGACTCAACAACAAATAAATTAATGAATTATTTGAGAATGGGCTAAAGATTTAAATAGACATTTCTGCAAAGAAGATGTACAAATGATCAACAGGTATATGTAAAGATGCTCAATCTCAATACCCATTAGGGAAAGGCAAATGAAAGCTACAATGAGATCTCACCTCATACCTATCACAGTGATTATTATCAAAACAACAAAAGACAACAAGTGTTGAGAAGGATGTGGGGAAATTGGAACCCTGTACACTGTTGGTGAGAATGTAAAATGTGCAGCTGCTATGGAAAAACATATGGCATTTCCTCAAAAAACTAAAAATGGAACAATCATATGAGCCAGCAATCCCACTTCTGGGTATTTATCCAAAATTATTGAAGTAAGGGTTCAAGAGATAGGTAGCACTCTCATGTTCGTTGCAGTACTATTCATAATAGCCCAATAAGGAACAATTAGATGTCCAGGGATGTACAAATGGATAACAAAAATGGATATATACATATAATGGAATATTATTCAACCTTCAGACAGAAAGAAATTATGTAATATGCAGCCACACAGGTGAACTTCAAGGGACATGATGGTAAAAGAAATAAGCTGGTCACAGAAGGACAAATACTGTCTGATTCCAATTATTCAAGGAACCTAAATAGTCAAACTGATAGAATCAGAGAATAGTATGATGGTTACTCAGGGCCAGAGGGATAGGAAAACAGGAGTTGTTTATCAATGGGCATAAAGTTTTGGTTATGCAACGTGTATCTGTAAAGATACTGTATTACACCTTAAAAATTTAAGAGGATAGATCACTTAATAAGTGTTCTTACCACAAACAAATATAAAATTTTAAAGAAAAATGAAGTCAGGAATGGTACAAGATGATGATGTTGATGATGATGATGATGGTACCCATTATTACTATTTGTATTAAATATTGAGTTAGAGGCCTTAACTAGCACAATAGAAAGAAATCAGAAACAAAATTAGAATGGAGGAGACAAACCTGTTATAACTGCAAATGATACAATTAATCGCATTTTGAAAATTCAAAACTATTGATCTATTGGCAATGTGGCTGGATACACAGTCAGATGCATATCTAGACAAGAGCAGCAAACAATTAGACAATTTGATTTAAAAAAAAAAGACATCATTTTGCAATAGCATCAAAGAATACAAAGCCAAATACCAAATAATAAGTTTACCAAAAGGATCCCCACAATGAAACAGTAGAATATTACAGGTATGAATAAAGTTTTATCTTATGTAAGCTCTTTTCCAACCTCCAGAACACTCTGTTCCAGGGTCAGTGAGGTTCTAGAAATCAGGTTTTCAGAGAAAATTGAGTCCTTTCTGGTCTTTTAATGCGTATGATCCTTTGCACCAGGCTGAACTGCCTTCCTGGCATGTTCTCGAAATGGTTTTCTATTTCTTAGTTATCCATTGATTTCCCAGACTGCTTTGGAAGAAAACCTATGTTTCCAGAAACCCAGTTAACTCATATTAGACCAAATACTCCTCAAAATTTCCTCTCATTATGCTCAGGTTTTGGAGTTTTTTTGGGTTTTTTTGGAGTTTTTACCTTTAATCCTCTTTTATCCCAATGCACACTTCCTGCTCTTTTAGCAAAGTTGGTCCTAATTCATATATCCTTCCATTATATGTCCTCAACACTAATCATTGGATCTTTACAAAAAGTGAATTTCAAAAATGCATACTTGTGTATATGCATTTATGTATGTAAATCCTACAACATAGCAATATTAATGTATTACACGCAGGACTAGAGGGCCTATTCGAAAATCTTTGTACACAAACTCCTCATTGTTCATATTAATGTGGGAGGCAGAGGCAGACTTAAAAATAATGAAATTTACATGCAGTGAAGTGCAGTTTCTCAACAACTTTTTAAAATCATGTTATGAATTGTTTTGTCTCTGACTTCTCTTTCTCTAATAGCATATATATTCATAAAGGTAGAATTTTAAGGTATATATAAAAATTTATATATATTTATACATTATATTTATATAATATATAACTTAAATATTTGTTATATGCTTTAATATTTATACATATTTTATAAATTATAGATTTAAAATATATTCTATAAATGTTATATATTTTACACATTATATTTTATATATTTATATTTATTATATATTTATATAAATCCATAATATATGAATTTATATTTATATATAATTTATATATAAAATAATATAATATATATATATATATATATGCCAAAGATGTAGGACATGCAAAAAATATTTTAAGGTGAAGTTCATGAAATACTTAATTTGATATACCAAAATGTCTTCCAGCTTGCTGTAACCCCAGGTGCCTGAGCTATGCCTAAAAAATAATGAAATGGGGGATCCCTGGGTGGCTCAGCAGTTTGGCGCCTGCCTTCGGCCCAGGGAGTGATCCTGGAAACCCGGGATCGAGTCCCACACCGGGCTTCCTGCATGGAGCCTGCTTCTTCTCTGTGTGTCTCCCTCTCTCTCCCTCTCTCTCTCTCTCTGTCTCTCATGAATAATTAAATAAAATCTTTAAAAAAATAATGAACAGCCGAATGAAGCAAAAACTGATGTGGTGAAAGTTACCTTAAACCATGAGAAAAAAACTTTTGAGATTACACTTCTGTATGATCCAAGTCTTCAGGCTACAAGCCAACTGAGTGACAAGTGAATTTGTCTTAGCATGCATAACTATTCAAAAATCTCTTACACCTTCCCTTGAGAAACTACAGGCAGATATGTACCAAAGTTCATAGAAGCCTGTTCTCTGAATTCAACACTCTCATAGTAATAAAAGAAATATTATGTATTCTGTTACAGCAAACTTTCTCTTTGAATAAAATCTATGATTTCATTTCAAGGCTTCAACTTTACTACTTTGAGTTGCCTAAGGAAAGCAGGTAAGCGCCTGGCTGAGGGGAAAAATCTGGGAGAGTCTGTACATATATGTACTCATGACCTCATTAACTTGCACACATCTAATGCATCTGTGCTTACTTGTCACCTCACAGGTTCCTTTCTTGTCTTCCACTCATTTTCACCCAGCCTTAAGGCCACCTCAGTATGCTACACCAAGAACACTGTTGTGGCCTCACTAATGTTCACCATGTGTGGATACTCAACACTTAATTCACTTCATAACTGACCATCCGTACTAGCTTCATGTTCCCCTTCCAAAGCTCCACAAATAAGCCACCAACAAGTATACTCCTAATAATAACTAAGTGACTTGAGGTAGGGCTTTTTTTCTCTTGGGAATTCAAGATATAAATATATAAAGCCAAACCTATAAAACCAAAATCAAGTCATATATGCCAGCTATAGCAAGGCTTCCCAACTCAGCTTTTAACCCTGTTTTTTTTTTTTCTACTATATAAAAGTTTTCTCAATCTCGTCCAACACCCTTGGCCCCAATCACTTCTTACACACAAACCCCTTCATGCAAACCATACCAAATTCATAACACTTACTTCATAATTCATTGATCCATGTTGCTAGTTCTCTGCTGGTCAAGTGTTTCCCCCTCTTTTTTCTTACTTGGCAAATTCCTACTCATTTTGAGACCCAACTCAAGATTCAACCCCAATTTGCAGCGTGGCCAAATTCTCCATCCAACTTCTAGGCAGGAAAAGAAAAGTTGCTTTCTCAGATGTTCTCCTACAGATTTTTCTACACACTCCTATTTATAGCACAGAGTACACTATATTATGAATTGTTTTTTATACTGGTTTTTTATACTGGTCTTTCTTGAATCTTCACATTTAACTGATTTGAGTGGGCATTTGTCATTTTGTGGCTCTCAGCAAACAACATCTTTACTCTTTGGGGTAAGTTGTCATAATTAGAAAAAACAAATCAAGACTCACTTAAATATGAACATACTTATACTAAAACAGTAACCAATATTTAACTAAAATTCAACTTTAGTTATCATATATCTTATTTTGTATCCCCAAGTGGGGGGAAAAACAAGTTCAGTGGGTAACAGAATTTCCATTAGAAATGACACAGGGGGGATGCCTGGTGGCTCAGTGGTTGAGCATCTGCCCTTGGCTCAGGCCATGATCCTGGGGTCCTGGGATCAAGTGCTGCATCAGGCTCCCTACAGGGAACGTGCTTCTTCCTCTGCATTTGTCTGTGTCTCTTGTGAATAAATAAATAAAATCTTTTTTTTAAAGAAAAAAAGAAATGGCACAGGGGAGCAGATTATCTCTCTGCAAAGCTCAAGTCTGGGTGCAAGACCTACACTCAGGCATTCCCCGTGCAGTCTCTGACTCTAGAGTATACAAGCAGGGTCACAGTGGCAGAAACCAATATCCAGTCCTCGTGTTGACGATTTCCAAGGAAGATTTAGCAGCATCCCACCCAGACTATTTTGGCTATGATCATAAATGCTAAACCTCCCATGGTTACCATTTCTCTGAGCCTAACTCACGTACTTCTCATCAATTCATATTTCCAAATTTTGTTTTATTTTTCTTGATATTATTTTTTCTTTTTTCAAGACACTGAATATGTTTTTATTGAGCCTTTTAGTTTACAGCATGAGGTAAAAGGAAAGTCATTTCACCTTAATATTTACATAGCTGTAGTAAAATATTTTGAACTTTAGAGAATTATGATAGATTACATATATTAAAAGTTGGGGATTGGGTAAACAATATCTGAGTTCTTTTTTTTCTAAATTTTTTTATTTTTATTTATTTATGATAGAGAGAGAGAGAGAGAGAGAAGCAGAGACACAGGCAGACGGAGAAGCAGGCTCCATGCACTGGGAGCCCGATGTCAGATTCGATCCCGGGTCTCCAGGATCACGCCCTGGGCCAAAGGCAGGCGCCAAACCGCTGCACCACCCAGAGATTCCCCAATATCTGAGTTCTTGAATTTTCCAGTTGACTCTTCCCTTACAATAGTAACCAGCTCTACTTATTAAGTTTCTTCAAGGCCATGTTTTATTGTTGCTAATGTCTTTATATCTAAAGCATTGTTATTTCAATCAAAATCCACTAACTCCATTTTTTTTAAACGAAAAAAATTTTTTTTACTGGAGTTCAATTTGCCAACATATAGCATAACACCCAGTGCTCATCCCATCAAGTGCCTCCCTCAGTGAATGTCACTCAGTTACTCCCCCCACCCCCGCCCACCTCTCTTTCCACTACCCCTTGTTCGTTTCCCAGAGTTAGGAGTCTCTCATGTTCTGTCTCCCTCTCTGATATTTCCCACTCATTTTTTCTCCTTTCCCCTTTATTCCCTGTCACTATTTTTTATATTCCCCAAATGAATGAGACCATATGATGTTTGTCCTTCTCCGACTGACTTATTTCACTCAGCATAATACCCTCCAGTTCCATCCACGTCGAAGCAAATGGTGGGTATTTGTCCTTTCTAATGGCTGAGTAATATTCCATTGTATACATAAACCACATCTGCTTTATCCATTCATCTTTCGATGGACACCGAGGCTCCTTCCACAGTTTAGCTATTGTGGACATTGCTGCTAGAAACATCCAGGTGCAGGTGTCCCAGCATTTCATTGCATCTGAATCTTTGGGGTAAATCCCCAGCAGTGCAATTGCTGGGTCTAGGGCAGATCTATTTTTAATTCTTTGAGGAACCTCCACACAATTTTCCAAAGTAGCTGTACCAGTTCACATTCCCACCAACAGTGCAAGAGGGTTCCCCTTTCTCCACATCCTCTCCAACATTTGTGGTTTCCTGCCTTGTTAATTTTCCCCATTCTCACTGGTGTGAGGTGGGATCTCATTGTGGTTTTGATTTATATTTTCCTGATGCCAAGTGATGCAGAGAATTTTCTCATGTGCTTGTTGGCCATGTCTACATCTTCCTCTGTGAGATTTCTGTTCATGTCTTTTGCCAATTTCGTGATTGGGTTATTTGTTTCTTTGCTGTTGAGTTTAATAAGTTCTTTATAGATCTTGGAAACTAGCCCTTTATCTGATAGGTCATTTGCAAATATCTTCTCCCATTCTGTAGGTTGTCTTTTAGTTTTGTTGACTGTTTCTTTTGCTGTGCAAAAGCTTCTTGTCTTGATGAAGTCCCTAGTTCATTTTTGCTTTTGTTTCTCTTGCCTTCGTGGATGTATCTTGCAAGAAGTTACTGTGGTAAGGTCAGAAAGGGTGTTGCCTGTGTTCTCCTCTAGGATTTTGTCTCACATTAAGATCTTTCATCCATTTTGAGTTTATCTTTGTGTATGGTGTAAGAGAATGGTCCAGTTTCATTCTTCTGCATGTGGATGTCCAATTTTCCCAGCACCATTTATTGAAGAGACTGTCTTTCTTCCAATGGATAGTCTTTCCTCTTTTGTCGAATATTAGTTGACCATAAAGTTGAGGGTCCACTTCTGGATTCTCTATTCGTTCCATTGACCTATGTGTCTGTTTTTGTGCCAGTACCACACTGTCTTGATGACTACAGTTTTGTAATACAACCTGAAATCTGGCATTGTGATGCCCCCAGCTATGGTTTTCTTTTTTAATATTCTCTGGGTATTCTTTGCTGATTCCACACAAATCTTAAGATGATTTGTTCCAACTCTCTGAAGAAAGTCCATGGTATTTTGATAGGGATTGCATTAAATGTGTAAATTGCCCTGGGTAACATTGACATTTTCACAATATTAATTCTTCCAATCCATGAGCATGGAATATTTTTCTATCTCTTTGTGTCTTCCTCAATTTCTTTCAGAAGTGTTCTGTAGTTTTTAGGGTATAGATCCTTTACCTCTTTGGTTAGGTTTATTCCTAAGTATCTTATGCTTTTGGGTGCAATTGTAAATGGGATTGACTCCTTAATTTCTCTTTCTTCAGTCTCATTGTTAGTGTATAGAAATGCCACTGATTTCTGGGCATTGATTTTGTAACCTGCCACACTGCTGAATTGCTGTATGAGTTCTAGTAATTTTGTGGTGGAGGCTTTTGGTTTTTCTACATACAGTACTATGTCATCTACGAAGAGGGAGAGTTTGACTTCTTCTTTGCCAATTTGAATGCCTTTTATTTCTTTTTGTTGCCTGATTGCTGAGGCTAGGACTTCTAGTACTATGTTGAATAGCAGTAGTGAGTGTGGACATCCCTGTCTTGTTCCTGATCTTAAGGGAAAGGCTCCCAGTGTTTCCCATTGAGAATGATACTTGCTGTGGGCTTTTCGTAGATAGCTTTTAAGATGCTGAGGAATGTTCCCTCTATCCCTACACTCTGAAGAGTTTTGATCAGGAATGGATGCTGTATTTTGTCAAATGCTTTCTCTGCATCTATTGAGAGGATCATATGGTTCTTGTTTTTTCTTTTGCTGATATGATCAATTACGTTGATTGCTTTACGAGTGTTGAACCAGCCTTGCATCCCGGGGATAAATTCCACTTAGTCATGGTAAATAATCTTCTTAATGTATTGTTGGATTCTATTGGCTAGTATCTTGTTAAGAATTTTTGCATCCATGTTCATCGGGGATATTGGTCTATAATTCTCCTTTTTGTTGGGGTCTTTGGTTTTGGAATCTTTTGGTATCAGTTAAGACCTGATTTGTGACCCAGTATGTGGTCTATTCTAGAGAAAGTTCCATGTGCTTGAGAAGAATGTGTATTCAGTTGTGTTTGGATGTAAAGTTCTGTAAATATCTGTGAAATCCATCTGGTCCAGTGTATCATTTAAAGCTCTTGTTTCTTTGGAGATGTTGTGCTTAGAAGATCTGTCGATTATAGAAAGTGCTACATTCAAGTCACCAAGTATAAGTGTATTATTATCTAAGTATGTCTTAACTTTGGTTATTAATTGATTGATACTTGGCAGCTCCCACATTCGGGGCATAAATATTGATGATTGTTAAGTCTTCTTGTTGGATAGATCCTTTAAGTATGATATAGTGTCCCTCTTCATCTCTTACTACAGTCTTTGGGATAAACTTTAGTTTATCTGATATAAGGATGGCTACCCATGCTTTCTTTTGAGGATGATTTGAATGGCAAATGGTTCTCCAACCTTTTATTTTCAGGCTGTAGGTGTCCTTCTGTCTAAAATTAGTCTCTTGTAGGGGATCCCTGGGTGGCTCAGTGGTTTCATGCCTGCATTTGGCCCAGGGCGCGATCCTGGGGTCCCAGGATCAAGTCCTAAGTCGGGATCCTGGCATGGAGTCTGCTTCTCCCTCTGCCTGTGTCTCTGCCTCTCTCTCTCTCTCTCTCTCTCTCTCTCTCTCATAAATAAATAGAAATAAATCTTTAAAAAAATAAAATAAAATTAGTCTCTTGTAGACAGCAAATAGATGGGTCCTGCTTTTTTATCTAGTCTGAAACTCTGTGCCTTTTGATGGGGTCATTAAACCCATTCACGTTCAGAGTTACTATAGAAAGATATGAATTTAGTGTCATCATGATACCTATTGAGTCCCTGTTTTTGTGGATTGTTCCCTTGGACTTCCTCTTTCTATTACAGAATCCCCCTTAGTATTTCTTGCAGAACTGGTTTGGTGGTCACATATTCTTTCAGTTTCTGCCTATCTTGTAAGCTCTTTATTTCTCCTTCTATTCTGAATGAGAGCCTTGCTAGATAAAGTATTCTTGGCTGCATGTTCTTCTCATTTAGGACCCTGAATATATCCTGCAGCCCTTTCTGGCTTGCCAGGTCTCTGTGGAGAGGTCTGCTGTTAATCTAATATTTCTCCACATAAAAGTTAGAGATTTCTTGTCTCTTGCTGCTTTAAGGATCTTCTCTTTATCTTTGGAATTTGCAAGTTTCACTATTAAATTTCCAGGTGTTGAGGGTTTTTTTTATTGATTTTAGGGGGGGATCTATTTCCTGGATCTGAATGCCTGTTTCCCTTCCCAGATTAGGAAAGTTCTGAGCTATGATTTGTTCAAATACATATTCTGGACCTCTGTCCCTTTCAGAGCCCTCGGGAACTCCAATTCAACATAGATTTTTCCTTCTGAGGCTGTCATTTATTTCCCTTAACCTATCCTCATGATCTTTTGTTTTTCTCTTTTTTCCTCAGTTCCCTCCTTGCCATCAACTTGTATTCTATGTCACTCACTCGTTCTTCTACCTCATTAACCCTTGTCATTAGGACCCCTAGTTTGGATTGCATCTCATTTAATTGATTTTTAATTTCTGCCCGATTAGATCTAAATTCTGCAGTCATGAAGTCTCTTGAATCCTTTATGCTTTTTTCTAGAGCCACCAGTAGCTTTATAATTGTGCTTCTGAATTGGCTTTCTGACATTGAATTGTAATCCAAATTCTGTAACTGTGGGAGAGAGGACTGTGATTCTTTCTTTTGAGGTGAGGTTTTCCTTCTAGTCATTTTGCTCAGTGCAGAGTGGCCCAAAACAAGTTGTACTGGGAAAAGGAGAAAAAGAGAGAAGAGAGAAGAGAGAAGAAGAAAAGAAAGGGAAAAAAAGGGGGAAGCAAACAAAACAAAAACAAGGGGTAGTATCGTCTGATTCTATATACTGTAGATCCCTCGACTTCCCCTGGAACTTTCCAGTGCTGCTTGGTCAATAACTTGTTATTCCCCTGTCCGTCTAGCTGGTCTTCTGGGGGAGGGGCCTGCTGTGCTGATTCTCAGGTGTCAGCACTTGGGGGAGCTGCTCAGCCCCCTCCTGGTGCACAGCTCAGTGGGAGTTGTTTATCCGGTTCATCCTGTGAGGCCACTGTGAGGCTCAGTGGGGGTTGCTCATCCTGCGAAGCCCTAGGAGGAACAACCACAGTGGCAGCGGTCAGCTCTCCAGTTCTGGAGTCAGCTCCCGCAGTAACAACCACAGCTCCCAGTCCGCAGGGGCCTGGATGCTCCAGGGGCGGGGACACCTGGTGGCAGAAGCGTCCTTGCTGTCTTGTGTCCTCCCGGCCTCTGCCTGTCCCTGGGGGAGCTCAGGATCCTGGGCTGTGTCCCCAGCGCCCTGGGCTCTAGGGCCTATACTGCTGGAATCACGCTCCCTGCCACCAATCCAGCCGCCACCGAAGCTGCTCCCAAAGCTGCGCAGGCCCCTCCGCCGAGCCTTTGCCTGTGCCGCCTCCAAGCTGCTCCCAGGCTCCGCTAGGCGCGCTGCAGCCCCTTAGGGAGCTGGGCCATGGGGTGTGGCGCGCTCCCCCTCTGTTAGTGCCCTCGCACCCCCGCCCCTCCTGGGGTCCTGCTGCAACTCCCTGCGAGCGCCTTTCCGACCCGGAAGATTGGTGAAGCTCCTGCTTCTCCGGAAGGGGGATCCGGTCCTGGAGCTCTCGATGGGGGGCCTTAGCCCGGCTCTTCGCAGGGCCCCTCCCCCTTGGATGCTTTTTTTTTTTTTTTTTTTTTCTGTCTTCCTACCTTGATAGAAGCGCGAACTCTTCTCACTGTAGCAGTCCAGCTGTTCTCTCTTTAAATCTCAGGTGGAATTCGTAGGTTTCCAGGATGATTTGAAAGTTCTCTAGGTAAATTGGTGGGGACAGGTGACTTGGAGACCCTACTCTTCCGCCATCCTGCTCCCTCCCCCCCCCCCCACTAATTCCATTTTAAAAATGAGTTTTGCATTTGGTGGAATTTTGGCATCAGGCTGTCCTTTCTTTCCATAAGCCCATTCTGGTTCAATCTGTAGTCAAGCCTTTTCTCCTTTACTCATACTTAAGAGTGGTTCATCTCATCCTCTGATAACTTTGCCTATTCCAACTTTAAAACTTAAAGGCTTGGCATTTTTCTTCTTCTTTGAACTGATTTGAATATTATTAGTATCAAAAACAGTTCCATCCTGTACTGTTCCTGTATACTAGCAGTGAACAATACCTCCTTTTTTAAGGACAGATTTTGTATGTTTTGGTGGACCCTCATCCAGAGTCTCTTCAGACTTGGTTTCTTTGGGTTTATCTTCATTAAGCTTCACATTTTTCACCTGCTCAGACACTTTACTTATACTTTCAGTACCTTTGAAATGCTTACTTTCAAAAAGATGGTTGTAGGCTGTAGCCAAATGGTCCTTGTCAGCTGTCTTGGCCACATTTTTAATGTTTCCTAATAATTTATGTTCTGCAAGAAACAAATTTGAACCGTGGTCCTGTAGAAACTTGATAACGTGATTCTTGGGTAGTTGCTCGCTGAGCACCTGCTCCACGGTGCAGACCCACTGTGGAACGGCAGCCGCCATCCCCACCCCCACCCCCACTGCCTCTGCTTTACTCGATATTATTTTTTCTTGATATTTTTTACCATGCAACATATTACATATTTGTTTATTTGGTGTCTGTCTTCCCTAATAGAAATATACTTCCAAAACTTTGCTTTGTTCCTTGACTTACTCCTAACTGTAGAATGGGGCTTAGCTCATGGCAGGTGCTCTGTGTAGATTTGCTGAATAAAGGAAAGTAATGAATGAATTCTTTCAAACGGCTCACTTTTCCGTAAACCTGACCAGAATTGACTTGTTTTGAAATCAAAATACTTATTTATTACATTCAGTTATTTTAGGAAATAGATGCACAGATAATTTAATGCAGGATCATGTCCACCACATCGAAAATAAATTATACAAATCTTGGGTAAAATGACAAAATGCCTCTGGCAAAGTCTATAAATTTTGGTACCGTATACAGCAGGCTCAGTAATTAAGAAATCGGGCAAAATAAATGATATGCCTGTTTGTAGACTGCAGATGCCATTGCTTCTGTGGTATAAGTTCTATATTTCAAAAAGAATGGTTGAAGAAGCAAAGTTTTTTTTTTTTTTTTACAAAAAGAGGAAAACTTTCTAATGAAGTAGAGCATTCCTTTTCCTCACCATTTCTTTATTTTCTAATATCAATTTCATTTTATAAAATATAATACAACAATAAACAAATCCTTATTCACATATAATAGTAAAGTGGTCAGAAGGTGGGGTTTTTTTTTCCTGCTATTTTCCACACAATATTTTTGCAGAAATGACCTTTTAGCAGTTGTTTTTCTTTTTTTTTTTAATTTTTATTTATTTATGATAGTCACAGAGAGAGAGAGAGAGAGAGGCAGAGACATAGGCAGAGGGAGAAGCAGGCTCCATGCACCGGGAGCCCGATGTGGGATTCGATCCCGGGTCTCCAGGATCGCGCCCTGGGCCAAAGGCAGGCGCCAAACCGCTGCGCCACCCAGGGATCCCAGCAGTTGTTTTTCTAAAATCAACCATCTTTATGAAATCAGAATGTGGTATGGGTGTTTATAATTTTATAATAAAATTTAATACTTTCCTCATCAACTTATAAAGCATATTATTCATCTGTGATATGACTTTCAATATTTGCTTTTATTTTTTTATTTTTTATTTTTTTAATATTTGCTTTTAAATTCAGTTATGTCATACATTGTCCCATAGAATGGCTTGGATACATATCTTAATTCCATATTCCAACAATAAGACTATCCCATTTTCCCTTGAACTGTGCCCTCCCAAAGACACACACACACACACACACACACACACTCACACTCACACTCACCGCTCTCAAAAAGGGACATTTAAGAGGAGATTAGTGTGTGAAAGGAAATCAGAGGGAAGAGGAATAAAGATCAAATCAACCCTGTCTGAACTCTATGTTTGTGGCGCCAGAATATAAACGTTGGGCATCCTCCAATGTTAAAGACCATACTTGTCCTTACTCCTCCAAATCACTCTTAAATGGAGAACTCCAAAGTTTCCAGCTGACAATCCCAAATCATTTAAACCTGACTTTACAACCGGATGCCATGGGCAACTTCTACTAGAATCCAGACTCCAAATCTGCATTTATTACTCATACTTCCTTTTTCAAAACCCATGCTCAGTGCTCTGTTAGCAATACTTCACCGACTTGGGAAACTCAACAACACTTCTATGCGTGAAAGCCTCTGGGGGACTTTCCTACCTTATTTTTCTTGACTTCTTAGCTGAATTGCACATAGTTGACCTTCTGCTCACATACATTCTCTTTCTTTGAATTCTGTGACATCAATTCCACTGGTTTTCCTCTTTTCTTACTAATTGGTCCTTTTTGGTCTTCTCTGTTTCTCCTCCTCTACGTAACCAGCCCATAGGCCAATATTGAGATTACATCTAACTTTTAAATATCGAGTGTCTCGGGATCCCTGGGTGGCGCAGCGGTTTGGCGCCTGCCTTTGGCCCAGGGCGCGATCCTGGAGACCCGGGATCGAATCCCACGTCGGGCTCCCGGTGCATGGAGCCTGCTTCTCCCTCTGCCTGTGTCTCTGCCCCCCTCTCTCTCTCTCTGTGTGACTGTCATAAATAAATAAAAATTAAAAAAAATATATCGAGTGTCTCTGGGTGCCCTTCTCTTTAAATCCTCTACTTGTTAGTTAACAAGCACATGCTTTACAGACAAAATGAGTGAGGTAAATTAATATTGACTCCAGGTTTTGTATGTAATACAATGACACCTAATTTGGTACCTCTAGCTCAGACAGTTCCTCTCAATGTCAGACATTTATGTCCACCTGCTTCATGGATATCCCAGGCAAATATTTCATAGGCCCTTGATTTTACTCAAGTAGAATGGAACTCAGGCTATTTCCTCAAAAACTAGCCCTTGTTCTGGTTGTATTATCCGTCAATATCAGTGGTGACTGCTTTGGTCCAGAGCACTGGTTAAGATTCCAACAGACAAGGGCTCTAGTCTCTCTTCAAACACCTAACTCAGTTTCACATCAACTACCTGCTTAGCTTTGGAAAATATTTTTATGTTATCAACTGGATGAATGAATAAAGAATCAGCCCCCAAGTACATTTCCCCTTCATTCTTTCTCATTTTCCAATTACCGTTGGTATTTCTCCAGAATACTTTTTTCTCCGTCACATATGTCCTTGCAAACAAAACTCTGTTTTATAGAATGATGTGAGCTTCCAATTCCCCTTTCTCTTATTTCAAGTTTGGCTTTAGAAACCACAGCATTTCCTGACTAATGGTCTTTGGGTACCATGCCTCCAACCCTTAAGTTCCTCATCTAGCAATTTCCAAAATACTCTTCTTACACTGATGTTTCTCTAACATTTTATCTATAAAACATGTATTAGTTATTTAACAAAAATCCCTATCACTAGTTTTAAGTAAACTTTAAGTGTTATGATTTTAACTTATAAAAATAAAGTATATTTTGAAATTGGTATTTCCATTAATTTTCTATCAGTGGAAAGGAAAATATTGTTTCTAATCCTGCACCAAGATCTCAACATAATGCCAGCAATAAATAAGATTAGCTATAGATTAGGTAATAAGCATAGGTTGGCTTGTTCTATTTTCTTAGTCTTATAAGTCAACCATAATGGCAGAAAATCTATATAATTCTGGCTAAAATCTAAACACTGACCCAAAAATTATGAAGAAATTTCACATCAAATACACTTTCCAAGAGCATTTAAATTGGCAACCTCACCACATTAAAATGTTTTAATTCGCAAATAGATTTTCATTTGCTACATTGTATTTGTCCTAGAAAGTAATTTTGTGGCAGCATCTAGATATGGATGGAAAATATAACCATGACATATTATCAATTTTTTTTCTCTGATGAAAGAAGAAAACCATCAAGCACCAGATAAGAAAAAAAAAAAAAAAAAAAAAGCACCAGATAAGAATCAAACTCCTGGTATGAGCCATTTGCTCCATAAATTAGTCTTATTTTAAATCTTGCAATACTTAATCTGCACAGAGTAAAGTCATGATGTACCTGCTTTTAAGCAAGAAGTTTAGCCTTTTCAAGATTCAAACATATCAATAGGATTCATCATTGTACTAAACCTTGAAAATATTAGCATAAAAAATTTCAAGAAGAATATTTTATATCATCTTTCTTTCAAAAACTGGTGAGAGTACCTGTTTTTCACTGACAGCCAGAGTATTCTAGCAAAAACAGAAAACAAAACAAACAAAAACAAAACCTCAGTCTTACACAATCTCCTTTTCTTTCTTCTCACACTGAAAAGAAGTATAAACGCTCACAGTAATGTGGTTGTATTCATAATTTTTACGATTTCATTTCATGGCGCAGAGAAATAAAATTGCTTCCAATCATTTACTGTGAATAAAGCTGTCCATTCCCAGTGTTCAAAGCAATTCACCCACTAATGCTATTCCTATCTGTACAAGTGGCTCCTGCTCTCCTGGGCCAGTCTCAGGACACTCTATTCTGCAGCACTTTTCAAATATAATCATTGACAATTTTTTTAAATTTCTGTAGCGATATATTTAGTGATAACCAAAACAGAGACTCACTGAGCACTTTTCTCTTTTAAACTGACTGCATAGTTGCCAAAAATGTGTTCATGTGTAGCACATCACTGATTTTGTCCAAAGAAACTGTTAAGTGTTTAGTAAGTGCATGATGATAAATGCCTTTTAAATCAGATTTCCTTGATATTAGGCAACACCCGATAATATTATTTGATTTAAAACTTGTAACCTGGGGATCCCTGGGTGGCTTGGCGGTTTGGCGCCTGCCTTAGGCCCGGGGCGCAATCCTGGAGTCTCGGGATAGAGTCCCACGTCGGGCTCCTGGCATGGAGCCTGCTTCTCTCTCCTCCTGTGTCTCTGCCTCTCTCTCTCTCTCTCTCTCTCTCTCTCTCTCTCTATATATATATATATATATATATATATATATATAATAAATAAATAAATAAATCTTAGAAATGAATGAATGAATAAATGAATAAATAAATAAATAAATCTTAGAAATGAATGAATGAATGAATGAATGAATAAATAATAAATAAATAAATAAATAAATAAATAAATAAATAAATAAATAAATAAATAATAAAAAAATAAAACTTGTAACCTGTGGGCAGCCTGGGTGGCTCAGCGGTTTAGCACCTGCCTTCAGCCCAGAGCGTGATCCTGGAGACCTGGGATCGGGTCTCACTTCCGGCTCCCTGCATGGGGCCTGTTTCTCCCTCTGCCTGTGTCTCTCCTCTCTCTCTCTCTCTCTGTGTCTCTCATGAATAAATAAAGTCTTTAAAAAAAATTTTAACCTGCAAATTTTCCTTTCTTTCTCAACATTAATTATATTAGTCCTTTTTAGGGCAATATAGCATGACATACTTTTTTTGGACAAATGTAGTATCAAAAAAAATCCCACAGTACATTTTGTGTCTTCTTGAGTTAACAAGATTCAAGAATTTCCTATGCAATGTCAATTTTTTTCTTTCTCCCAAAGATTTGAGTTTCTCCAGCTCTCTAATTTCACCAATTCCCTCTTTCTTCCTTCTTGTCACCGAAGTTTGTGGTTGCTGTGCTCTGACAGCTTAGAGATCTCAGCAGTTCTCTGAATAAACATAATCTTATTCCAATTCCTAGTTTAGAAGAATCTAGATAGATTTGATTGATTTACCAGTACTTCGAAAAGAGTATAATAAATAGGGCTTTTGTATTTGACAGAATCCTAGAAATAGATTGCTGATCCTATGAAATTACATTTTCACATATCCATCTGAATATTCATTGTATCTTTTATCTTACCTGTAGCTTTCTTTTTGGGCTGCTCATGTGAACTTGTTACAGCTGATTACTTATTTTTCTGAGAACACACAGGTTTATGTTCTATATCCATCCATATATTTACTTTACATTTTTTCTCATGGCATTTATGCTGTCATACTGCATTTTAACCAATTTTCATCAATGAGGGCTAAAATGCAAAGCAACTATAAAAAGAAAACATGAACTTAGCTTCTGCAGTAAGCAAATGGTAAGCAAACACTTTAGCCAAAACAATGTGCTCTAATAACTGAATTCAATCCAAGATGAACTGACCAACACAGTATGTGTAGCACATACAAGACTGTAAGAAAATACCAGAATTTCTGAATATCTAAGAATTAATCTATTTCAAAGCTGTAAAATATATTGAAATGAAAGTATCCCTTTTTTTCTCTGCAAATATCAAATCACTCGACAGGCCAATGAGTATTATCAGGTATTATAGAATTATATGTGCAAAACGTTTGTTCCATACATTAATATAGATGTTACTGAAAAAGTGGCCCATGGTCAAATTCTTTTGGAAAATTCTAGGCTAAACAAAGTCTACAAGAGTTCTTTCCTAGACTCTCCATGGGCAAAGATTTAGCATGTGATATCGCCTAAGTTTAATTCAACCCAGAGCCTTTTTTCCCTTCTTATGGAAGTTTCCTTTGGAACATGGTTTGAGAACAAATTTCTTGTTTGTTCCTACAGTCCCAGCTGGAGTTAATTGATTAGTGGCTTTAATGAGTCTAAATGGGTCTCATGGCTTAGATTTATGCCCCCAGAAATCTGCTCAGGGGCTGGATAGGCATGTCAATTTACTTTTTTTCTGGAATCCCCAGTTGAATGATATTAACCATTGTTACTTCTGAAGAGTTACAATAGTATTTATCCTACTTACCAATGCACATGTGTTTCCTGCATCATTAAGATTTCATGCAGACTACCAGTCAATATCTTCCAGTAAAGGCACAGCTTAATTTTGTACACTCTCAGACCTCTATAAAGCTTCCACAGTAGGGAATTTGCTTCCCTTATCTTTTCTGTTTTGTTAAATTTATCCATGTACTGATTTTTTTCATCCTGGTACTGAGATTCCTCCATCTACACAGAAGTTTTTTTTTTTCTTTCTGCCTTCCTTCCTGAATAATTTCTTCTGCTTTGTCTGAATCTGTTCAACACTTAAGCAGCAAACCTTAATACAAAAAAATGTCATTGCCTTAAAATCAAGATAGATTTTTTATATATATAATTATTTCTGGTTCTTGGGAGATAGTGTGAATTAGTGGCAAGGTGAGAGCCTTCTTCTGAGTTCAAATCCTACAAATTTCCAGTAAGAGAATTTTATGGCAGTTTCTTATCCTTAGTGAACTTCAATCTTCTCATCTGTGAAATAGATGTATAATAATAATATTGAAATATAGCTTTGTGATATAGAATATACTGAAAAATAACAAGTACATAATAATTCTTAATTACCCTCACACTTTTCCTTCAGGCACTAAATATTTTTGCAATAACTCAGACAAGCTATTTTGATCTCATTTACCTCATTCAAGAAAAGAGGTTAAATCAGATGGTACCAAAGACCCTTGAATGGCTATCCTCTGTGTTGTGAGCTTAAAGAATGTACCTTTCACCCCCTTCTACAGGAGTCCAGCCTCGTAGCATTGTACATACTTGGGAACTGCAGAAAAGTAAACACAGCATTACCTTGGAGGTCCCTGGAATGATTTCCCAGATACCCCAACTTGGTTTCTCTTGGATAAATTACAACCCTTCATGGGCTTCTCTAGAAACTCCTCTTACAGTCACAGAAACAGTTAAGTTTTATTTCTCCTTATTTCTCCTAGGTTACCTATGCTTCCCTGAAGCCCAGGAATTCCCAGAAATTTTATGAGTAATTCACATATTCTGTCAACAGATTTTGGTCACAAGTTTCTGTGAATATTGGTCAAAGTTTTCTGGGTACCATTTATTATAAATGATGAGTGGCTCTTCTGTTTCCAACTAAGGGAGTTCTAGCCCCTTTCACAGTCTTTAATGGAGTGACAGTTTCTACACTTCTCTTTTTATTATAGTATTAAGAATAAATGGGCACCTAGGTGGCTCAGTCATTTGAATGTCTGTCTGCCTTTGGCTCAGGTCAGATCCCAGAGTCTGGGATGGAGTCCTGTATCTGGTTCCCTGCTCAGCGGAGAACCTGCTTCTCCCTCTCCCTCTGTCCCTCCCCTCTGCTTATGCTGTCCCTCTCTCTGTCAAATAAATAAAATCTTTAAAAAAAGGTATACATGTAAACCACTGAAATAAAACTTCATTGGGGTGTAGATATACATTTTCTTTTCTTTTGAGCCTCTTCCAATAGAACAGATAAATGTAAACAGTGCATTTATTGCTATACTTGTCTCTAAAACTATTGCTCAAAATGAGGACTCTTCAGTGTAAAGTATCTGCAATGTTCTCTAATATCCCACATGATAGTGATTGGCTGTTCAATGCGGCCTTGAAAATTACATGGAAAATTAAACCACTCCAACTAGTGAAGATATATTAATGTAACGTTATATGTCTGACAAACTCACTCAAGCTAAAAATGATTAGCATTAAATCAATAAATTCAAGCTATTTACATAATTGTCCCACTCTTTTAAAAATCTGTTTTGCCACTCCCTTCTTGCTCTCCTTTCCAGTACACATATCACAGTTAATAGGTTTTTAATTAACTCACCAGCAGACAGTGTTTCTAGAAAGGTTGGAAACTACCTATTACTAATGGTAACTAACATGTTCACACACCTTCTGTATTCACATGGACTTGAGTGCACATCATCCAGTAAGGGCCCTTTGACAACCATTCCTACTTTATAATCAAAGAAGGTCATGTTCAGACAGACTGGAAAACATGCCCAAGATCACTCAGCTAATGAAAGGTGGAACTGAAATAAAAGCCTAGATCATCTGATCCCAATGTCTATATTTAGATATCATCTCTCAATTTACTACATCATAGGCATAAAAATTGTTTAAAATTGTTTCACTGGGGTGCCTGGGTGGCTCAGTAGTTGAGCGTCTGCCTTTGGCTCAGATTGTGATCCTAGGGTCCTGGAATTGAGTCCCATATCAGGCTCCTTGCAGGGAGCCTCCTTCTCCCTCTGCCTGTATCTCTGCCTCTCTCTGTATCTCTCATGAATAAGTAAATACAATCTTTAAAAATAAAAAAAAAATTGTTCCATTTGATTCTAATCATTCAGGCCTCCCTGTGTTGCCCAAATGCTTTTGAAAGTTCTAGAAGAAATACGACCCCAAAAAAGACTAAGAAATATTATTCTCTGTTTTTGAAGAAGCTATATATTTATTTATCATGTCTTTATCAGTCTCTGATTGACTAAGTCTGATCATTCTGTCAAATAGAGAATATGTAACTATGTATATGGGAGTATTTGCAAAGACCCTTGACCCCGACCCAGGATATCTTCTCCACCATCTGTTGTATCTTTATGTGACATACTGAATCTTACATTATACAACCCACGTAAGAAATGGGTCACCTATCATCTATTATCAGGTAATATTTTACAGAAGGAAGGCAATAGACATCGGCCAGCAGACTCAGTAAGATCTCCAAACCAAAGAGAAACAGAGGTTGGGGTCTGTCTTATTTTGGTTTTGTGTGTCCGTGGCTGGCAAGCAAAGGTGTAGAGTATTATTTGGAGGCTGGAGGAAGGAGAAGAAGATAGCCTTGAAGAATTAAAACAGAATACTCGGGGGATCCCTGGGTGGCGCAGCGGTTTGGCGCCTGCCTTTGGCCCAGGGTGCGATCCTGGAGACCTGGGATCGAATCCCACATCGGGCTTCCGGTGCATGGAGCCTGCTTCTCCCTCTGCCTATGTCTCTGCCTCTCTCTCTCTCTTTCTCTCTCTGTGACTATCATAAATAAATAAAAAAATTAAAAAAAAATAAAAATTAAAAAAAAAAAAATTAAAACAGAATACTCAGTACAAAGGCCTCTACTTCATTACTGGCCTGGAGGTCAGCTGCTCTAAATTGAGTTAATTTTACAGAGCATTAACGCTATTGGGTGACCGTGAGAAATCCTGAGGCTGCTTGCCCTCTAACCTCCACATCACCAAGTGCACTAATTCAATATGACTAGTTCTCTTTTGACCCCTGTCTTTCTGTGCAAAGCATGGATCCTTGTATGGCCAGAGGCACTGGGTACTAGGGAAAATCTTTCTAAGAAGTCAATGTATCTTTGATAAAACAAAGGGTTCAGGATACCCTATGTTTCTACTCTGTACTTAAAAAAGAAAAAAAAAAAGATGAATTGCTCAGAGCTTTGCATATGCTCTCCAAATGGACTAGCACACAGCACAATTTAGCTACATTTGGAACTTGGAGTATCGCACAAATTCAAGGCATTTGTCTCCTCTCTTTTTTTCTTTTTTTAGGAACTTATATGTGACAAATGATGAAATTTTCAGCATGAAATTTGCTATTGGGGCTTCCATCTTTCTTTGTGATTTGTTATCAGGCCATGCTATCCTGCAAGCCATAAATAAAAATACAACTTCCATCTGCATTTCAAACTGAGGTGAAAGTATAAAAATTAAACATTTCATTTTTTTCTGAGTATCATTCACTCTCTGTGTGCTCCAAAAACAGCAAGACATACTTCCCACTGCCTTTCCTCCAGAATGATTTCTTGGAAAGGCCATAAGAATAACTTATTATTAGCACATCCACAACACGTATAATTTACAGCTCTACCTACCTATTTGGCATTGAAATGGAGTTCACATACAGCCTGAAAAAGAAGGACAAAAGAGCTTTCTAACTGTGTCAGCTACAATTAAGCACGTAAAATAAAATATACCCACCCACTCCCAATGTATAAAGAAAACAACCTCTTAATTTGCACTAGAATCTGGTGATTTCGGTGACTGAAAAATAAAGATTAAATAAGAACAAAATCATCTAAATATCTATCAATATGTCAATGCTCATCCAAAAGGAAAATGGACCAGAGTAAAAACACTTCTAAAAATTAATTAAAACCTAACCTATCTCCAGGTTAGAAAGCAGTTCTTGCCTCACCTGGACATCACTACCACACCGTGTGTATGGATTTGTGTAGTGTGTGCTATGTGTTTGTGGCAGTGGTATGTTAGATTTTCTTCTTTGGAATTTAATTTCAGCAAAAGCAATCAGATCCTGCTGGGTAGCTAAATGAATCAACCAAAAGTCGAAACTTTTTTTTTTTTTTTACAAGAACTATATCTACATTCCAGCATCTTGAAACTATTATAAAAACACACGCCAAAAAAAATTAAATTAATCCCCGGTAGACTATAAAGGTTGCTGTTAATAATGCTCGTCTGAACTTAAGGCTTCATGGGCTGCATGCCTGTCGGAGAAAGAAGAATAGGGAGGCAAGAATTAGATAGAAACAGGGAGTGTACTTTCAGCTTCAACAGGTACAAATTGCAGATGGGAAATAGATCGTTAGCAAAATAAATTATGTCCTGCCCTCCTGTAATCTTTCACAATCTGTGTGGCAAAGATTTCACTGCTGACACTGTCAACATATCCTCAGCATCTGCAGTCATTTACTGTGACCTGGTGGGCAAAGCAGCCTTTCCAAATAACCAAACACCAGATTCTGCATAATGTAAAACGCCTTCTGCTTTCCCAAGTGTACAATGGAATTAGAAAAACAGAATGGGTCCAAACGCTGCATTTATTTAACAAGGTGGTTATACAGAGAGCAAGCGTTTAGGAAGTCTCTTCTTATTTTCAAACTTCAGCTCAGTTTACTCCAAAACAAACTCTAAACTGTTCCTCCAGGAAAGCAGTGCACAAATGATATTCCTCCCTGAACCTCCCTGAGCACATTGCATGCACGTGCGCGCACACACGCACACACACACACACAATCTATACCCTTCCTTTCCTCATAAACAAAATAATCTAATTACTTTGCTCTTTTTCTTCTTATTCAAAGTAATAAAAGAAGAGCAAGGCCATTTTCTGGGGAAAAATTAGAGTCAATGTACAAATGCTTAGGAGTAGCTTGAAACCATAAAGAGGCATAGTTTATTTAAAATATATATATAAGTGTGTTTTGACCCATACATATTTATGAGTAGATCATTCTGAGTAATATTACCCTTTGGAGCTTGAGAGAGAGTCACAAATATGGTTGGAAGACAGTGTCTCTGGACTTGAACTGAGAAATAGCCTTTATGAGTAGGTCTATGGAAAGGGAATTATGTACAGGCCCAGCACAATCCCCATAGAAAGAAGCAAAACAACCACCATAAAAAATAAAATAAAATAAAATACAACTAATAACAGGACCTGAAGTGAAGCTCATTGCTCCTCAGGCTGACCAGGGAAAGCCCTTTGACTAACAGGTCATTCCTAAATTGTAGACCTTGAGGACCCTTCAAGGAGCATTCAGTCGACCCCTCCTGTTTGTGAATGATGAGGAAGTTTAAGGTGAGACTTATGTTTCTTCAAGATTAAATATGAAAAGTATGGCAAAACCACAAGAAGCCTAGTCTCCATTTGTGACACCAGTATCCATATGTGAATGCTCCATCCTTCATGGAGCTTAAATTCAGAAGAACAAGAGAGCTCAGTTGATTAGCTTTATTTAGGGCTTCCTAAGGATGGTCTCCTTAGAACTTGGAAAATTCACTATGGAACTATCATTGTGTTTTGCACAAAATGATCACTCAAATAAACACAGTATGATGATCCCAGGCAAAGATATGCTATCTTAAAGAAGGAAAGATTCAAAACCATTTGAATCATGGTACATTTCTAAACAAAAATGTAATTGATAGAATACTGACCATGAGAAAGTTTCTTTCTCTCACCAAAACCCACCTTCCTCACCCCTGAGACCTAAAGCTTAATATGTAAGAAAATGAGATGGGAACACCACTCACCCAGCTGTCCAGCATAGGGTAACATCACGAACAGAGGGGGTTGAGAATAACTAGAATCAGAGTATTCTGCTTATCATGACCTCAGGTTATTTGAACAAAAGTGTGTTGTCTTAAACTATCCAGTCTCAGGGTAATGACTGGATTACTCCTTACTCTCTTATTAACTTAACCAGTCATACATGAGACTCTTAGATAAACAGTGACATCCCCCTCAGCTACACAACATCAAACAGCCACATGTTGTCCCATTGTAGACAGACTGTCACATGTACTGCAAAAGCTGTCATGAGAGAGAAAAGTTATCTGAGTATCTGACAGCAAGACAGCCTTTTTGAGGGGAAGAGCACAGGGTCAGAGCCCTTGCCTAGAGTTCAAATATTTTTGTTAGAATAACAACCCTGACTCAACTGTCAAGTGTTCTGAATATATCGTCCTTAGTTGAAGTTTTTTCAGTGAGTGGTGAATCATTTCTGGAGCTAGAAAAGAGACCCAGTGTTCTAAGAAGTTTTTTTTCTTTCCATCAACAACCTTTCCTTTTTCAGCAAAGAGTTACAGATAACTCAATTATCTGGATCAACAATATTCTTGATAGAAAGTATATAAATCAGGAGGAAAAAAAAAACACCTGGTAATTGTAAATCTCCAGATTTAACTGAGAATAGTGAGGGATGAATGTCCATGTCTAGATCAGAGCTCAAATACCACTTCGTTTTAGCCATAGAAGGATGAACACTTTTTGAATCACAAAAACATGTAAGTGAAATAAGATCTGTCAGATGAAATTACACCTCTTTTATGTGAAGACAGTTTTAGTTTGTTTTTTTTTTCTTTTCAACAGAGTAGGCTGAAACTAGAGAAATTAGAAAAATTGTAAGAAAGGTATCTCATGTAAACCAAAAAAGAAATAGAGAAAGTAAATCAAATTAAATAGACTTCAGGGATCCCTGGGTGGTGCAGTGGTTTAGCGCCTGCCTTTGGCCCAGGGCGTGATCCTGGAGACCCTGGATCAAATCCCACGTCAGGCTCCCTGCATGGAGCCTGCTTCTCCCTCTGCCTGTGTCTCTGCCTCTCTCTCTCTCTGTGTGTGACTATCATAAATAAATAAATAAAATATTAAAAAATAAAAAAATAAAAAAATAAATAGACTTCACCTTGCAAATGATATATATGATAAAGGATTAATATCCAAAATATATAAAGAATTCCCACAACTCAGTATCAAAAAAGACAAACAAGCAGCTCAATTAAAAAATGGGCAGAGACCCTGAACAAACATTTCTCACAAGACATACAAATGGGCCACAGCTCATGAAAAGCTGCCCGACATCACTAATTATCACAGAAATACAAATCAAAACCATAATGAGATATCACTTCACATCTGGCAAAATGGCTAGTTTCAAAAAGGCAAGACATAAGTATTGGCAAGGATGTATAAGAGTGCTTTCATGTGTTGTCAGTGGAAATGCAAAATGGTCCAGTCACTATGCAAATCAGTATGGAGATTCCTCAAAAAAATTACAACAAGAATTAACATATGATCAAGCAATTCTACTTCTAGGTATTTACCTCCCAAAAATGAAAACATATATTCAAAAAGATATATGCACCCTTACGTTCACTGCAGCAATATAATAGCCAAGATATGGAAGCAACCTAAATATCCATCAGTGGCAAAACAAATCAAGAAAATATAGTATATATACACATATGATGAAATATTACTCAGCCAGGAAAAAGAAAGACTCCTTGCCATTTGCAACATCATGGATGCATCTAGAAGTTATTATGCAAAGTGAAGTAAGGCAGACAGAGAAAGACAAATACGGTATGATTTCACTATATGTGGAATCCAAAAAACAAAACAAATGGATAAATGAAAGGCAACAGAAACAGACTCAGAGATACAGAGAATAAGCTGGTGAGTGCCAGAAGGGAGGAAGAGGGGGATGGATGAAATAAAGCAAGAGGATTAAAGGGCACAATACTTCCCTTATAAAATTAATGAGAAAGAGGAATACATCGTAGAGTACAGAGAATAGAGTTAACAATAGATAACAACTTTGTGTGGTAACAGACGGTGGCTAGATTTATTGTGGTTATCGCTTCCTAACCTATATAAATGCTGAAGCACTATGTTGTACACTTGAAGTAAATATAATATTGTATGTTACGTACACATTGATAAAAAAACAGACTTCACCATATTTCTCACGTCTGATGAAGGTATCTTTCACTGTCATTAATTTGTGTTTAAGAGAGCAAGTGTGTATTTATCATGCATTAATAATGTTATTGTTGACATAAGTTATCATGGGATTGGCTAATAATTTCGGATTTATGGAAAGACCTATTCTCATAAAAGCAGTCAATGCTGTCCCAGCAAATAAGTCAGTCAACATTTTTCAAATAGGATTTTTCTCAAATAATTTTTTTAATCAAATATCCTAAATAGAATCTAGATACTTTCTTTTGGCTTTTGCCATGATAGGATTATAGCATTTTGATCTGTATAACCACATTTTGGTATCTACTAGGTCCACAACGCTGTACTCAGTATTGGCGGGTAAGTTTGGTAGTGGATTCTAAGTAAGCCATAGTTGTCCATCAGTACTGTTTGATGGCTGTGGCTGAATCTATTGCTATGAGCCAAGAACGGACACAAGGCAGGAGAAAGAAGCAGGGCAACAAGGGGAAGGAAGCACACTGAACACACAATTTGCTAGGAGCAACAGAGCATTGGAGCTGCTTTCTCATCCTGTGTGGCACTGCTGTTCCAGACCCAGAGCTTCAGAAGGGCCTGGGTGGGGCAGCCATGCTGCTGGGATAAGGCTTAATGGGCACCCCTCGGCCTGCTCCCTGTCTCCAGGTCAGATCTGGCATTGGTGAGAGGGGATTTGAGGGTTCCTCCTTGCACACCATAGGTGAATGGAAATGGATTAATCACAACACTTGCATGGCTCTCTTTTGTGTATTTATTTATCTGCTTATTTCCATAATGGCTTTAAATCCCACTTTGGGACTGATGTGACTTTTAGAAATGATCAATTCAGAGGCCCTGAGAGGAAAATCAGTGTCCAACAGGGACATGACAGGACTAACCAAAACTAAGAGTTGTCAAATTTGGCAAATAAAAATACAGGATGCCCTGCTACACAATGATATTTTTGGGGGGTATAATATGTCCCATGCAAAATTTTTTTTAAAGATTTTACTTATTTATTCATGAGAGACACAGAGAGAGAGGCAGAGACACAGGCAGAGGGAGAAGCAAGCTCCCTGTGGGGACCCTGATGTGAGACTCGATTCAGGACCCTGGGACTACGACCTGAGCTAAAGGCAGACGCTAAACCACTAAGCTATCCAGGCAGGTGTCCCTGTCCCATGCAGTATTCAGGAACATACTTACATTAGAAAAAAATCACTGTTGATCTGAAATTCAAATATAACTAGATGTTCTGTATTTATGTGCAACCCTAAATCAGAGCTTCAGAAAGTCTAAAAAAACAATACATTATTTACCTCTCACAATTTCCCAGTGTTTTTATATATAAAGCATGAAAGAATTGCCTTCTATTATATTCACCAACCCAATTATGTCAAATACAGC
Source organism: Canis lupus familiaris (assembly GCF_011100685.1). Classification (NCBI taxonomy): domain Eukaryota; kingdom Metazoa; phylum Chordata; class Mammalia; order Carnivora; family Canidae; genus Canis; species Canis lupus. Next base: position 8,218,896 of record NC_049232.1, read on the forward strand.
AAAATCCAAGAATATTCAAAGTGCAAAACAGAAGTAGAAAATTAGACAAAGTTAAATATTTTCCATTCCTAAACATTTTTTTCCTATGTAACTAAAAATAGGATTCTTACTGCAATTCAAAATCAACATTGAAAAAAATAGCTTACCATTCTCTTAAAAATACCTGTAGTATTTTGCCTTGAAATTCAAAATCTGCTCAAATTTAAGTTGAAAGAATCATAAAACTGTTTACTAAATTTGAAACACACACACACAAATATGAAACAATTCTATAGTCTATACAACAAAGATGAATCAAGAGATATTTAATTTCATTATCCTTGAAGCCAAATCAAATCATTAGTTGTAAGACTTTTAACTCCAAAGTCACCTTAGGGAAATGAAAGAGATTAATAAATATAAGTACTCTTGATATTATGTCAGAAGAACTAACAGCCCAATAGCCAAACTGAACCCTTTTCTTTTTTTTTTTTTAAGATTTATGTATTTATTTTTATTTATGATAGACACAGAGACAGAGAGAGAGAGAGTGAGAGGCAGAGACACAGGCAGAGGGAGAAGCAGGCTCCATGCTGGGAGCCTGATGCGGGACTCGATCCCGGGACTCCAGGATCGCGCCCTGGGTCAAAGGCGCCAAACCGCCGAGCCACTCAGGGATCCCCCCACTTTTCTATTTATAGGAAGAAGAGAGAAGTTAAAAAAAAATCTAAGAAAAGAAAAAATATTTCTGCATGAACTAAAAATGTTATTAAAAAAATCTCCCATCTTATATCCACCACGTGCCAACACCATGAGACTCTTATTATGGGTAATACCTAATCTCCAAGCAAAGTACTCCCATACCTTGCCTGATTTACTACCTAAAACAAGGCTAAGAAGGGGCAAATGGTACAGTCTAGATCTCCAAATGTCAGAATGACAGGTATTATTTCTCTTTTTCAAAGGACAAATCATTGATGCAGAGAATAACAAAATTTCAAAAGCATTCTGGCATGGTATCCTGAAAGAAAAATAAAGTGAAACAGTAAATCCTATCTTGAAGCAGGAGCCTGTATCACACCACCAACCCGACATACAAAGTAAAGCAAATGGGACATTCAAACAGAAAATGGAAAGAAGAATTTTCCCACATAGCAGCTACAGGACCCAGAATCTTCTAGAATAAAGTCATTATTTTCCAAAATGAAGACACTGCTTCTGAGTCATATGATCCTAACCTATGGAAAACTATTCAACTTCCCTTTACTTCACTTGCCTAATCTATAAATAAGGCTGACAATAATAATATTTATTTCATGATTAAGCTGTTATAAGGATTCAATGAATAAATATTTGTAAGGTATTTAGGATCTGGCACATCTCATACACTTAAAAAGTGTTTACCATTTCAAAAAGTCTTGGACATAGGAATCCCAGGACTCCTGGTTATTCACATAGGAATCCCAGGACTCCTGGTTATTCACAAAGAAAAACACACATCATATGAGCTAATTGTGTGGTATGCTCTTCAGAGTGTTAACATATATTACATATGTGTACATATGTATATTACACATATATAATATACATATATTATTGGTTCTATTTTATTAGGAAGTAAAGAGGTTTTTCCAAGATCATGTGGCCAGGGGATGCCATCTGTAAACAACAGCTGGGTGTTTTTCTACAAAAATAAAAATAAAAAATCAAACTTTATCTTTGAGTTCACTTTTAATCTGGTGTCTTATCCAGGTTCCACACTCTTGCTTGGCCCACTTTTTTCTCCTCTTTACTTCTCAAAGACACTGCAGGAAACAGACAGGATGAGGGGAAAAAAGACAAAATATAAATTCGAACATGCCAAGTTTTTAGCATCTGACTTTGGCAGAGTCACAAGACCAAAACCAAACTGTTTGGGCACTTTTCTAAATTACTTTAAGCAACATAAATAGTTCCATCTACTTCATTGTCAGTCATCTTTCCACTCCAGCATGATTACAAGGTTCTCTCCTAAGGATATCAGTTTTTAAAATAATTTATGCAACTGTGTACAGCTTAACTAGGAGTTTAAATGAAACTTGATAAATGCAAGTAATTGATGGTAATTTACATATTTCCCAGCAATTATCTCTGGTGTAAATGGTCTGAGGTTCTCTGCTGCATCTTAAATAATCAGAGATGACAGTGTACACGTGGAACTCCTTAAAAGGTCACTTCAGGACAGAGATAAAAGTCTAGGTAGAGTGCCTAAGAAAATCTTAGTGAAAGCCCCAGGGATCCAAAGAATTCCATTATGATGAGCAAATGTGCAAAAGGCCTGGGCAACTCCTTTTCATAAAAATAAGTTACTTATTTGTAAGTATCAGTGAATCCCTAATATGTGCCAGGCACCGTACAAAGCATTGCAGACCATTTGAGGAGAGCAGAGAGACGTGAGCGTGTTCTACTCACATGGGTAGTAATGGCATTAGACCTAGTCTGGAGAGGCAAGGAGAGTGTCAGTACAAGGGAGGATTGTGCTAAGCTGTGAACTGAAATTTTGCAGAAGTTGGAAGGAGCAATATTCAATTTCAAAGAACTTGTGGTCAAAGGGATGGAGAGTAGCAGAAGTGGAAAGATGGAGTGGAAAGCTAAGGATAGACAAGGCTGGACAGGGAATAGGGCCAAGGGCAGTCATGACCCATCAGGTCCAAATAATGAATTCCGCCCCATCCCCAAGAGCACTAGGGAGTTTAAACCATGAGAGGAGGTAGGGATGGGCTAGGGTAACACTAGCAGCTTTTGGAAAGTTTGTTTTAGTGTAGACATACTGAATAGTTATTGTGGTAGCTAAGTGAGAGACGATGAGAGCTGGGGAAAGAATAGATGAACTTGAGAGAACAGGCTATACGCATGAGGTAAAACTGACAGGATGGGGTGATGGATGGGATGTGGGTATATTTGATGATGTGTCTCTCACACTAGGAACACTGTCTGGTACATAATAGCACTTAGTATTTGTGGAATAAATGTTGAATGAGCATATACAAGGATAAGGGAAATGAGGTGTCAAGGATGATTCCAGAGATTCTAGATGGCATATCTTCAATGGGTGATGATGCCATGCAGAGACAGAACACCTGTGAAGGCCAGGGTCGGGGAAGAGTTCATGGGTTCAGTTTTAATCACAGTGATTCTGAGATGTCTGTAACTCATGCAACAGAGAGGTCAAGAAAGCAGAGAGTGTGGATAACACGGAGCCAGGAGGAGATGTCTTACCTAAAGATACAGCCTTCTCAGTCACTTATTTGTAGGAAGTGACTGAAGCCTTAAGTATAAATCCTTTTGTGCTGGCAGAGACTAGAGAGTGGCCACTGAAGAATGTCATGGAGAAGCCTGTAGAGCAGGTGCAAAGAATATGATGGAAAGCAAACTAAGAGGCTATTTCATGAGGAAAGCAGTGACCAACAGTTTTGAATGCTATTCAAAAGTCATACATCTTTTTAATTAAGATTTTATTTATTTATTCATGAGAGACACAGAGAGAGAGAGAGGCAGAGATACAGGCAGAGGGAGAAACAGGCTCCATGCAGGGAGCCTGACGTAGGACTCAATCCCAGGTCTCTAGGGTCAGGCCCTGGGCTGAAGGTGGCACTAAACCGCTGAGCCACCCAGGCTGCCCCAAAAGTCATACATCTTAAAACTAGAACACACTCTTTGGATTTAGCAATAGGCAACTCCTTAGCAAGTTCAGAAAGAGATGGTTCAGCAGAGTGATGGATCAGAAGCCACATTAAATTGGGTAACTGGGTGAGTGTCAAGTGAGGAAATGGAAGCATTGTATAGAGCTAATGGGAGAGAAAAAAATAGTATGGACAGGAATGAGGGAGCATTCAGATGACCAGGCTATAGAACAAAGACAAGCATTCAGCTGACAAGAAGGTTGGCTATGCAATAAAGAGATAATAAAATATGAAAGTTACCTGAGAAAAGTCAACTCTGTGTAATGGCAATGTTAGAAATGCACTCAGTGGGAGATTTCAGCAGATTTGTCAAAATTTTGGAAGCAGATGGAATGACCAAAAAGTACCTACCTAGAAAATGGCCAGAAGCAACCTACCCTGAGAAACGCTTGTATCCGATTATATATTTCCTAACATCTGAGGAGAAAAACATCCTTTGAAGTTCCCTAAAAATGTTCTATAAAGGAGAAAAAATGCCTTAAACTTATAGACCATTTCCATATGCTTTTTATATGGGTGGAGATGAAGAAAGGGTCAGAATAACTATTAAAAATTACACCAATGGATAATTAGTCCAATGCTCCAAATATAGGGGGAAATCAAGTGATTAGAAGTTTGGGGATACAGGGTCTTTGAATAAATGTATTTGATCTAGTGCCCTTTGCCACACCACACCATACATCCTGTGACCCATTAAAATATATATTTAAAAAATATATAATTCTAATTGCTAAAGCAATTGCTGTACAGGTGACTGCTCTTTGTGGAAACAGTAGAAGATACTAGAACAGATACTCTAGTCAGAAGAGGACACCATTATTTCCCACCATTTTTCTTTTGATAGGTTGGATGAATGGATGGATATATGGATTAGTGTATGAAGAGAGTTTCTGCATTTGTACAAGAACTTGATGCCTTTATTTGCAATTAGTAAATGGTAAGGAACATTGTACAAAAAACAAGTCAACTTTCCAAGGTGCCTAAATCCATAGGAACCACCACTCCACTCTGTTCTGGTAGTGAATGTGCTAGAGCTTTTCCCATTAGATCAGTCAGTGATGTAGCACTCATCTGATCTACCTACCCAGGGATCAACCCTCTGATTTCTTTGGTTTCTCCTCTTGTGTAATGGGCTGATAACAAAATTTGGAATTGATTTTAGAGATAGGAGAAAAATTCTGTTCTTTTACTGCTGAGTTTAACAAAGAATCCTGCAGTGGCAGATTAGACATGTGGACCCCAGAAGTATTTGTCTTTGTAATTGTCCATTATATGTCTGTCTTCATCAGAGTCTCTTGAAGAGAGTGGCTTTGCCAGGACAGGATTCGGGCATTGCTGAATCCCTCGAGCTAATACCAGCGAGTTTCCATTATCACATAAAAACCAAGCACTTGCTAAGATTTTAAATTAGAGTTTTAAATATTTTAATGATAAAAGGAAAGTGAAATATGCCCAAGTCCCAGAAATTGAGTGTCAGCAGAATAAGAAAACGAATCTAGAATTATTATCTCCTTCAATGAATTAGTTCAAAGGAAAGAAGCTGTAAACTAAAAGTTCCTTGATGATGAAAAATGTAACTGCTATATAATATACCCCAAAACTTACTGCACTGTCTCCTGCCCTTTGAACTAATTACAAGAAAATCAAGGGCAATAGGTCTGGGTTTGATTTTAAAGTCATTTTGTGGTAATTTAAAGTAATTGGGATTTTTTTTTTTATGATGGTTGCTGTAAAGAAGAATATATAGCTTTGCTATTCCTTGTGACAGTTCTTTGAATTACATCTCCAGAATAAGAACTATGAGACATGGCCGTTAATTTATAGCAATACACCCATTCACCATCATGGACTGGCATTACAAATGAGCAAAGTGAAAAACAGGCTCTGGATAAAATGAGAAGTGCCTGTGAGTGCTCTTACCCAGCCCAACCTCATTTCTACCCAAGCGCACATGCACACAATTCTAATACAGCCCTCTGAAGCCAATCTGCATCTTGGAGCCAAATGGCAACTCATCTGGAATCCTGAGCACTAAGTGAAATGCTTAAAACATGCAAGAATCTTAATTAGTAATGGATCAGGAAAAAAAAATAAGTGTTCTATTAATAATTAGGCAAAATCGAAGCACGATGACAGATGTTCTGTCTGCCTGTCTCTGAGAGGCTTGCTGGGGGTAAAACTTGTCAGTCCCTGCCTCCTTAGCACAAATTGCATTTGATCTCAGGAAGGGCTCTTCAAAGCAAAAGAGTATAAAGATGTTTTTGGTATATTCTCTTCCTTCAGCGTCCCTGCTGTGTGGGCCCCACAATAATTAGACGCCGGCTTTTAGTGGAATGTCTTGAGTGTTCAATTAGGTCTCCTTTCTTCCTAGCAGTCCTCTTTCAATATGAATGAACACAAAGCCAATTATCCTTTAGAAACATGCTTTTGAATTGCATTGACAGTCTTCATACATGGTTGACAACTATCACCATGCGACACATCCCTTCATTCAGTTTTAGGGGAGAGAAAAAAAAAAAAAAACTAATGGCCTAAATTTTTGTATGAATCCAGTGAAAATCATGATGTTTGCCCCTGTCTAAACAGAGTTGTAGACCAAAGGCTTGTTCCTCCAAGTGTGCCCAGCAGACCAGATGAGGCGCTCATTAAGAATGCAAAATCTGGGGTGCCACCCCAGACCTACTGAACCAAAATCCAGGTGATGTGTACACACCTTCAAGCCTAAGACATGTGGATCTAACCCCAGCAAAATGTCTGTGGTAGCACACAGTGTTCAGGAAAAAACTGTTCCTGGGTCAGAAAGGCAAGAAAAACAAAAGGAAGAAATGGTATCCTTGTCTTGTCTCCTCACCAAAATATGAACATAAAGTGTGGAGTTCTAGTAATAGTAAAAGAAATAAGCCAGAATGAAACTGGTATGATATGCATCAGTGAGGCCCATAAGAACTTCCAATTCTCCTCTCATACTAAGATGATGGAAGACCTTCATTTCCTTGTATATATTAAGTGTGGGCATGGCTGAGTGACTTGCTTTGGCCAATGGAATGTGAGTGGGAAACAAGTCATGCCACATCTATTTGGAAGCATTTAGAAGCTGCTACACCATTCTCCAGGCTTTTTCTTCCACCACCAAAGTTCATGGAAGGACATGCTGATATGAAGGTGCTATGAAAGAAAGAAGGAAAAAAAAAAAAAAGACAAAAACAGAAAAGGAGAAATACTACTCTTTTTTTTTTTTTTTTTTTGGTCTCATCACAAAAAAAAAAAAAAGAAAAAAACCCCAGCAAACTCCAAGTTTAGCAATATTTAAAGAACTAAGTCTTTAAGTCTGAATGTATCTCCACCAACACACAGAGGACAGCTGCCCCAGAGAGATGTCTTTGACCATCAGAGGATTTTATGGGAATAAAAAAATAAGCTTCGGAGATGCTGGGGTTTTATTATTGTGGCATAACCTCCTCTCTCCTAATGGAGACAACTGGCAACATAGGAATGAAATGGAATACAGAAAAGTAATCAGGACCCACTGGTCATGGAGGGCTACAGAGCTAAGAACTACAGTCCAGCCTACCCTCAAAGGCATTTATGCCCCTGTCATAGCCAGTGTAAGTGGGAAGTGCCTCAGACCTTCAATTTTGGCACTGCACAGCTGCATAATGCAACATAATATCTTGTGCGACAGCCTATAGAAGGAGGAACTAGTCCTTTCTTGGTTTAGAAGAGAATAAAGTGGCTCTAATATAATTCTGAACCTCTTCTTTCTTCCTAAAAATACCCAAATATACTCCTTTGTATTCATGGCAAGTTTTACCCATCTGTTTCTGAGGCGCTTAGAAGTGTCTATAGGTTTTGGATGAGGCAAGCACGTCACTGGAGATGATTCCTTTCCTAAAGAACATGAATATGCCTGGATAACAAGAGTACAACTATACTCACTTTCCCTGATTACTTTTTATCCACCACACATTCACTTTTAACGGAGACAGAAGATGACTTGCAACTCATCCTCATTTTTCAAAGCACTACATGGCACTGCTAGTGATACTGAAATATCTGATGGTGTCAATGGACTCTCTCTGGGCTCAGAGAATTTAATCTCATCTAGAGAATTCCTGCTATCAAGCCCAGGAAGACCATTCTATGTACCCCTACCAAAGATCTGCTGACATTACATGGGAACAATTTTAAAATGCTGAATGAGATGCTGCATTTGTATGCATTTCTAAAAATTCATAGCTGAAAGATACCATACTTTACAATTAAGGCATCTATGCAGGAATACACAAGTACCCACTGGATATCTGTTCCATCAGGCGATGCCATTAGAGGGAGAAATGTTGATAGAAGAGAAATAGTGACACAAGAAGAAGACAAAGAAAGTCCTTATTAAACTGAACTCTGCCATGAACTTGAGTAGGTTTGAACATAGAATGTGTTATGCTGATTTGTGATGAAATCTAATGCAAACTTGAAGACACAGAACATGGTTCTTTGATCCAAGTATTGTGTTGAAATGCAACCTGATTAATATGACAAAAAAATACTAAACACAGATCAAGGAAATTTGTTCTAGGTGTGAAAATGATAACATAATTATTCTATTAAAGAGGAGACTTTGACTTCTAAAGATATGCTGAAAAGTTTTTAAGTGAAATGGTTATGGAGTCTAGCCTTTGCGTTGTCATTATCTGAGCAGAGGTGGGGTGAATGAGGGTCTGTACACATAAAATAAGATTGGACAGTCATGATCTCTGCTGAGCTGGATGATAAGTATCTCAGATTCACAGTACCTTGCTCTCTACCACTATAAAAAGGAAAAGAAGATTAAATAACAAACCAAGGCCTATGAATTATTTATTGCTTGACACAACAAGCTCTTGACTGACAAATCACAATGGGTCAGCCAGGGAAACGTGCACAAGTGAGCCTTGTCTCCCTATTACTTTCCCTGCCTGTCCTGCACACTGGATTGTTACTGATTAAACTTAATCAACTACACTAATTTACATCTGATAGCTGGACATTTCTGGGACATTTCAAAGGAGTATCTATCGATGGGAAAAAAAGAAGAATTTTTTTAATGAGCATTTAAAGTTTGTTGGTCTGAGCAGCATTACCCAAGTGCCCTTCTCCTGTGCTCCAACAGCAAGACTGGTTCTCAATTTGGTCATGTCTTCTATTCATCTTTTTTTCTTAATTCCAGATGAGTCATCTTCTCCTTTAAATTTAATTGGCATGTATTACATGTCTAATTTTCTCAACTTTCTCATACTTATCCAAATTTCCTTGGGCTTCCAAAGTGAATTAGATATACTTCAAATTCTGTCTTAATTATGCTTCTCTTTGAAAAATAAAATGTCATGGGTCTGTGGAATATTTTCTTTCTCACACATACATAGGAATTTAAAGAAAAGGTAATGGTAGTGAGGACAATGCTGTTCTTTAAATCATCATAAACTGAAATATCCAGAAGATTCCAAAATAGTTTACAGGCTAGAATTTGACTAATTTTGATCTCAGAAATCCATATCAAGGGATATTTGTGAGATGATATTTTGCCTTCATTTTTTAAATTTTTATTTATATTTATTTTTAAAAAAAGATTTTATTTATTTATTGATGAAACACACAGAGAGACAGAGATGTAAGTGGAGGGAGAAGCAGGCTCCCTGCAGGGACCCTGGTATAGGACTCGATCCCAAGACCCTGGGATCACACCCTGAGCCAAATGCAGATGCTCAACCACTGAGCTACCCAGGTGCCACTTTTAAATTTTTAAAAATATTTTATTTATTTATTTTAGAGAGAAGGCACACCTGAACTGGGGGAAAGAGCAGAGGGAGAGAGAATCTCAAGCAGACTCCCCGCTGAGCATGGAGCCTAAGGCAGGGCTCCATCTCCCAACTCTGAGATAATAACCTGAGCCAAAATCAAGAGTCACACTTAACCGACTGAGTCACCCAGACACTCTGCCTTCATTTTTTTAAAAGAGAATGGAAAAACTATTGGACACAGAAATCAATCATAATTAAGAAAAGAAAATCAGTGGTAGGAATTGTTTAACAAGAACCAACCAAGCTGGTGTCTCCCATCAGGCAAAATCTATAGCTAAGTGTCATTTAAATAATTGTACGTAGAGTCATCAGAAAAGAATTTCCTCATTTTCCAAGGAAGTCTGCAACATTTTCTAACCTGTTTAAAGATCACCTGCATATGAAGTGCCAACTGGTACAACCACCTTAGAAAACACCTTGCAATATCTCCTAAAGCTGCAAATATGGATACCTAAATTGCCAACAACTTCTATTCCTAAGTATATGCCCAACAGAAGGGAATACATTTACTCACCAAAACCCATATCCTAGAATGTACGCTGTAGTACTTTCGTAACAGCCCTAATCTGGAAACCACAGAAATGGACAGTCAAATAAGTAAATCAATGATGGAACATTCATAGCCTCAAGAGCAGAATTCTTCAGGTACAAATCATTCATCTCCCTGTTTTCAGTAAACAATGCTAACAAGCTGGTACAAACCTCCTCAGATTCTGACCCATGATTACAAAGCAATACCTTAATGATTCATATATGCATTTACCAGGGAGTCAATGCTGAGAAGTATATTTTTGAACCCATTAGGACATTCTAAGCCTGCTGGAAGCAACCCTGAGAATGTACCAAGTTAGCCCATTTTATTCTCATCCTTTATTGCCTCCTGAAATGAATATGAATACCACTGAAGATAACTGAAGTGTTAATGTATCATTTCTAGGAAATCCTGGGTAACTTACAAATCTGTAAACCAGGAAGAGAAATGTATTAAATCACTGGCAACCCTGGAGAATTTAGCAATATTTGTTTCTGAATGACTGAGCAAAAAAGATCCTGAAGCAAAAGGTAACATGATTCCATGAGAAAGTACGAAAGTTCTGGGGCATGTAGGAGAAGCAGTTGTCTACACCATGTGCTGGAGAGAGTGACCCTGACCCACAGATACAGAGTATGTACTCCAGGGGCCTGCAGGTGGAATCCCTACTCCTAGGTTTTGCTTAGCAACTCCGAGCTTGCCTATTTATCTATTCTTCATGCAAAATACATCTTCACAATATCATCTAGTCTCTTAAATATATGTGTATGTGATATATATATGTATATACTTAATATATAAGTATATATATACTTAATTATATACATATTAAGGGCACATGTGTCATATGTCATTACCTAGAACTTTTACTGTCCAGGCTACCCAAAACTATGCCAGTCTTCTGATGGACTCATTTAACTGATCTACAAGGAATTAGGAGAAATTTCTGGTTTTCTCAATTACTTATGTAAATATTGGAAAGACAGACAAAAATATTTAGTTCCCATCATGGGGTACTTGAACCCACAATCCCAAGATTGAGAGTTGCATGCTCCACTGACTGAGCCAGCCAGGTACTCTTAGTTCCTTTTTTCATATTACCTTATATTTTGATTATCTATTTCTTTTATTACCATAACAATTATTTCATCATTTATTTTGCTCAAAATGAACATGACTTTAGGTAATTTTAAAGTAATATATGTTAATTATTATACACACAGAGAATATCAAGAACTTTAAAAAGTAAGTCATTCTAGTTTAAGAGGGCCAAATTTATTCGGTGAAATTTGTTTTCTCCCAAAACTCCACTGAATCCAGAGTCAAAGGGATTTATTTTAGAGATGTCAACCCAATAGAGAGGGCGGTAATGAAGCACTGCATGCTGGTCAGGACATGGATGTGTAGTAACTGATTTAGTAGACAGAAGGAAGCTAAATTCCCTACCAAAAAAGGGGGCAAAAATATGAAATAACCATACTTAACATTACAGAATCCTGACAAACTCAGAATCTGGGGGCTCTTGGTACCTCCAGAAATAGGGAAGAGTTGGACAAAGTGGCTAATTATTAAATTATTGAAGGACTATAGGAATACTGAGAAATAGATTGGTAATCAGACCCTGTAAGCCATGTTGCTGGGCAACATCTCTCATCTCAGCAGAAATCTGTGGATTTAATCTCCAAGGGTCTCTGGCTAGAGGGATGTCACACATAGTTGAGAGCTTAAGTACCTATCTTTAACTTTAAACTGTGTTTCTACATTCATTCCCAATTTCAAAAGCAAAAAGTATAATTTAACTTCTAGAATTCCAGCAACCAGACTTTTAAACTTCAAGCAGAAAACTAGAATATTCTATCTTTAGAGACTCTGTCCAATTCCAAAAGCAACACCTAGAGATGGTGTCATTAGAAGTTGACCCTACCCTACAAACATCCCACCCAAGATACCTAATAACAAAGCATAATATCAATAGGTTCCACAAATTGGTAGTGGGAGGCAGGAATATCTCATCATTAGCAGAAACTCTAAGGTAATCAGAAAATACTCTAACTTAGAAAAGAGAATCCAAAAACTTAGATAACGAGTGACTCTGAGGAGAAGACAATCTTTTTTTTTTTTTAAGATTTTATTTATTTATTCATGAGAGACACACACAGAGTGGGGAGAGAGAGAGAGAGAGAGAGACAGGCAGAGGGAGAAGCAGGCTCCATGCAGGAAGCCCGACGTGGGACTCGATCCCAGGTCTCCAGGATCACACCCTGGGTTGAAGACAGCACCAAACCGCTGAGCCACCCAGGCTGCCCAGGAGAAGACAATCTTAAATAATAACTTTCATTAGCCTTTTCTAAGAGATGAAAGAAGATACTGCAACACAAACAGGACACATAAAAAAAGAGCATCTGGAGTACAAAACAAAAGAGCTTATGAAAATTAAAACACATCATGGCAGAAATGAAAATCCCAAAGCGAGCGTTAAGGTCAAGAAGAGGAAACTTTTTCAGAAAGTAGGTCAAAAGACAAGAGACGGAAAATAGCTATGAAAGATAAGAGAAATAGTTTCTCAAATCCAACATCCAAATAATTAGGTTTTCCAAAGAAAACAGAGAATGTGGAAAGGAAGAAATTACCAACAGCATCCAACCTGAATTGCCAGAATGATATGGGTCACTGAGTGCCCAGCGCAGTGGATCAAAGACCACTTGTATCGAGGCATAATATGGTTTTTCAGAATACTGGTGACAATGAGAAAATTCTACATATTTCCGGCAAAGTGGGGGAGAATGGGGAGAACACATTATGTTGACAGCAGAAGGAAGTAGATGGCTTTGGATGTCTCAGTAGCAATCCTGAAAGTAAGAAGAGAGTAGTGAAGAAATGCCTCAAAATTTTGAAGAACAATGATATCCAAAAGAGAATTCGATAGCCAGCTAAATTATCCATCAGTGTGGAGATAAGACAAAGACATTTTCAAACTTGAAATGTCTTTTTAACATACATAGCCCTCTCCTCCTTTCTCAAAAATTTGCTATGGAATCTGTGTTAACAAAGAGAGAGAGAGAGAGAGAGAGAGAAAGAGTAAACAAACAAAAGGATATTAGTATCCAGAAATAGGGGAACTGACCAGGAGACAGGCAAAGAAGCCAAAGGAATCCTCAACACAGGAAAGAAATCCCAGAGTTACAGCTGTATACAGGGATATAAGGCTACTAGTCCTGGCTGGAGTAGTGCTGCTTAAAAGATGACATTCCCAAGTCCTAATCTTACAGTCCCATGTACCTGATGACAGAACACCTGGATATGGGTAACATGGACTCTCCGTTTGTCTTGATTATTTATGTGCTGATGAAGCTCCTGTTCTTCTCTAGATGCACTGCACCCTGAAGCAGACAAGTTCATTCACTTCATCCCACAGAACTGTTCTGTCTTCACGTAAACCTCTGACTTGAGAAGCAGACTCTGGTACCCTTAAAGAAAACATAAAGCACTCTACTTCCTCTGAGAACATTTCTTTTGGGTATTCTAAATTAGTCATGCTAGATACCCTGCTTAGTCTGTAAGCCCCATTTTCCCAGAACTCAGAACCTGTAGACAGACTTTTCTGAGAAAGATATCTTGGAAACTCTAAAGATGCCTGAAGCCAATGAATCAGAGACTGTTCATTTTACCGTCTCCCCAGGAGTCTTCCTCTAACGGTAATAGACTTGTACAAATTACTTGGTTTTTCTAGACCAAGCAATATATTGTTGAGAAAAAAATACAGAGAAAGCAAAGCACCTTTTAAAGCAAGGAAATGAGTAAGGCAATAAACAGATAGTGGTTACCTGGAAAACAGGAGGCAGGGTGAGAGCAGATGCATTTGAGGAGGGACAGATTAGTGGTATGTGGGGCAAACAGTCTTTTTGCAATTTTATATACATATAGAAGATGTGTATATATATATATCTATATATATGGTGGATGTATATACAAATATGTGTATGATAACTTTTACATTTAGATTTCACAATTAAAAAATTTAAATAAGAGATGGCAATAATTTAGGATATAATCCCATGGATATAATCCCTTTTATCACAACAGCATTTTTAGGGGAGTTTGTGCCTGTTTTATGTGACGTCTTCAATTGTTTTCATTTTATTTTATTATTTTCTTCACTGAACAACATACTGCAGACATCTTCCCCAGTCAAAATATATCCATCTCTTTAAATGCATTATATGAACATTCCATAATTTATTCAACTATTCTCAGTAGGCCATCTGAAAATTCTTCTCGTCCTGAAATGGAAACAAACCTATCTGTCCCTTTCCCTCTGCTCAGAAATGCAGTAACAACCAAAAAGATAAGACCATAAAGCCTTAAGAATTCGCCCGAAGGCAAGCATTTCCAAGATGGCTCTGTTCCATTAACTGAGAGAGATGCCTGTTGTATTACTTTTTAATCATAACTTTATGCCCACACATTTCAATATTCCACTGTTTTTAGGTTAACAGTATTGAGGTTATATAACTCCAACAATAAACACAATAATGAATCTTCTTGAGACAATGTAAAAGTCTTTTATGGTTACTTTAATTTTTTGATATTCAAACAGTAAGAAATACATCGGAAAATTTGGGACTGTCACTATCGTTTTCTATCCCCACTCTCACCACCCCCACCACGAGGTCGGTAGTGACAGTCCTTTGGTCCATCTCCTTCCACACATTTCTCTATGAAACTTTCCCTCTTCAAGAAGAGAAACTACTTGCAGGGCAGACTGTTCCACAGAGCCTCTCTGGAGGCTTCTTAGCATCAGAGTTAATAAGAAACCTGATGTCAGCTGACATGACTGCAGAAACAAAGGGACTGTATAATCATCTTTTTCTTACAAGTGCTGCAATTCTTTTCACTCTCCTTTATATATCCATCTACCCAAATCACTAGGCAGCTGTGCACTTTGCAGTTAACAGATCCACAGGGCCCAATTCCTTTGACGGAGGCCATTTAAATTCATTCTGGAAATCTTTTACAGGCAACCCCTTAAACCAACTCCGACTTCAGCATCCTCCAAGCTGATACAGAAGATGTGGCGACCACTGTTCACTCCCATATGCCAGTAGGCTGGCTTCAAATCAATCTGTCCAGAAACCCAGATACCTCTAACTGACCACCAGGGCCTGTCACAAAGCACAGCATTCACAGGAAGACATCAATCGGCACTTTTTGCCAAAACAGCACAATGCCCTTCTTGAGCACTTGTTAAACAGAGACTAAGAAAACGCTTGAAGTTCAGAATCAAGTCCATAACTGCAGCTCAAACCTCTGTCCACGCCAGACCCTCTCTTGTTCCCACCACCTCCTCCTCCTCCCCCACCTTTCTTAAAGTTTAGAAAAAGGAGTTAATGACTTACAGGAAGTGGAGGATTAAACAGACCTAAAAATCTTGCCAAATGACAAGAGAATTAAGCTAGATCGAAGATTCTCAAACGTCAATCAGGATCACATATGCAGTGATCATGGAACATTTATACACATTTCTTCTCTTTATAGATCAAGCAGAAAGAAAATACCACAAGCTGATTTGGGTGAGGGCCAGATTTTTCAAGGTTATTTCCTAAATCCTAACTCCTTCAATGTTTGGAAACTTTGCATAATTAGCAGAAATTGTCACAAAGCCTCCTTACTCTGCAATTTGGTGAATGAAAACTTAAACATTTTTAACCAAGAACATAAAATGCTATAAATATGATTTTCTAATATTAACTGCAATTAACCATTTTAAAGAGATTCACCCATTTAAAATAAATTATTTAAAAATAAAAATTGGGAGTACAGGGGCATATATTAATTAGTCTTTACTTATTTGTCACTGTTTCCATATTGTGCCATTTTATTTTCTATTACTGTCATAATCAGATTGTGTTTTCCTACTATTTTATCACGAATTCTATGAATAGATTATTAATTATTTCTATTGCTGCCTTAGATTTATTGAATGTCACCAAAGTAATATCCTCTGGTACCATGTGAAATATGAAGCTATTAACAAATAATCAAGTGAGAAAGGAGTTTAAATTTCTTTTCTGTAGAAGTTCCTCTTTTTCAGGGTATTATTTCCATTGATCAATAGAACACAGCTTTGCCATCATTCAATGAAAGTGAATATTTATTCAGGTTGGTTATCCTCAGTTTTGCTTTCAAATTGGAAAATTTTAATTTCCAATTTATTTATTCAAGAAATATTTCCAAAACATATCTTCTACATTAAAAAACAGAACAAAACAAAACAAAATGAAGAAAACATAAGATATTTCTCAGAACCATTACTATCAGATCTCTTTGAATTACATTCCAGCTCTCTTGAAGGGAGTTGAAATAAGCTGCTTTCTTTTACAACTATGAGCTCTCTGAGAAGAGGAATCCCATTTTGGTCACTACCAGTACCTGGCACAGTCCCTGGTACGTGGTAAACAGCTAATAATTGTGTGATAAATTAGTAAAATTAAATAAGTGATTGAATTAACATTCAACATGTCACTGAAACAATATAACCTTTATATATTCCAATAAAAAAATGAATAAGGTTTCTGATAGGGTATGGGTATTCAAGTCAATGTAATATTTTTTTGAATCTCTACCGTATTTATTCATTCATATATTTATACCTTTGTTATAAAAAGGTTTTCTCCAACCTAGTCTAGCTATATGCCTACTTCTATATAGCACAGAATAATTTATATACATAGAAAAGCAGCCTCTATGTTTCCCTTTTACAGTGACTGAAAGAGTGAATCCAGAAAAGCTTGGTAACCTGCCTCAATACCACAGAAGAATTTCAGGTGAATTCTAGCTCCTAATTTCCACAGTATCTCAGAGATCAAGAAGAATAGAGAATTCTCCCAACACGTGCTGTAAGAGACCAGTTTCACTGGAATCTCAAAACCATTTTGGCTGATAACCATGATAGAAAACAGTCAGTTAGGTTAGCAGTGAGACAGATAAGCAAATGAATGATATGGTGACCTTATGGCCCAGAGTATTTGGAAGGGGATAGGAGCTTCTGGCTCCTAGAACTTTGGGGGTTTAGGATTAAGGAAGTCTTCCCAGACATGTTGATACTGAGCTGGGCCCAGAAGCACAAGAGCAAGGTGAAAGTTAGTAGCAGAGGGAGGAATTAACAATGCCACTGGCCAGGCCCATACATGGAAGGCTGTGCACAAAACACCAAAGAGCACAGATAATCAGGGAAGCAAAGTCAAAGCATGTTAGGATCAATTTGCATCTAAGGATGAAAGTCATGTGAAGCGTATATTAGCAAGGGTCACACTGTGGGCAGAAAAGCTAGCTCAGGAAGTTATTACAGTTCCATAGGCAATAAATTCTGAGGACCTTACCAAATGTCCTCTGCTAATCCACAGTTCATCCTAAAAAAAAGTTTTTCACCTTTTATTTACAGCATGTCCCTCTATGTCTACTATCACTTGCTTGAGAGAGTTCACCTTGATGTCTAAGTTTACCTACTGCACCATGGAACTTCCACTTTCTGGGACATCTACACACCTAAAATTCCTAACTGGCCAGTAACTGGGATATATGTGAACATATAAGCACAGAATCAAGTTTCAAGTCTAGCTAAATAAGCCTCAACTTCGAAAAAGGCATGCCAAATACTAGGATGTTCGGTACTCACAACAGTCTTACTATCATCTATCCCCAACTATATGTCAGTGCACATACAATGCATAATTATAGAGCAGTGTGCACCATGTGATGTGAAAATATGAAATGGTAAGTTTGTTTCACTCTTTCTAGCAGTAGCAGACATTACTTTTTTTAATTGCCCCAAATGACCATTTGAGATAAGTTAAATGTATGTATTTTCAGAAAAATGAAAATAAATTTTCTGTAATAATTGTTGAATCATTCTCTTGATTCCTGAACAAATCTAGACACTAAATTGTACCATAGGCTGTATAATCAGGTGATTTGTATACCACTGCTCTAGATATTGCTCACTAATACAGGAAGATGTTTTAAATGTCAAGTGAAATGATAAAAAGCCAAATAGTGAACATGATGAGACATTCATTTTATTCAGTACATAAATTTCTCAGTATACAGAAAATAAAATATTGTAATTATATTACATAACTGGCAAGAAATATAACCACAAAGACTTTGCCACAGCCTACTTTGTTGATCGCTATATAGCACCCAGAAAAAGTATTTTGTTAAGCAATTGTACTTTTAAAAAGGAGGAGGGGGCTTCTTTTTCATTATGTCCAAAAAAAGGAAGATCCCACCTTCTTCCATTTGGTGAAATCTCAGTGAAAATGAAGGTTTATTCTCAAATAGCATGCAGGTTAGCCACATTTTTACTCAAAACATAAAAAATATATAAGTTTTTAATAGAGTTTTTCAACATGTTAAGGGAAGCCAAACTGAACAATGCTCCCTATGTCTAAAGCAGAAATAAGAACTACTGTCCTGAAATCCAAGGGCCTGTGTATTGTTTTTCTTTTTTTTTTTCTTAGGGACACTTATAATTTATCTTTGATATTAGAGGGGGCAAGACTCTCAAGCAGATTCTGCAAGCTGAGTATTGAGCCTGACTTGGGTCTTGATCTCACGACCCTGACTTGGGTCTTGATCTCATGACTCTTGAGATCATGACCTGAGCCAAAACCAAGAGTTGGGCATGTAACCCACTGAGCCCACCCAAGTGCCTGTGGTTGCATTCTTTTTTTTTTTTTTTTAAGACTGAATAGTATTTCATTGTGTGTGAGATTCTCTGTCCCTCTTCCTCAGTCCTACCACTTGTGTTCTCTCTTTCTCTAAAATAAATATATTTTTTAAAAAATATATAATATAAAGAGATAAAAAATGGAAAAGATATATGCACCCCTATGCTTATCACAGTATTATTTACAATAGTCAAGATATGTAGACACAAATGTCCATCTATAGATGAATGGACAAAGATGTGATATCTAGCAATCTATTTGTCTATACATAGTGTGTGTATGTATGTGCATATATATAAACACACAATGAAATACTATTCAGTCTTAAAAAAAAAGAATGCAACCACAGGCACTTGGGTGGGCTCAGTGGGTTACATGCCCAACTCTTGGTTTTGGCTCAGGTCATGATCTCAAGGGTCATGAGATCAAGACCCAAGTCAGGGTCATGAGATCAAGACCCAAGTCAGGCTCAATACTCAGCTTGCAGAATCTGCTTGAGAGTCTTGCCCCCGTCCTCTGCTCTTCCCCTGTTCTTGCTCTCTCTCTATCTCAAATCAATGAATAAAATCTTAAAAAAAAAAAAAAAAAAAGAATGAAAAGAATGCAGTATTGCCATTTGCAACAACATGAATGGACCCAGAGGGTATTAGGCTAAGTGAAATACATCAGACAGAGAAAAACAAATTCTTGTATGACTTCATTTATATATGGGATCTAAAAAACAAAAATGAATAAACAAACCAAAAGTAGAAACAGAGCCATAAATACAGAGAACCAGTTGATGCTTCCCAGAGGGGAGAGGCTTGGGGGGATGGACAAAATGGGTAAAGGGGAGCAGGAGACACAGGCTTCCAGCTATGGAATGAATAAGTCACGGGAATAAAAGGCACAGCATAGGGAATACACTCAGTGATACTGTAATAATACTGCATGATGACAGATGGTAGCTACACTCGTGGTGAGCACAGCATACATATAGTCTTATTAAATCACTATGTTGTACACCTGAAACTAATATAACACTGTGTCAACTGTACTTCAATTAAAAATAAAGAGAGAGAGAAAGAAAATTGGGGCAGGTGAGGAAAAGATGAAAGAGAGGGAGACCAGAAGGCAAACAGCACATTATATAATAAGGGAAGGAAGAAAAATAAAGGCAGAAAATCTAGTTCCAGCATCACTTTCTTCCCTACAAAGCTCAACATGTTCTAAGAAATGTTTGTTATTAGTTGGCTCTTCCAAGACATAGAGTGAGGCCACTGAATAAAACAAAAACCATTCTGCCTTACCAGCATTCTTCTAAGGTTGTTTGAAACAGCAAAAAATGTAAAACATTGTTCAGAAACAAATTACAAGTCATTAAAAATTAGATGAAAAACACATGAAAATACGCTTATACACAGAAATTACCATAACACGTGTTACATGGTAAAAACACGTCACACTGAAGCAGTGTCAACTCATTCCTTCTATGCTTAATATTCTCAAGAATATATGATTAGGTATCTTAAAACACAAATAAAGGAGAACCAGCAATTATTTCAAACACAGCATTATTTTTTTATGAATCAATTATTCAAGAAGGCCTTTACCCATCAACGTAAAATAATAAATAATAATTCAAAAATCATATTGAAGTGTTCCAAACTGGAATGCATTCCAACAAGTTGGCAATAGTCTGCTTTGCAATCTGCTCTTCATCTCTCTAAAATATAAATTGCTCCTGCATAAACAATATTTCAGTAACTGACAGAGTTGGCAGCTAGGCTGAAGACAGCAGGGATATTAGCAACCATGAATGATAGCAAAATTGGGGGCTGCAGAGAGAGGACAAAGTATACATTCAAATTTAAGGAATAGCTGTTGCATTTCACAAATCCCTTTCAAAAAATGTGGGATGACATATTGAGGTCACCATTGATTAAAAAGAGCTATCTACAAGGGCTCCTTTCACCTCCTCTGAAATCTTAAAAAAAAAAAAAAAATCTCTTGGAGATGTTCTGGCCTACCCTTTCCTGCTGTGGGCACACCTAGGATGCCTACGGCTACATTTCTCCCAACTGGGTTTGCCCACTGGATGGTGTGGTTAATTAGTGAAGGCAGCTGAAGGCATAGCCTGGCTACATGTAAAGCCAGTGTGAAACCTCAGGACTCCACCAGAGCAGACCTAGAAAACCAAGTCAGTATTACCTAGATGGAAAACCCTGAGTTTTCATTATAAGTTCTCCTCCTCAATTTCCTCTAAACTATTTACCAGGACAGCCTATTGAATATCGTCTTTCAGCTAATTCTGTAACAAAGCCTAACCTAAAAATACCAAAGACAAACACATTACATTTCCTGATCTGCTTTCTCAAAACATTTTGCTCAGAAATTCTTATGCAGTACTTGCTCTCCAAAAAGAGATGGTCTACTTATTAAATGCGAGAGTGAAACAGTAAATTTTTCCCAGTCTCCCAAAGGAAAGCACTTCAAAAAGTTGGTAGAATTTTAGTTCTGTACTATCAAACTTAAAAGGAAATGTTCAGACTCAGTCTGTGTAGAGAGACTACTTATTCTCCCTCACTACCCCATCTTCCTTCCTTCCTCATACTAAGTTTAACTGGGAATATGGCACCCATATTCCCCAGCTTCTCCTACAGTTAAGTGTACCCTTGGGACTCCAGTCTGTCTTCTGAGATGTAATGAAAGCAATGAGTACAACTTCCAGAAGCTTGCCTTTTCCTTCCCTTCACATCTCCCCACATTTCATCCCTTTGAAAGAACAGCCAGTTCAAATAGAGTGATTTTGTCAACTTGGGTTACCTAAGACACTCACATTTGCTCCTTTTGTACCATGGTCTTATGATTACCCAAATCTGAGAGAATCAGATGGAAAATGGATTAAGAATGACTGAGTTAGAGAACAGAACTTTTGGCCTTTGTCAGAGCAACTGAAAAGGTAGACTATAAAATCAATAGAAAAAAAAAAACAAAAACGGAAATCCTTGTTAAATTTCAGAACAAGACACAATTATTATGTTCACTTATTTATTTTTTTTATTTAAGTGTAGTTGACATTCAACGCTGTTTTACTTTCAAGTATACAGCATAGTGATGCACCAATTCTATATATTCCACAATGCTCACCATAAGCATAGTTACTATCTGTCACCATATAAAGTTATTACAGTATTACTCACTATATTCCCTATGCTGTACTTCTCATCCCCAGGACTTATGTATTTTACAACTAGACGTTTGTACCTCTTAATCCCCTAATTAAGGCAGAATGTTTTTCAATGCTTAGAAACACACACACACACACACACACACACACACACACACACATATACACACAGCCAGTGGGTAAAGGTGGCCAAAAAGAAAAGCCAATCTGGTGAAATCCAAGAAGGCTTCTTGAAAGAGGTAGCATTTAATTTGAGCCTTGTATAAATACATATAAATAGTCTTTTAAAAGGCAGCAAAAAGATTCTAGGTAAAGAGATAAGTATGAACAAAAATACAATGGTGGCAATGTAAATAATATTGTCAAGAAATGAAATAGTACAGTATCTAGTGAGTAGGAGGCAAGAAAAGATCAAAGAAGTGTTGTCACTAAAGTCCAATTTTGAAGAAATCTGACTTTTATAAACTTTGAGAAGTTTGGCATTTACCTGGTAGGAGGTATGAAACTGAAGGTTTCCCTGGACCTTTTCTGGGGAAGACAGAATGAATTCAAAAGACACCATAGTGTTTATATTCATAGGACATTAGATATGGTTGACTAATTTGATATGGCTGATGATGGTGAAGAATTAAGGATGCATGGTGGGATATTTTCTAAATAACTAAGGCTTGTCTCCACCCCTATATTCTGTTACCTATTAGCCCTTTTTTATCCCTATCCTCTCTATGCTAGATTTTTCCCTCCTTCTAAGTTTCAGAAGTTTTTGGGCAAATTCAAATCCTGGGGGAAAAAAGATCAAAAGATTTAGAAGAAGTGAGGAAGAGAAAAAGTCAGCCTACAGCCTTCCTATACAACATTTCTATCACACCAGGATTCCTCTAAGGCTGGGACAAGAGAGAGAGAATTATTCATCGGAATCAAGACACTGGCTATTGAGAAATGGGCCTTGCATTGTGACTGTTACCAGAACTCACAGAAAATGTTGTGGGAGCTGGGAAGAGATTGACTAGTAGTACCTATCATAAGTAGAAAAATGGGGGCACCTGGGTGGCTTGAGCATCTGCCTTTGGCTCAGGTCATGATCCTGGGATCCTGGGATGGTTGGGCTCCCTACAGGGAGCCTGTTTCTCCCTCTGCCTGTGTCTCTGCCTCTCTCTCTGTGTCTCTCATGATTGAATACATGAAATCCTTAAAAAAATAATAATAAGTAGAAAAATGCAGGAAATCCTCAGATTAAAAATAGCAATATGGCATTACAGAACTAACAAGACCTTAGCCAACTATAGGAGTTTGTCAGAACTCAACACAATGAGAGCTGATGTCTCCTGCAGGTCCAAGAGTGTACCAAAGCAGCAGAGAGAAGTGGTAGTGTGACAAGGGCCTTGCCAACAAGAACATGGGGCTTTGTTCAGTGGTTTGTGTGTTCCAGTGATCCAGAACCAGACAGATGATAATAGGACTTTGGATGCCAGCACTGCCAGATGGCACAGGTGGCTGATCGACCTACCCCACCACCAACAACATTATGGCACCGTGGAAGCCTCCTAGAATTTGAGTTCCCTTCAGCACAAGAAGTGAGGGAAACCCTCATCAGAACAACTTTCTACCGCTCCAGAGAAACAGTTGCTCAAAATAGAAATTAAGTACAGTTGTAGAAAAAGTTTAAAAAGTTTAAAAGTTAAAAGCTCACCTGTGCTTAGGAATGATAGATCAGATCACTATACATTGTCTTTGAATCTCTAGCCAGGAGACTTGCAAACACACTTCTACCAACTAGGTAACACAGGTAGAGAAGGAGAAAATTACTAGCCCAGCACAATTTTTTTTAAAAATTCTGCCTCATTTAATTAATGATGAGAATCACTGCCTTAAGCATTTACTCTTCTTAATTTCTTTATTTCTTCAATGGAAGAGTATTGATTAGATTTTCTCACGGACATTTTCTCTAAGTCAAGTTAAATGGGAAAAAAGTGAATTAGATGATTTAATAAATTAAAATCTCAGAATTGAATTGGAAGTCATAGTGAACCCTAAAATTAACTTAAAATGAGAGCAAATGAAATGAAATAGAAAATAGGATTAAAAATTATCCTTGTAGGGATCCCTGGGTGGCGCAGTGGTTTGGCGCCTGCCTTTGGCCCAGGGCGCGATCCTGGAGACCCAAGATCGAATCCCACGTCAGGCTCCCGGTGCATGGAGCCTGCTTCTCCCTCTGCCTGTGTCTCTGCCTCTCTCTCTCTCTCTCTCTCTCTCTCTCTCTCTGTGACTATCATAAATAAATTAAAAAAAAAAAATTATCCTTGTAAACTAAATGTCTACTTTTAATTAAATGTCTTCTGTTGAGTTTAATTACCAATATTGCAACAATGTGATTTCATAATCTCAATATAATATTTTAACAACACTAAGCATTAAAGCTTATGAACTAGCATGGATTCTGACCATCATTTACAGTATCAGTTCATGGCAAATACCTGCCATAAGCCAAACCAGTTTACCAAGTAACTTTGAGGAAAGTGAAGAGGAAAATAGAATTGGGGTGAAGTGAGAGGAAGGAGAGGTTAAGGGAAGAGGGGGAAGGGGAGAGATAAAAAGAAAACAAGAGAAAGGAAAAAAAATAGGAAGATCCTTGCCATCTGAATGTGACTTATAATAAGGACAACGAACCTCAAAATTATGTCCTAATTCTCTTCCCCGTTTAATGTATGCTGCCCAAGGCAGGGAGCATGTCCAGTTTAGCAATGCCCTGCATCTGCCAATGGAGTGAGAGAAAGAGAAGAGTTGGCAGAGAGGAAGACAAGAGGGAACCCCCCACCCCCATGGCCTCCTCCCTCCACAAACACCACACCTGTTGGATCCCTCTGGACCTTAGGGACGTGAGGTGGAAACCAGAGACTTCTAACACTTCCATACCCAAAGAGAGCAGCCCTGAGGGGAAGAGGGGGATTTGCCTTGTGATTTCCTCATTTTCATGAACCAAGGAAACACTTCACCCACGATGATCATTTCCACCAAGATGATCATTATCAGGGTGATTGTGCATCCAGTTTTCACAGGTGAAAAATGTAATATTTTAAACCGTGAGTTCTTAAAAAGAGCCACAATTAAAAGCAAAATCCATTGATGTCAAGGGCTTTACATTTGCTGGCCCTCAAGAAAACCTAACATGCAATTAAAGGAACTGTGTATGTTTGATTTCAGAAGGCTGAGAATTTTTATTAATTATCTACTCTCAGTAATTATAATACAAAGTAAGTATATTTACATCAGAATTAAAATCTGGTTTATAGTTATTTTGTTTCAAAAATGTACCCCTTTTCTCTCTTAATAGGCTATGTGATTAACTTTTAGTCAGCTTATGAACATGTAAGTGAAGGGAGAGGTATTGCCAGAAGCAGGCAAGAAGATAATTACTCTGTTTTAATTAGGGCTATTTTGCAGGGCATTCAAGCTTAATTCTACTGACGCTCCCTATAAACAGTATCAAGACAGATATTTTACTTTTGTTACAGGAGTCCTTCATTCAACTATACCATGAACTCTGGTAGAAAAGAACATTTTAAAATGTGCTTTAAGGGCAGCTTGGGTGGCTCAGCAGTTTAGTGCCGCCTTCAGCCAAGGGCCTGATCCTGGAGACCTGGGATTGAGCCCCAAGTTGGGCTCCCTGCATGGAGCCTGCTTCTCCCTCTGCCTGTGTCTCTGCCTCTTTCTTTCTCTCTCTCAATGTGTCTCTTGTGAATAAATAAATTTTTTTAAAAATGTGCTTTAAAATAGAAGACAGGGGTAAAAACACAGCAGCTGATTCATTTGCAAGAAAATATTCAATGTAAATGACTTCCTCGGAAACTTAAAAAGGAATTCATTTTCAGGTTTTTTTTTTTTCAATCAGAAAATTTATGAGAGAAGAGAAAATATTTATGAGAGAACAACTTCACACAAAATGTAACACATGGGATGCCAAGATATTAGGATTAGGCTGAATGTACAAAATTGCCAGTATTTGATCATTTTTGACCTACACAAATGCAAAGTTCAAATGATTCCCCTATTATCTTCTGAAATACAAAAGCTAAAAAGAAAAAAAAGTACCATTTAATTTTTTTAAAATTCCATTTTTCAAATATTTCTAATAACCACACATACCTTGAGGGCTCTCCTTCCGAATTAGCAAGGCAGGGCTAATGAATAAGAAAAGTAGTTTCATGTGGATTCTTACCCAAGAACCATTCAGATCTTTTAAGACAAGCTCCTAGAGGGAAGAAGCTGAATATTTAAGAAGTAAATTTAAATGAGAACTTCTGTGTAATTATGTATTTTAGGGAATTCATTATTTTCCATAAGGGAAAAGACACCAGAATTCCTCCAAATCCTAATGTAGGATTTCCCAGAAGAATATAGCTCTGGCTTCTTTGGCTAAACTAGCAAGAGAGAAAGAAGTTCATTGGATGTATTCTTGATCCAAAGGAAAAGATTCCTCGGGAAAAAAAAATGATACTGGGGTAGAAAGGGTTATAGAAAATGCAAACCAAACCATCCTGACCCTCACAGCCCAGAATCTTACAGGATCAGTCTTGTCTCATCTTGAAATGCAAGGATTTGAAGGAGAGAAGGATTTGGAAAGAAGTAAAGATGATAACATATACAATTGATATGCCCTAAATTTTCCTGCTTCAACTATTTCAATTATCTTCAATTATCTCAATAATGCCCACCAAGTTTGGAGAAACATCAAGCACCAGGGCTCTGTGGGGCCCCTTCTGCCTGGCTTTGTGGTATTAGCAGCATAAGAGAGATAAGAAGATTTCCCCCAAAGTATTAGGATTTATGCATTGTTGTGCTAATATCTTTTAGAGTTGTTTTTCAGCCTTGTGTTAAGTATTTAAGAGTTCAGAGTGTTCTGCCCTCAGAACATTGAAATAATTAGCCGAAAGCATCTAAAACCTTAAAAAATGAATCTATTCTGAATTAGCTGATGCCCCTTAGGGCTGGGAGATACATCTCCTCTTCATGTTAGCCACTTTTGATTGACCTCTTTTAAAAATGTGAAGTATAGCATAGGGAATATAGTCAATAATACCATTACAACTTCATATGGTGACAAATGGTGAGCACCTTGCAATGTATGTCATGTCCAATTGCTATGTTACACAACTGAAACTAATATCCTATGTCAACTCTACTACAATTAAAAACAAATTAATAAAAAAGAAAATTTGTTTGTCTACAAACAAATTAATAAATAATAAAAAGACTTAAGGGACGCAAAAAATAAAATAAACGTATTCTGGATTTTGTTGCCTCTTTAAATTGTTAAACCAAACATAGATCCTGCGGAATTGAGAAAGAACCACAGATGCTAGATAAGCCTGAATGGAATCCAATGGTACTAGCTATACAATCACCAGAATATTACTTAGAATCTCAGGTTTTTCTCTCTATAAACATCTCTCTCTGTGGAGAAGCAAAAATGTGATAATGTATCTAAATGGAAAATCAGGGCCAAGTACCTAAGTTCTCAATAAAAGTTAGTAACTTGTATTCCTTCTCCTCCCTTAACCCAGACACTCCAGGTCCCTACCCTCTCCCAACCTGGTGGCAGCTGTGCAACAGGATTAGGCAATTGTTGCTACCTTGAAATAAAGGGTATCTCCAACCCCCGCTCCAAGCTATCCCCTGTTCCTCTGGCTTCCTTAAGTTTTTATTTATTCATGAGAGACAGAGAGAGGCAGAGACATAGGCAGAGGGAGAAGCAGGCTCCCTGTAGGGAGCCTGATGTGGGACTCCATCCCAGGACCCTGGGATCATGACCTGAGCCAAAGGCAGATGCTCAACCACTGAGCCACCCAGGCATCCATTTCCCTGACTTTCTAATCCCTTGTCTCAAGGTCTCTAGGAAGGACGTCAATTACCTGATGCCAATCTACTACTCTCTCCAACCCATTTATGCCAGATAAAAGATTCAGGCTGGCCAAACAAAACAAGAGTGGAAATCCTGTGTCAAACTGGTTTAAACAATGGGGAAATGTTTTGTCTCACATAACAAGTTTAAAGGTAGAGGAGACTGCAGAGATGTTCGGTTTATCCAGGCTCATTCTCTCTCCTTTTCTCTGCATCTAAAGGATCTGCTTCACCCCAGGGCTGTTTTACCTTAGTCACAAGAAGGCTTTCTGAAACAGCAGGGATTGCAGGTTTCCTCTGCATATCCAAAAGGAGAGAGGGGTTCTTTCCTGGTCTTGAAATAAAGGAACTTCAGTTGAGTGTAGGCTAAGGTAGGTCACGTGGACACCCTTTACGAATGAAACTCACCTGGAGAAATATAGCTTCTCTTAAAATTAGATCATGGAAAGGATGCCACACCGCAATGTAATCACTATGATTGGATAAAACTAGTATCTATTCTTGCAGTGGGAGATGGGGGAGGTAGGCTCAGCTTCCCCTTGAGTTACAAGAGCCAACTAGGAAGAAGCAGACACCTGTAGGTTCTACTAGATTAAAATGTGAGTTAGGTAAGCACCAGAAGCCCAGTGAAATTCTGTGCCCATGACTCAATATGCTGATCAAGCACAACATTCCACCTGTTAGTCTGGCTCAGCCTCAAAACCTTCTCCACACACTGTAAGAGGAATAATTCTTTCGACATTAAACTGATAAATGTTTCATTCCATGTCGATCCTTTTGCTCGACTCCCCATAGTCATGCGCCCATTGAAACAAGAGCATGAATTCTCCACAGGAAAGGCTGAGCCTCGCCTAGAACTTAGAAGTCATACATGGATTTTGTGTTTCCGTTCAGATTATTGTTAATAACATAGCCAGCATTTTTTCAGGAAGGAAAGGGCCCTCAGAATCCTCAAAGTTTCACCCCATGCATCCAAAGCCAGGAAGTCTGAGCATAAAGCTTCCCTGGAAGCTTTGATGTAGAGATGCAGATGTTGAGAGGCAAGTAGAAAAAGGTGGCAAACAGCTTCCGGGATGAGTAGGAAGTCCTTAACAGGATGGAGAAAAAGAGAGGAGGTTACGGTCAAATGGTTTGCTTGGCTTCCCTCATTCACTGCAATATCCTAGGTTGAAAATCTGGGATAAATGATGTTAAAAACAATCACAGACTTCTGGAAAAATCTCCTGGGTTGGGGGGGGGGGGCGCTTGTATCTTACTTCCTAAAGAATAATTTAGAAAAGTAGCCCATGCCTTAGGAAAGACTCGCAGTGAAACAGAACAGGGAAAGAGAAACTGCAATGTGACATAATTAAGGAGAGAGTGGCACTGTGGAATGATATGATCTATGGAACAGTGGGATACAGATGTTCCTGCGAATTCCAAGGATAGGGCAGAGGACAGTTGAGGGTACTGGCTGATGAGCTCACCAGGGACTGGCAAAGGAGATGGTGAGTAGCGAGAATAACCCCTCAGCAAAAGACAAAGTGACCATTTGACAGAAAACCTCAGGCCTGGTTGTTCAAGCTGATAATAAAATGGGAACTAGAGCTAGGCCTCAAAGAAATAGCAATGCTTTCTTCCCCAACCTGCGCCACTAACCTACAGCTAATCCAGTTCAGCAGAAGTGCAAATGGGAAAGAGAGGTGGTGCGACAAGAGCTGGAAGCAGATGTGACCAGTGTAGATTCAAATGCATCATAAAAGTCAAGCTTTAACCAGAAATGACAGGGAATTGTTACCTCTGTCTACACTGCTTCAGCAATCTAGAAATCTCTATATGGCTGGGCACAACCATGTCTGCAACTCCATCCCATCTGCTCTTACCCATGCTCACCAAGCTCTACCACACTGGTCTCCCTTTCATTTCTTGAGTTACCACAGAATGAAATGCTCCTCCCCACCCTGGCTCTTTGCACAGCTGGCTTCTTCCAACAGTTAGGTGTGTTGTTGTTTGGTTTTGTTTTTTTTATAAAGATGTACTTCAAACCATAGTGCTTTATGATGGAAACTTTGAAGCATTCCCATTAATATTTGGGAAAAATAAATCAAAGACTCCCATCATCACCATTATTATTTCATTTTTTCTAAAAGTACTAGTGAATGTGATTGCCAAGAGAAATGAAACATAAGTATCAGCAAGATATAGGCATGATAATAATATGCACTTGATACAATTATATACTCAAAAAAAAAAAAAAAAGAACCCCAAGAAAATTGACCAAAACACTGGTAGAAGTGCTAGGAAAATTAAGTATCCTGGTTGGCGTACAGAACAACAGCATTTATGTATACATGCAGTAACCACGTAGAAAATATAATGGGGGTTCTTAGTTAAGATTACAGATTGAATAAACACATCTCACTTTGCTTTCTCTTGAACTTCACCAAAACCATGGCAAAGGGAGATGGTTTTTAAGGGCATAAACTCACAGGGATAGGGAACAACAGAGAAAAAAGACCAGTAGAAGTAAAAGCTGTAATATAGATGGACCAATGAAATCCCCCCTCAAGAAACCAAATTTTAAATCAAGGGGGATCACTGGGAATTTCCCCAGGTCATGCACAACAGAATCCTCAAAAGGCACAAAGGCAGAAAATAAAGAGCAGTCGATTTCTGGTCATATCTCTGCAAGTCATGGTTTTTCAAACAGTTTTATTGACACATGACTTGTATACCATAATGTTCACCTGACTAAAGGATACAATTCAATGTTTTCTGTAAACTCACAGAGCTGTACAGCCATCACCATAATCTAATTTTAGAGAATTTTTAAAAATGTATTTATTTATTCATGAGAGACACAGAGAGAGAGGCAGAGACACAGGCAGAGGGAGAAGCAGGCTCTGTGTGGAGAGCCCAATGTGGGACTCGATCCCAGGACCCCGGGATCATGACCTGAGCCAAAGGCAGATGCTTAACCACTGAGCCACCTAGGTGCTCCTAATTTTAGAGCATTTTTATAATTGTGGGTCTCAGTTTAAACAGCACCTCCTCAAAGCTGTCCTCCCTGATTACCTTAGTAGACACATGATTCCCTGCTTCTTCAAGCACTAAGGGTGATCTACAGTTATATTACTCAGTTATTGGCTTCCTTGTTTATGTCAACCTTTCTCACTGGAATGTAAGTTCCATAAAGAGGGAGTGTGTGGCTCTCTATCCTCTTTGTATTTTAGGGATAGCACAGCACAGGGCCCAGCACATAATATGTGATTGCTAAAAACAGTTGAATGAATGAACTGCAAGGATGTAATTACAAAAAAAAAAAAAAAGATGTAATTACAGCAGAGGACTGAATTGTACTCTGTGACATGTTGGGGACAGGTCACCAAGAGCAATACCTGGTTGCACTGAGGAAGAACTGCAAGCAAGAAGGTGAACCAACCCTATGGGACTGAGTAGACCTTTTAGATTCTTAGACATTCAGGGAAAGAGGGAAGGAAAAGCTTCAAGAACATAGGACTGCTCATAAAAGTGGACTGATCTCATGCAATGTGTTAAAAAAGATTAAAACAACATGATCATATATGCAGCTCAGGCTGGCAAATTATTCAGATTGCTTGCAGTAACACTTTAAAATATACAAAGTCAGTGTATCTTTGAAGCATCCACCCTGTATCTGCTATGTTAATTAGAGGCTGAGTACAGGGCAGTGTAGTACAAAGTTCTGGAGCTGGGATTAACACCCCCAGTTGGCCACTTACTAGCTATGTGACTTTGAGCAAGTTACTTAACTGCTTTGGGCTTGGATTTGTACATTTACAAAACAGAGATATTAATGGCTCTTAACGCACAAGAGCTGTTGTGTTAAGGGAATATAATCAGAACAGTGCCTGTCATATATTGAGTGTCTAATAAAAGTTCCCGAGGAGTTGTTGATGCAGCAGTAGGCATTACAGCAGTGGTATAAATAGTTGTAGGTAGTAGTAAAATGATAGAGGTGCAGCCCATCATCCCACTTTTATGGGGCAAGATGGTCAGATTTAGTTCAGCGTCAAGCAGTGTCAAATACAAAGTACTAAATTAATATCGAATTGACTTGTGTTCACAATGTTTCCGATCATACTGTAAGATAATTTGACAAAATTGATCTTTCCTCAAAAACTGAGTGTATCAGCGGATTTGTCGTCCCTGTTGTTGGCAAAGTGATTCTAAGTAATTCATTCTCAACTTTGGCTCAGTATGTCAGGAGGCCAACATATATTCCTGAGGGCAGAATGTGTGTGAGCCAGACGTGCTATGCACCAGACCATGAGTCTGTGTGTTGCAAGGAGAACACAAGGACATCAGTGTTTAGGAAACAAAGTGGGAAAACAGTGGACCATCCTGAGAAAATAAGCCATGGTACTCATACATCAAGAGAAGCACTTCTTGAGAGGAGAGCCCCTGGTTTGCTTTTTCAAAACAAATCTCCAGTGCCTCCTCTTCAAAGATGAATGAGAGAAGCCCTCATTTAGCTTTTTAGTTGACTTAATAATTAATTTGTCCAGTGGGGTCCACTGGTCCTTCACATGCATTATCGAAGGAAACGACAGAGTGAAAAAGTGGTTTTTATCTTGAGATCTGGCTCAAAAGCAGCTGCAGAATCAAGGGCAAGCTCCAGGTTCAAAAAAGCAGGGAACAAAACCAGTTATTTAATTATCCAAGGGGAATGGGGAGAAAGTTCTCTGAAAGAAGAGGTTTTCAGCATAAATAAGAATAAGTGAGCAGACTTCAAGTAAAAAGTGAAGGTGTTATTTTTAAAATAGCTTAAAGGATTATTTTCCATCTATGAAATAAAACACATATCTAGTGAACATTCCACAGAATGATAAGTGGATTAAAGCTAAACACTCAAGATAAGCAAGCAGAGAGCAGAATTACACAAAACATACTGTAGGAAGACAAGCAGTGAAGAAACAATAACTAGATCTTACAATAAGCAGGCTGATCCCTCCGACATAGCTCTTCCTAAAAAATAAAATTTCAGACACATGTAAGAGAGGAAACTTCTTCCAAATCACTCCTGTGCCTACTTAGGAGTGAGACTCACACTTTTTGGCTATTAAAACATATATTTAGTTCCATTATGCATCGGTATAGTAATTCTTGTAGCAATGATCATGTTAAATTCATTTTTAAAAAATGCAAAACAAGAATATTTTTGTTTGGGGTAGTTCTTTACTAGTAAATCAAGTAATGACTGAGTCTCCAGGACAGGCCTACTGTCTTTTTAGTGACAGCCAATGCCTAATCATTTATGGTAACTCTGTTTCTTTCATGTCGATGCATTTTCATGGACCTAAAAGTATGCATTTGCATCTTTCTGGCAATGAAAAGATTACAGAAGTGGGAAAATGACAATCGGTCTTTGCCCTGGGAGATAAAAATGCACAACAAAACTCCTAAAAGAGTTAACAGGCTGTGTTGGATCTACAGGGGAACACATGTAAAAGCCGAAGGTGAAATGTCTTCATGCAGTAATGCAACCAGAAGGACCTGGAAATTAGGCTGGGACGGGGAAGCTGGGGGAAGGCATGGAGAACATGCACGTAAGCTTGGGTGATTCATTTCCACTTGCATTTCCAAAATGGAGCAGCGAATTTCTCTGAGTTTGTAACAGGGCTTGAAATTTAGGCAGGAGAGTACCTGAGAGAGGCAGAACAGTGGAGAATAAGGCTCTCAAAACCAATAACCAGGGTTTAAATTCAGTCTCTATCATTCAGAAGCGGTGTGACAGGATGTCAAATCAAGCATTAACCCCTTAAATGGACATAATGAGAGAACCTCCATTACAGAGCTGTTCTCATTACTAAACAAAATAATCCCTGTGGAGCACTAATCACGTAGCATATATAAAATGCTAAACTATGAGCTGTTGGTAATATCATTACTATTATTCAACCCATGTTTGTAGACTACCTCCTACTTGCCAGGCATGTTCTAGGCACTAAGGGTACAGCAGTGAACACATACATAGTATAGTTTCAAGACGTGTTAAGTGCTCTGAAATTAAAAATAGTAGGTTCAAGTGATAGAGGGAGTCAGGGCTAGTGGTAGAAGACATGGTAGATGAAATTAGAAAGGAGAATAGGTGCTAAATCATGTGAAGACTCACAGGCTTCTGATAAGCTCTTTGGGCAATACTTAATTTATTGAAAGACTGATAACCAAGGAAAAATATGATCTGATCAACAACCTTAAAAAATTATTCCCACTGTTATGGGAAGGACGGCAGAGTATAAGAGTACAGTGGGGGGGAGGGGGCACTCCGGTAGATTCTGTGATCGGTGGATTAAAAAGCTCTACTTTGTTTTGCTATTTTATCACTGAAATAAGAAACAAGAGCCTCAGATGGGCATCAGGAATGTTAGGGGAGTATGGAAGCATTGAAGAAAAAGAAAGATGTGAAACAGGGCGAGACAGTGGGAGAATTTTAATGAATAAGATAAGTATATATGTATATTTATGTATGTAGATATAATAAGATGGCTAAGCAATATTGAGAGGACATTTGAGATTTGTGGTCATAAATTTTAAATGAGACCAGTCAGCATTTAAGGGTCTTTTTCTCTAGCTGTGTTCAGAGGCCCAGGCTCAGGAGCAGCGCTAACCAAGAGGTAATTTAGCCAGGGTCATGGTTTTGTATAATGTGCTTCACCAAGAGAAAGAGGACAAGTATGTTCAGAGTATGAGTGAGAAAGTGATTTTAATGAGGACTTTGCAACTCAAGCCAAGTAGGGAGGGAAGTAAGGTGATGGGGTCACTGGATGGGAGATCCTTTGAGGAGAACAGAATTACTAGAGTACATTTTTTAGGAAAGAGGAATCTTAATTTAGGAGATGGGAATCAGGGAACAGGATGCATAAAATTACAATTATTTCTAACAATGTATGGATAGTTTTCTATTGCTTCTGCAACAGCCATTCCCCTCTTCAAAACAGAAGAAACCTTATTATGGGAACTCCTGTTTGGGATTGAATTATGTCCACAAAAAAAGCTACGCTGAAGTCTTAGCCCCCTAGTGCCTGTGAATATGACTTATTGGGAAAGAGGTTCTTTACAGATATTACCAAATAAAATGAGGACATTAGGATAAACCCTAATCCAATATAGCCAGTGTCTGTTTAAAAGAAGGAAATCTGAACCTGGAGAATGACACGGCCACAAAGTCAAAGGTTGGAGTTACTCAGCTATATAGACCACAGAAAGTCAAGGATGGCTGGTAGCACCAAAAGCTAAGAGAAAGATATGCAACAAATTCTCCCCTAAAGCTTGCAAGAGACCATGGTCCTACCAACACCTTGATTTAAGACTTAACCTCCAAAACTAGGAGAAAAAAATTATATTATTTTAAGCCTCCCAATTCGTGGTACTTGGTTACAGCAGCCCAAGCAAACTAATGTACATACTCTCCTCATGTTAGGAACGAACCTACCTCTAATTCAGGAAAATCAGCAAAGTCCATTTACTTGGCCATAGGATTGTTTCAGCAAGAGCCAACAGGACTTGAGGAGATATTTATTGGGCTTCTCGGCAAAAAAAAGCTCGTTCTTATTATTCCCCAAGTTGCTGATAAAACTTCCTTTTCCTGTTGGAAGAGGTGAAGAACATTCTAGCCCTGGAAAAGGGCTAGAATGAAACCATATGGGGAGAACCTCCCTCACACTGGTGTGAGGGTCAAGGAAACAGAGATTACTGGAAAAGAAACTTTTCCTGCTCTGGCTCAAACCAAACGTTACCTAGAAGTTTTTGTGACATGAAACAATACATTCTCATTATTAATTCAGTGAGCTGACTTGCAGAGAAGCAATCAGTTAGACCTTTACCTGCTCTCCGACCTCTTAAATGCGCCTAACCTCTATCGACCAAGAGGGGCTTACCATTCCCCTCGACTTCTCTGAACTTCGGGCAGGTTTCTTCCTGACCAAAGGCCCTGATCTTCCTTTACCTAGAGAATTAACTTGAGAAAATTCTCTGTTGTAAGTTCCTTCTCTGTTTCATGAGACGTAAATCTTTTTAAAAGTCTCTTGCCACTTCTATAACCCAGGAATGTCTGGAGGAACCCAGAGCCATAGGAGGTAGCGTCCTTATCTGCCTGTCTTATTATGGAAAGGTAAGAGTTTAACTGTTAGAAGCACCAATTAGCAAACTCGGATGACCTAATCACATTGACCAGTCTCCCCCATGACATCTTCCAGTAATTTCCACTAGCTCACCTCAGCACTTAAAATGCTCCTGTCTCTTGTTTCAGGGGAGTGGGAGTGCAGTTCAACCTCCCAATCCTATTGCAATAGCCTTAAATAAAATCTTTCATGCTTGTTTCACTACATCCAGAGGCATTTTTTTCTCGGATAGCTCCAGTTCACCTCGACTTTATATTCTGCTTTAGAAAACCAGGCACTACACAAAACACTCACCACTTTCACAATAGTGAAAAAAATAGTAAAAACTAGCGCACACTTAGATCTGACATGTTCTTGCACAGCACACAGCACCAGTGTGTCTCGATGAGATAAGCAACCTCAGTCCTTTGCCCAGAGAAGGGTGGCCAGTTCCGGGAATGAGTAACACCAGCAGAACCTTCCCATCGCACCTTGTTTGGATTTTTTCCAGTTCGTTTTATGCTTTAAAGCTCTTTCCTCTGGCTTCCTCTCTTGCTTTTCCCCTTAGCCCTGATGGTTCCTCTCTCCCACAGCCACATTTCCCTTCCAAGTCAGACCACCTGAGGTCTTTCCCTTGTTTATAGGAAGATAATCAGCTACATCCTCTCATGCAGAGTGGGCAGACTGCTTCAAACAGGAAATGTCTTTGAAATAGCTTGCAAGGTAGCCAATTTAATTGTTAGAAAAGCGAGCCCGGAGGCCAAACACTTTGGTCTGTTTCTTTCTTGAAGTATTTCTCTTGAGTGGACACAAGGCTCTAGGTGAAATTCTCAACTTGAAAATCCTTTTTTTTCTTTCTTTTTTTTTCTTTTTTGTTTCTTTTTATTTTGGTTGGACAATACCAACATGTAACCAAGTGAAAATTAGAAACTCGTCTTTTAATTTAAATTTTGCTCCCATGACACTGGTAAACCCTACAATTGAGCAAGAGGGTAGTAAAGAGATACTAAGCCACTT
Organism: Canis lupus familiaris; assembly: GCF_011100685.1. NCBI lineage: Eukaryota > Metazoa > Chordata > Mammalia > Carnivora > Canidae > Canis > Canis lupus. The sequence goes on from NC_049232.1 coordinate 8,255,896, forward strand.
CTTCCCACCTGACCAAGTGCTCTGTTTCTATTCAGACTCTCCTTAATTATTCAAAGCTGCCATCCTGAATTTTTGAACTTCCTTAAGAGAATCATCAAGAAAAAAAGACTAAGACAGGGCCTCCTCCTCAGATCGAAGGAGCCTCATGCTAGGACTGTGGAGGGAACCAGATTCTTTTCTGTATGTCTCCCCTTGAACAAATAACCACAGCAGCTCAGCAACAGAGGCTTCTGAAGCCTCTGGTCTCCTTGCCCTAGTATTGGGAGAGCTCAAACCCACTGCTAGCATCAATGAGGGAGCCATTAATAGGTTTCATGAATGAGAATGATATGACCAGAATATTAATGAATACACAGATTTGGCTGTACTATGGAGACTGTCAGGAAGAGACAGGAGTTATTAAGGCAACGAACAAACCTCATTGCTCCAATAAAGAATTGAGCTTGACCACGTGACTAACTTTAGCCAACAGAATATGAAGAGAAATGCTGTATGGCACATCAGAGCAGAAGCTTCAAGAACTATTGGGTGGTTCTGTTAGTTCTCTTGTTCTGCTCCTTCTGCCTAGAGTATGGTAGGTCTCAGGGACTGTTCTTTGATCCTGGGGTTGTTTCTCTACCCTATGTGTCAGAGAAACAACCAACCTGAATGCCACATAAACACTGTTGAAACCTGTAGAGATTTGGGATCATTTGTCACTGCAACAGAACCTAGAAAAATCTAGGGCTTCAAATCAATTAAGACAAATGAATTGCTCTCCATCAGGCCTAGAGTTTTAGACGTCAGATAGTGTCATCACTAAATAATTCTCCCAATGAAAGCTACTGCAAATACTAGTATTCAAAGTTACTTTTCATGGTGCTCAAGTGTTCTATTGCTTAGTGCAAGCAACTTATCTCAGTTTCTTTACTGAAAAATTGTAATAATACAAACATAGCTTAGAGTTTTATTAAACTTATCAGTTATCTGCATGTTGATATTCTGATTCCATTTCTAACAAGAATGAAGCCACAACATTATTACTACCTTAGCTGTGGGTGGAGGATATTGCACAGGGAGGTGGGAGCTGAAAGCATGGGGAAGGGGACAGAACAGTTCAGCTTTTGCACAGCCAAATGACTGTGCCAAATTTCCTAACTTCCTACAACCTAGCTTCTCAAAACAGAGGGAACAGATACTAATAATACTTGAGAAGAGGCACTCAGAGAGTTGAATGGAGAGAAGTAGATTTTTATTATTATATTTCAAGGCCAATCCTAATAAACTAAGATAATAAATAGTTTGGAAATTGACATAGACTGAATATTTGTGTCCTCACACTATTTACATGTTGAAAACTGTGCCCCAATGTGATGGTATATAGAGGCAGGCCCGTTGGAGGCAGGGTGGAGCCCTCCTGAATGGGATTAATGCCTTTATAGGAAAAAAAAAAAAAACTAAACAAACACACCCAGGAAGCTCTCTCACCTTTTCTGCCATGTGAGGTCAGATTTAAAAAAAAAAAAAAAAAAAGGTCAACTAGGAGAAGCCATCTCTTTCTAGATAGGGGATCTGCTGGCACCATTATCTTGGACTTCCAGCCTTCAGAACTATGAGACATAATTTCTGTCATTAAAACACCCCATCTATGACATTTCAGTTACAGCAGACTGCATGGATTGAAACAGAAACACATCCTAGGTACTCATGAGAAGTTAAATTTTCTTTTCTTTTCTTTTCTTTTTAATTGGTGTTCAATTTACCAACATACAGAATAACCCCCAGTGCCCGTCACCCAATCACTCCCACCCCCACCCTCCCCCCCTTCTACCACCCCTAGTTCGTTTCCCAGAGTTAGCAGTCTTTACGTTATGTCTCCCTTTCTGTTATTTCCCACACATTTCTTCTCCCTTCCCTTATATTCCCTTTCACTATTATTTATATTCCCCACATGAATGAGATTTTCATGGAAGACTATATATGACTTTTACTTATTCAGCAAATATATATTGACAAGGTACTATATGCAAAGCATTCTTTTATATGTTAGACACATGGGTGTTAACAAAACAAACAATTCCCCACTCTTGTGAGACTCACATTCCCCCAAGACTCTATATTTTTAAGTCTGTTCTGTCGTGAGGTCCTGAACACAGGCTTTCATTGTTAATTGGTGGTGCTATTTTTTTTAAAGTACATATATAGGCTATCTTTTCTAACAATTCTGAGGCTCCCATACTGCCTAATTTTTCAACAGTGTAATAACCGTAATTGGTATCAATATCCGTTTACAATTACATTAGCAGCGCTGATTTTACAGTCCCTAAATGGATATAATCAACAAAGAAAAAATGTTTACTAAACATTAGTTAGTCTGGAGACAGAGATGATACTTTACCATTCATATAATGACAGACTTTACTTACAGACAATTTGAAAGAAATGTCACTCTCTTTATTCAAATGGCACAATAGTGCAATTAAAATAAGACATTTGTCTTCCTGTGTGCTTTCTCTATCACTACTAATGCACTGGGTCATTAGCTCCAACACTGTGAATACGTTCTCACTGCCCCATTCAATTTAATTAGTGTACCAGATAATATATAAGAGCATACTTTGTACTACAGCTAATAGTAGGTAATGGCTCTTAAAAAGAGAGAGCAATTGCCTTCTCTTTGATGGCTAAAGAAAAGAAACATATATATATACACACACACATATATATACATATTATACATATGTGTGTATATAAATATATATAAATATATACATAATTTGAAGTCATTTAAAGATGTCATAACATGGCTCTTTTATGAAGAGCAAAGGTCATCATCATATCTCTAGAAATAAAGTGATTCTCAGATTGGGATAAGTCATCACCACACACAAAGAACAAATATATCCACACAAAGAGCAAATATGCCAAAGGAGACTTACCCTCTTTTGTTTGTTGAATCACAGTAAGCCAACATAGCATGCCATTAGCTGTCCTGGTGATCATTTCACACTTCCCAATAGAGTGTTCAAATCCAAATACTAAAGCAATATAGTATGACATTTTCTTACACTGTATACTGATACTCTGTCAATTTACTCTCAAATAGGAAGTTGAATCAGTATTGAAATCATATCCTTAACAGAAAAGGGAAGGTATGTTTCTCACAGAGATGGTGTTAAATCCATACATGAAGGGATTTAAGCTAACTCCTCTGCTATACTCACTAATTCCTTAGATCTATCTTCAATTTGTATCTATAGGCAGTTATTACAAAAATCACCAGGATGTATTAGTAACAGAGAACTTTCATATTCAGTTAACTTCAACCAAAACCCAGCCATGTGTCAGACAGGGTGCTAGGTCCTGGCACTAAGACTCCACCTCGGCCTCAAGTTGCTCTACATTTAGTAGGAGAAGCTGATAAGGGGAATAGTGGAGAACTGAGGAAAAATTTGGCTATCCAAGAACTAGGCTTTGGATTAAAATGGGGCCTTATATTTGAAAATATTTCTGTGGTGCCAGCCGAATACTAAATCAATGGGTAATGGATCAGATCAGAAATATGTAAATTCCTCTTAAAAATAGTAGAAAGGCTCTTAGGTTAGAAATGCATGATGATTTAAGCTATTGTGAGAGAATCAAAATCTTGAATAAATGTCCGGGATTAGATTGTTAATATCAAGTCAGTCTATTGGTTATTGACTTACACTTTTAGAGACCAGGAGGTCTTAAGGGTTTGGGTGTTGAACTCCTAGTCCAAAATACAACATGGCTGTCTATTCTGAAAAAGAACTCAAAGAAATAGATTGGCACTGGCAAGGACTGATTTTTATTTCCACCAAAGGTACAGCAAAGAACTTTCACATTCAATAAATCTCCACTAAGTACCAACCTACTGAACCAGAAGTGAAGCCAATTCCATTTGGCCAGTTATGTGAAGAGTTATATCTAGAAATCCAAAATTGTTTAGAACACCTCATAGCTTCATACTCTGGCCAATTGTCTGGCAAACCTGCCCATAGTTGAGCTCTGCCTACAGGGAGGAAAAATGAATTGGCCAGGCAGTCACAGATATCTAATTTGCATGATAGCTGAATTTCTCATGATAGCAGTCACAGATATCTAATTTGCATGATAGCTGAATTTCTCATTTCTCATTTTTCTCATTTCTCATTTCTCATTTTAAATTCATGATAGCTGAATTTGCATGATATTCTGGCTTTCAGATTAGTCTTACGAGTTTCTCAGTGTGCAGTTCCAGCATCCCCACATCTATTTATTCTAGGACCCTAATAAGACAAATTCCCTGGTCCTGCAAGGCCAACTCTAGTCTAAGATAAATTTACCAATAAAATGCTAACTGGTATGGTACCACTTTGAACAATACAACCCCTCCCACTCTGACTACACCTAATTGTACCACAGATTGGTGTCAGAAACCACAGCAGGCCATAGACAGCCTTGGTATCAGAGGTAGGTGATGAAATACAGAATCTGTTAGATTTTCCTTATGAAAATTTTAGGTAACTTCAAAAAGAGCCAAGAGATATCAGTGTGGATAATGGTGGAAATACACAGAGAGAATGCAGTAGATAGAAGCCAAGAGACAATAGATGCAACATGGCAGCACAAGTCATAAGAAAATAGAATTTAGGGGCACCTGGGTGGCACAGCAAGTTGAGCTTCCAACTGCTTTGGGCTCCATACACAGCTCAGAGTCTGTTTAAAATTCTCTCACCCTCTCCCTCTGCTCCTCCTCTCTCTCTAAATGAAATACACAAAAGCTTTTTAAAAAATGAAAGAAAGTAGAATCTATAAGGTAGAAAGAACTGAGAAGTATTGGTCCATAATGACTGGCAGAGACAAAATTACAGGGGAATCCCAACTCGAAAGCATGCCTGCAGTTGTTGTAGTTTGCTCAATGTCCTGGTTCTCCTTAGGGTTTACCCATAGCTGTGGAAACAATTCCTTCCTCCTATATTTCTGTAGCTACCCTTCCTAGAAATCCTTACTATGGGAGATCCTTAATGATATTCTATTCCTTACAACATACAAGAGCCTAACATATTTATTTTGGAACCATTGAAATATAGACCTCTTTGATCAGACCTCCAGATTTTCACAATTTAAAAGCTGTTCTTAAAAGCTAATAAAATATCTCCCCAAGTCTATGTGTTAATGTATTATCAAAAGCAGCCTTCGTGGGGATCCCTGGGTGGCTCAGGGGTTTAGCACCTGCCTTCGGCCCAGGGTGTGATCCTGGGGTCCCCGGATCCAGTCCTGCATTGGGCTCCCTGTGTGGAGCCTGCCTCTCTCTCTCTCTCTCTCTCTCTCTGTCAGTCTCTTGTGAATAAAGAAATATAATTTAAAAAAAAAAGAAGACCTCTTTTGAATGAAAACTTCCTCAATATTTCTTCTTCTTTTTTTTATTTAAATTTATTTTTTATTGGTGTTCAATTTGCCAACATATAGAATAACACCCAGTGCTCATCCCGTCAAGTGTCCACCTCACTGCCCGTCACCCAGTCATCCCCACCACCCACCAACCTCCCCTTCCATCACCGCTAGTTCGTTTCCCAGAGTTAGGAGTCTCTCATGTTCTGTCTCCCGCTCTGATATTTCCGACACATTATTTCTCCTTTCCCCTTTATTCCCTTTCACAATTTTTTATATTCCCCAAAAGAATGAGACCATATAATGTTTGTCCTTCTCCGATTGACTTACTTCACTCAGCATAATACCCTCCAGTTCCATCCACGTCGAAGCAAATGGTGGGTATTTGTCCTTTCTAATGGTTGCGGAATATTTCATTGTATACATAAACCACATCTTCTTTATCCATTCATCTTTCGATGGACACCGAGGCGCCTTCCACAGTTTGGCTATTGTGGCCATTGCTGCTATAAACATCGGGGTGCAGGTGTCCCGGCGTTTCACTGCATCTGTATCTTTGGGGTAAATCCCCAACAGTGCAATTGCAGTAGGGCAGGTCTATTTTTGACTCTTTGAGAAACCTCCACAGTTTACCAGAGTGGCTGCACCAGTTCACATTCCCACCAACAGTGCAGGAAGGTTCCCCTTTCTCCACATCCTCTCCAACATTTGTAGTTTCCTGTTTTGTTAATTTCCCCATTCTCACTGGTGTGAGGTGGTATCTCATTGTGGTTTTGATTTGCATTTCCCTGATGGCAAGAGATGCAGAGCATTTTCTCATGTGCATGTTGGCCATGTCTATGCCTTCCTCTGTGAGATTTCTGTTCATGTCTTTTGCCCATTGCATGATTGGATTGTATGTTTCTTTGCTGTTGAGTTTAATAAGTTCTTTATAGATCTTGGAAACTAGCCCTTTATCTGATAGGTCATTTGCAAATATCTTCTCCCATTCTGTAGGTTGTCTTTGAGTTTTGTTGATGTTACCTTTTGCTGTGTAAAGCTTCTTGTCTTGATGAAGTCCCAATATTTCATTTTTGCTTTTGTTTCTCTTGCCTTCATGGATGAATCTTGCAAGAAGTTACTCTGGCCAAGTTCAAAAAGGGTGTTTGTTGCCTGTGTTCTCCTCTAGGATTTTGATGGAATCTTGTCTCACATTAAGATCTTTCATCCATTTTGAGTTTATCTTTGTATATGGTGAAAGAGAGTGGTCTAGTTTCATTCTTCTGCATGTGGATGTCCAATTTTCCCAGAGACTTATTGAAGAGACTGTCTTTCTTCCAGTGGATAGTATTTCCTCCTTTGTCGAATATTAGTTGACCATAGAGTTGAGGGTCCACTTCTGGATTCTCTATTCTGTTCCATTGATCTATGTGTCTGTTTTTGTGCCAGTACCACACTGTCTTGATGACGACAACTTTGTAGTACAACCTGAAATCTGGCATTGTGATGCCCACAGATATGGTTTTCTTTTTTAAAATTCCCCTGGCTATTCGGGGTCTTTGCTAATTCCACACAAATCTTAAAATAATTTGTTCCAACTCTCTGAAGAAAGTCCATGGGATTTTGATAGGGATTGCATTAAATGTGTAAATTGCCCTGGGTAACATTGACATTTTCACAATATTCATTCTGCCAATCCATGAGCATGGAATATTTTTCTATCTCTTTGTGTCTTCCTCAATTTCTTTCATAAGTGTTCTATAGTTTTTAGGGTATAGAACCTTTACCTCTTTGGTTAGGTTATTCCTAGGTATCTTATGCTTTTGGGTGCAATTGTAAATGGGATTGACTCCTTAATTTCTCTTTCTTCAGTCTCATTGTTAGTGTATAGAAATGCCACTGACTTCTGGGCATTGATTTTGTATCCTTCCACAATGCCGAATTGCTGTATGAGTTCTAGCAATTTTGGGGTGGAGCCTTTTGGGTTTTCTATGTAGAGTATCATGTCATTGGCGAAGAGGGAGAGTTTGACTTCTTTGCCAATTTGAATGCCTTTTATTTCTTTTTGTTGTCTGATTGCTAAGGTTAGGACTTCTAGTACTATGTTGAATAGCAGTGGTGAGAGTGGACATCCCTGTCTTGTTCCTAATCTTACGTGAAAGGCTCCCAGTGCTTCCCCATTGAGAATAATATTGCTGAGGGCTTTTTGTAGATGGCTTTTAAGATGTTGAGGAATGTTCCCTCTATCCCTACACTCTGGAGAGTTTTGATCAGGAATGGATGCTGTATTTTGTCAAATGCTTTCTCTGCATCTATTGAGAGGATCATATGGTTCTTGTTTTTTCTCTTGCTGATATGATGAATCACATGGATTGTTTTACAAGTGTTGAACCAGCCTTGCGTCCCAGGGATAAATCCTACTTGGTCATGGTGAATAATCTTCTTAATGTATTGTTGTATCCTATTGGCTAGTATCTTGTTGAAAATTTTTGCATCCATGTTCATCAGGGATATTGGTCCATAATTCTCCTTTTTGGTGGGGTCTTTGGTTTTGAAATTAAGGTGATGCTGGCCTCATAGAACAAGTTTGGAAGTACTCCATCTCTTTCTATCCTTCCAAACAGCTTTAGTAGAATAGGTATGGTTTCTTCTTTAAACATCTGATAGAATTCCCCAGGGAAGCCATCTGGCCCTGGACTTTTGTGTCTTGGGAGGTTGTTGATGACTGCTTCAATTTCCTCCCTGGGTATTGGCTTGTTCGGGTTGTTTATTTCTTCCTGTTCCAGTTTTGGTAGTTTGTGGCTTTCCAGGAATGCGTCCATTTCTTCTAGATTGCCTAATTTATTGGCATATAGCTGTTCATAATATGTTTTTAAAATCGTTTGTATTTCCTTGGTGTTGGCAGTGATCTCTCCTTTCTCATGATTTTATTAATTTGAGTCTTCTCTCTCTTCTTTTTAATAAGGCTGGCTAATGGTTTATCTATCTTATTAATTCTTTCAAATAGCCAACTCCTGGTTTTGTTCATCTGTCCACAGTTCTTCTGGTCTGTATTTCATTGAGTTCTGCTCGAATCTTTATTAACTCTCTTTTTCTGCTGGGTGTAAGATCTATTTGCTGTTTTTTCTCTAACTCCTTTAGGTGTAAGGTTAGCTTTTGTATTTGAGTTCTTTCCAGTTTTTGGATGGATGCTTGTATTGCGATGTATTTCCACCTCACGACTGCTTTTCCTGTATCCCAAAGATTTTGACTGGTTATATCTTCATTCTCATTAGATTCCATGAATCTTTTTAATTCTTCCTTAATTTCCTGATTGACCCTTTCATCTTTTAGCAGGATGGTCCTTAACCTCCACGTGTTTGAAATCCTTCCAAACTTCTTCTTGTGGTTTAGTTCTAATTTCAAGGCATTTGGTCTGAGAATATACAAGGACGTTCCCATTTTTTGGTATTGGTTCAGACCTGATTTGCGATCCAGTATGTGGTCTATTCTGGAGAAAGTTCCATGTGCACTTGAGAAGAATGTGTATTCAGTTCAGTTTGGATGTAAAGTTCTGTAGATATCTGTGAAATCCATCTGGTCCAGTGTATCATTTAAACCTCTTGTTTCTTTGGAGATGTTGTGCTTAGAAGACCTATCGAGTGTAAAAAGCGCTAGATTGAAGTCACCAAGTATAAATGTACTATTATCTAAGTGTGTCTTAGCTTTGGTTATTAATTGATTGATATATTTGGCAGCTCCCACATTCGGGGCATATATATTGATGATTGTTAAGTCCTCTTCCTGGATAGATCCTTTAAGTATGATATAGTGTCCCTCTTCATCTCTCACTGCAGTCTTCGGGGTAAATTTTAGTTTATCTGATATAAGGATGGCTACCCCTGCTTTCTTTTGAGGACCATTCGAATGGTAAATGGTTCTCTAACCTTTTATTTTCAGGCTGCAGGTGTCCTTCTGTCTAAAATGAGTCTCTTGTAGACAGCAAATAGATGGGTCCTGCTTTTTCATCTAGTCTGAAACCCTGTGCCTTTTGATGGGGTCATTAGGCCCATTCACGTTCAGAGTTACTATTGAAAGATATGAGTTTAGTGTCATCATGATACCTATTCAGTCCCTGTTTTTGTGGATTGTTCCATTGGACTTCTTCTTAAAGAGGAATTTTAAGAGACCCCCTTAAAATTTCTTGCAGAGCTGGTTTGGTGGTCACATATTCTTTCAGTTCCTGCCTGTCTTGGAAGCTCTTTATCTCTCCTTCTATTTTAAATGAGAGCCTTGCTGGATAAAGTATTCTTGGCTGCATGTTTTTCTCATTTAGGACCCTGACTATACCCTGCCAGCCCTTTCTGGCCTGCCAGGTCTCTGTGGAGAGGTCTGCTGTTAATCTGATATTTCTCCCCATATAAGTTAGGGATCTCTTGTCTCTTGCTGCTTTAAGGATCTTCTCTTTATCTTTGGAATTTGCAAGCTTCACTCTTAAATGTTGAGGTGTTGAACGGTTTTTATTGATTTTAGTGGAGGATCTCTCTATTTCCTGGACCCGAATGCCTGTTTCCCTTCCCAGATTAGGAAAGTTTTCAGCTATGATTTGTTCAAATACATATTTTGGACCTCTGTCCCTTTCGGAGCCCTTGGGAACCCCAATTAAACGTAGATTTTTCTTCCTCAGGCTGTCACTTATTTCACTTCATCTATCCTCATGGTCTTTTGTCTCTTTTTTCCTCAGTTTCCCTCTTTGCCATCAACTTGTCTTCTATGTCATTCACTCGTTCTTCCTTGTTAACCCTCGTCGTTAGGACTTCTAGTTTGGATTGCATCTCATTCCGTTGATTTTTAATTTCTGCCTGATTAGATCTAAATTCTGCAGTCATGAAGTCTCTTTAGTCCTTTATGCTTTTTTCTAGAGCCATCAGTAGCTCTAGAAAGTAGTGCTTCTGAATTGGCTTTCTGACATTGAATTGTAATCCAAATTTTGTAACTCTGTGGGAGAGAGGACTGTTTCTGATTCTTTCTTTTGAGGTGAGGTTTTCCTTCTAGTCATTTTGCTCAGTGCAGAGTGGCCAAAAACAAGTTGTATTGGGAAAAGGAGAAAAAGAGAGAAGAGAAAGAAGAAAAAGAAAAAAGAAAAAAGAAAAAAAAAGAGGAAAAAAATAAGAAACAGAAAAAAAGGGGGGAAAAGCAAACAGAAATCAACATCCAAAAAACAAGGGGGAGTAGCCTCTGATTTTGTATACTGTAAATCCCTCGACTTCCCCTGGAACTTTCCAGGGCTGCTTGGTCAATAATTTGTTTTTCCCCTGTCCCTCTAGCTGGTCTTCTGGGGGAGGGGCCTGTTGTGCTGATTTTCAGGTGTTAGCACTTGGGGGAGCTGCTCTGCCCCCTGCCTGGTGCAGGGCTCAGTGAAAGATGTTTAAGCTGTTATCTGGTGAGGCCACTGTGAGGCTCGGTGGGGTTTGTTTACCCCGTGAGGCCCCAGGAGGAACAGCAGCAGTGGCGGCGGTCAGCTCTAGAGCCCTGGAGTCAGCTCCCGCAGGAACTCTGGAGCTCTCGGTCTGCAGGGCCTGGAGGCTCCGGGGCGGGGCGCTGATCTCCTCAGCTCGGGGCAGGAGCGTCCTAGCGATCCTGGGCCCTCCCGGCCTCTGCCTGTCCAGGGGGAGGCCAGATCCTGGGCTGTGCCCCCGGTGCCCAGTGCTCCTGGGCCTGCGCTGTTGGAATCACTCTCCCAGCCAGGCAGCCCCCTCCGCGGAGCCACCGCCAGAGCCCCTCCGAGCTGCTCCGGGTCCAGCCGTGTGCGCTGCAGCCCTTTAGGGAGCTCGGCCGCGGGGTGTGGTGCGCTCTCCCCGGGGGGAAGGTGTCTGTTAGTGTCCCAGGGAGCCTGAGGGCATCCCTGTCCTCCTGGGGTCCTGCTCCAACCCCCTGCGAGGCCTTTCCCCCCGGGAAGATTGGTGAAGCTCCTGCTTCTCCGGGACAGGACTCTCCTGTCCTGGGGACACTCGCCCCGGCCTTAGCCCGCCTCCTCACAGGGCCCCTCCCCCTTGGAGGCCTTTTGTTTATTTCTTTTTTCCCATCTTCCTACCTTGATAGAAGTGTGAACTCTTCTCACTGTAGCATTCCAGCTGTTCTCTCTTTAAATCTCAGGCCGAATTCATAGGTTTTCAGGATGATTTGAAGGTTATCTAGGTAATTTGGTGGGGAAGGTGACTTGGGGACCCTACTCTTCCACCATCTTGCCCCCCTCAATATTTTTTCAACCAAACCAAGAAACATATTTTTACAAACCTATGAGCAAATAAATCAAAAAGTTCAGAGCTATCTTTCACAAACAGAAAATTATTACTTGTCATACATTCTGAAAACAAAGCAAAATAATACAATTGGATCATTTTCTAATCCATGAGATAGAGGATATATGGTAGATTTTGTCCCTGGTGAGTTAATATAGTTTACATTTTTTCTGAGGTTCAGTAATTTGATACAAGTATAATCATTTAGCTCAATTTATTCTTGTCCTTACATAAAACTGTTCTAGTCTCATTTCTGTCACCAAATGACTCTCTTGTCTCCAGCTGAATAACACATTTTCCCTGAAACATCAGTTAAAAATCCAATCCGTGCTTAGCCCTGCACTCACCACTAGTCTCAGCACAAGATGTAGAAAGTCTCTCCAAATAAAATAAATAATTTGAAAAAAATTAAAAAGCTTGACCACAAAGGTAAGAAAATAGGTGTAATGGATACTAACTTAAGAGGATAAACCAATAGTACCATAGACTGTATATGACAATTTTTTTTTCAAATTGGAGAAGCTTCATGACAATGCTTTTGAGAACAACATAGAAAATTGGTGTGAAAAGAACATCACTGTGGACTAGAGTTTGATTGGAAAAATATCTTGGAGAATATGAGTGCTGGGTTGGGCTTTGCCTGGCACATGGGATCAGAATAGCAGAGCAGAGGGGTGCTACCTCAGGCAATGGGACGTGGAGTCAGGAGAAGGTTTTATCCAGGTGCAAGGTCGAGATGGAGGAAGAAGGGAAACAGAGCAGACTTGGCAGTAGGGTTCACTAGTGAGGGATCTAGAGTATGAGGTACAACTGAGCTTACAACTGTAGACCTTACCCAGGAAATATCTTAATAAAAGTGGTTTCAGGAAGAGAGATGCTTCTAGCTGAAGGACATGCTAGATCATAGTAACCTAAGTGTAACTTGACAAGTTATCAAACAGGTATTCTAGTTGGTCCAGTTGGTAAAGGGCAAATCAAAAAGATATAAGTGAAATGATTGGGAATCAATGGGATAGATGTGAACAGTATTAAAGTTTAATTGATCTCTTAAGCCTATGTCATCAGAGTCTGAAAGTGAAATTGAAAAGGAGGGAAATGATGTGTTGGGAGTGAGGAAACTGGAGTTTTGAAATGATCAGAGAGCTAGCTTGGTGAGACTGAGCATAAGGGAGGAGAACAGTGTGTCCTTTGTCCTGCCTACCTGGTAGATGATGATCACATGAATTCAGAGCCATTCTGATGGGATTACTGACAGCCACAAAAAATACAGGTGTTGTTGGGTGATCTAGTAAGATGAAAACTCATGCCTATGCCACTCAGTCAGCAACATATAGCATAGGTCTAGAAAGTGGGATGAAATGCTCTTGCCAAATGGTAATGAAACTTTTTAATAAGAAAAGAATGGACATGTGCACCCCATACATCAGCCCCAAATAATAATGCAGCATTTATAAAGATATTCAAATCTTTGGTTCAAAATAAGGTATCCTGGGGGACACGTGGGTGGCTCAGCGGTTGGGCATCTACCTTTGGCTCAGGGCGTGATCCCAGGATCCAGGATCAAGTTCCACATCGGGCTTCCTGCAAGGAGCCTGCTTCTCCCTCTGCCTATGTCTCTGCCTCTCTGTCTCTCATGAATAAATAAATAAATCTTAAAATATATATATATATAAGGTATCCTGAAGTCCCCTTATAGAAACTCTGATTAGCATTTACAATTGTTTTAGGCAGTTAGTTTTCTAAGGCAAACGTCCGATTCAATCCATCATCCTTTCCCCAGACTGTCCCATCTACTTGGATCTGCTTGGCTTCAGGCACTGACACCCACTCTTAGTCTTTGAAACTGGGACCTCTGTGCTTACCTCTGCATTTGATCTTGTCCCAGACTCTGGATCTGGTACTATCATAAAAGCATATAGAACTTAACGAGCTCTAGGCTGATAATTCTGGGGCCCAGCACTTCACCTCAGTTGTGTGGCCTTTACTGTTTTGACTTCATATACAGAGGATACTTGAATAAAAGGATGCTGGCCTTAAAAAAAAAAAAAAAAAAAAAAAAGAGGATGCTGGCCTTTTTCTAAGGGACTCAGCCACCTAAGCCAGGTCACTTGGTGTGTAATTTTGTCATCTTCGTCCCTGGTGAAATTCTTTAGAGCTCCAAGTCCTGCCATGACCACAGATCCTCATATTTGGATCCCCAGCTGTTTGTGTGCTATTAGTCAACTTGCACTAATGAGCCCAAATACATATTCTGTACAGACATGTGGAATAGTTCCTTTTTTGAAGGTATTATTCAAATGGGATTGTTTTCTTCTTACTTTCAAATTCATCTTTTATTTTTTTTTATTTTTTATTTTTTTAAAGATTTTATTTATTTATTCATGAGAGACACACAGATTGAGAGAGAGAGGCAGAGACACAGGCAGAGGGAGAAGCATGCTCCATGCAGGGAGCCCGACGTGGGACTCGATCCGGGGTCCCCAGGATCACACCCCGGGCTTCAGGCAGCACTAAACCACTGCGCCACCAGGGCTGCCCTCAAATTCATCTTTTAAATTAAACTTTATTTAATCTAGTATCAAAATTCCTTGAGTCAGAAAGTAGTATAACTATATGCATGCATATAAATGAATATATATTAATATGTATATATATAAAAACTATAGTCACATCACGATGGAAGGACTATATAAGTTAATAATTGTATTTCAGAAGAACTGAAAACATGAGCCTCCAAATATCTGAATGGTTTCTATTTTATAATTCACTGTTTCACACCCTAAAAGACTTCAATATGATATGACTAATCCTAAGAAATCTTTTTTTGATTAAGTAAATCAAATCTGAATGTTTTCCCCATGAAAAAGATCATCCTACAAAATCTATTTGTGAGAATCTTGATGCCTTAGATATTATAACCACTTTCCTTAAGATATTTTTTTGAGAAGATATTTTTTGATCCATAAAAACAATATTCGGCAAAGAAAACCTACCTATTAAAAGTTAATGAATCCAGCTCACTGTTTTGTTTCAACTTCTATATCAAAGCCAGAGTAGAGACATTATTCATGCGTGTGGTTGGTTATACAGGTAACCCATACTCAGATAAGCATTGAGTCACAATTTGGGAAGGTTCAATCTTTAGGCTAGCTTTGACTTTGTTTTGCTGTGTTTTGATTGTATGTTTGTTTGTTCGGGGGGCCAGGGTTAGTTTTAATATTGCCCAGATGATTCTGGGCTTCCCTCTGCATTGCCAAGGAACCTAATAGTAAGATCAGGGAATGTAGCCTTGCTGTCTTCTCAGAATGATGTCCACTTGCCTGTAGCTCTTTCCATCTACCAGTCTTCATTGGTTAAGGGGCTGAGAAGTCCCCAGACTCTTTCTCATCAAGACCCAACCAGCTGATCATGGTGCAAGATGTTCTCCAGCACCACATGTTCATCCTCCCACTGAACCCATACTGACATTCAGGCACAGCAGTTCTTCCACTGAGGCATCAAACATCACAAAGCAAATTGGAAAAAGAACTGAGAAGGATAGCTTTATTCCTAGCTCATATTCTCAGGGCAACTCCAGGAGGACCCAAGAAGTTAGAATTGAGGCCATGGGAGGTTGCCTCATGTGAGTGCTTCCTCTCTTAGTAATTCCTTCATCTTCCCAAGTATCTAATATCATCTCCTCCCAGCCTACCTATAAGCAACTGTCTCCTGGCCAGCATTGTGGCTCTCTCCTCCAGAAAGTCCCATTTCAGTAATGCCAGCCTCCTATTCTTCATTGTTTCTTGCAAATTCTTAGGGCTTCAGCTTCAGCCAGAAGTTTATGTAGGTTTTATTCTACCTAAGGTTCCTGTTGGCTTCAGAAGGGTGGATGAGCTGTGGTACTATATGTGTGCAGGAAAATAGTACATAGCCTAATTTTGGCTGACTCTCTATGAGTAAAGAAAACAGACAATGGCTGGACGATATATAAAAATGGAACTCTGACCCACCATCTGTAGCAACCACCAACCCATTATCTATAATAACCAGCATAAGATGCCAGCCTGCTAAGCCAGATCTGTAAGAAATCAGATCACATTATTTCTAGCAACCAATCTAGGAAGACAAAAATTGCACATGTAACATTCAGCCCAAAACAGCCAAACTTGATTAATAACTGATGGATTTTAAAATTTTTGTCCCTGCTTCCAACTTATGGCCAACTAGAGAAAGCCAAATATGTACCCTTAACCAATATGTACCACGAACTGCCTGGCTTCCAGTTAGCCCACTTATACCTTCTCCATGCCAATAGCCTTCATGCAGGGCACACCTGAAGTCTTCCTTTTTTCCACTATAAAGTCATCCCAGGCCTCTGTCTGCCTTTGAGACTAATGGAAGTGATGGTCACTGACTTTCCTGAAAGCTCAGAATAAATAGCCTTTGCTCGTTCTCATTTGGTTGGTCTTCATTTATTTCCACAGAAGCCTGGTGCAAGTTCTTCCATGACTAAAGGCGAGCTCATCTCATCACAGTAGGAACTAATTAATTATCAGTTAATTAATTGATTAATTACCCTAGGGAGGCTCAATTTATCCGTCTCACATATTAAGATGATTTTAAAGCTGCTTTTTGAGAACTTTCAGAGATAACATCATTTTGCTAAAGGAACATTTGACTCCTACTTGTTCCTGCTTTTATTACCAGGAGCCCACACATGAGCTGAGAATGGCTCTGCCTGAGTCAACCAGAAAGGATGTCGCAACCTCCCAATAGATAATTTATGATCCTAATGGGATGGTGGGGAGGGTCGTTTCATTCTCTCTCACTACATTTAATTTACTTTTCCCAAATTTGAAAGCAAAAGACTTTTCAAAAAGTCACACAAACCAGTGTAAGAAAGGAGATATAAGGTAACGTCTTTGGAAAGAGTGGGAGGAGGAGACAAACAAGCCTTTACCTAAAAAAGGCTCTTATGCCAGGAGATCATTTAATCAATGTCTTCCATTATTATGGGATGAGAGGGGTGGTAAAAAGATTCAAACACTTCAAGAGAAAAAATTTTGCAACCCAGGAAGTAAGAGACCAAAAGATTTACATACAAGAGATTGCTTGAGGGCAGCTCAGGTGGCTCAGCGGTTTAGCACCACCTTCATTCAGTCCAGGGTGTGATCCTGGAGACCCAGGATCGAGTCCCACATTGGGCTCCCTGCATGGAGCCTGCTTATCCCTCTGCCTGTGTCTCTGCCTCTCTCTCTCTCTGGGTCTCTCATGAATAAATAAATGAAATCTTAAAAAAAGAGAGAGAGATTGCTTGGAACATTTACAGATTTAAACAAAAAGTTGTAAATCTTTAATCTACTTAAATTATATGTGGAAGGTAGGAGCCCCAGATTAAGAATAAACTTTACTACCATGGTGATAGAGTATCAAGAAAAGTGGTTGGAAAAACATACAAATTATTCATTTGCATAAGAATTTAAGGAAAGTCCTAGAGACACAAAGACACAAAAAGTATCCCAAAAGTATAGGCTTTATCCAATAGCAACACCCCAGTCACCAAAATAGAAGCCCCCAAGAGTAGCAGGTTAATAGTGAATAAGCTTTTGAATCTTCAAAAATTCCTTGAGAGACTTCAAGACGTATAGCTAATATTATCAGAAGGAGAGAAACCTTCTTGCCACTTTCTCATGGCCCATGTGGGTGTAATCAGAATAGGACAGGAAGCAACCAGAAGGCATGGCCCTCCCAGGGCAGCAGCCAACCATATCATTCAGGTTTCCCAGGGACCCTGCACCAAGCATTTCCAGAGCAGCAGAGGGCACTCTGTTTGCCAATTACTGGAGACAATGCCAGTGGCTTGAGCATCATCACCCTCACTGTCAGTGTTGGATACCCATGGAAGGGATATGCAAGGTTGCCCAATTAGCAAAGCCCACAAAGAAGGACTAGTCATATACTCACACTACTTAGAGAAATATGTGAGTAAG
The DNA here is from genome assembly GCF_011100685.1 of Canis lupus familiaris. Lineage (NCBI taxonomy): Eukaryota > Metazoa > Chordata > Mammalia > Carnivora > Canidae > Canis > Canis lupus. Next base: position 8,273,498 of record NC_049232.1, read on the forward strand.
AATAGTAGCAATAAATATGGAAAACTTCAAGTGGGACTAGTGTGGGCAAATAAAAGATAAAGATGAGACCCAAAACAATACAGTACTTATTACCATTCATATGATCCCCATTTTTCTTCTAGGATGATATGTAGTTTGAGGAAACACTACTTACAGATAGTGTATAATTTTATTTTCAGGGATGTTATTTTGAAATCTTTTAAATGATATGTTTTCTAACTTTCTCCCTCCATTCACCACCACCTTGAATCCTGATTGCTATCATGAGCCCAGAGAAAGTTCTTGTCAGACTGGAAGAAGAAATAAAGGAAAACCTCAATGGCAGAAGAAAGTGGAAGATGAGGAGGAAGAGGCAGCCAGACACAAACATCCAACTTCCAGCCCTCAGCAAGAATTCTAGAAGACAGTGGTCATAGTGAGGTGAGGAGAACACATGGACATCCAGGCAATGGTTGGCCTCCTCAGTGGGGTAGCCTGGAAAATCTGCAACCTTCTAGGAGTAGCCTAGCATGTGGCTCAGCACCACATCCTCCAGGCAAAGGAATGTGGTGGCCCTGACAGGTAGAGGTGGTAAGGCAGGTGAGGCTGAGGTTCTCCTGGCTTTCCTCCAACTGTACAGCAGTTCAGGGCCTCATGGAGTGCTGTATGTCTGGTGGAGCACATGCAGAGATGCAGAGGAACAGACCTGCTGGACAGGCAGGCATGCAGTCCAGACATGCTGCAGCATGTAGGGATTTCTGGATCAAAAGAAAATGGCCAGGGTCACAGGCTCCAGCAACCAAGGGCAGTACACCTTTCCAAGAGTCCAGGTGGAGTCAGATGTGGCTCACTGCACACCAGGCTAATCAGAACAGAAAATATCCAGAGGATGTCTGGCAGACAGTGAGGCTTCCTGCCCCAACACCACTAGATGCCACAAGGCCCTCCTCCCTGTGGCAGTGTGCCATCTCAGAAAGGAGCTGAGGAGGGAGAGAAAGCATAAGAATTGAGTGTTGCACCTGAAAGAGAATGCCAGACAAAAGTGGTCTGTAAGGCATCAGAGAATCATTTTGCAACTTCAGAATTCCCCTGTCCTGTCACCTTCTACACACCCCCTCCGTACAGCCAAGGAGACAAGCCTCATGAGGAAATTACATCAACTGCAGGAAAGACAAAGTTGCATCTTATTTTCATATCCAACTTGACCTCATACATTTCTAATCTAAAAGTCCCTTAAAATAGTACATATATATACATAAATATACACACATTACATATATACAAAAATATGTGCAAATATATATACATATATGTCTTAAATACTACAGTTTATGAGAGAAAATGCAACTGACATGGAGGGAAAGAAAGTTCAGAGTTCAGAGGACATATATGGATGAAGACTGGTTTGTACATTTCCTTTTTTTTTTTTTTTTTTTTTTTCTTGGTCTGAGGATGGCCAGTGGATGTGGCAGGAAGTTGAAGGTAAGAATATACAGAATCCTGGGAAGAGAGCCACACTGAGGTGGGTAAACTCAGTCCTGAGTGTCAAAGAGAGGACTAAGGGTCTGAGTGAAGAATACAACAGCGTAGTGGGAGTCATCGGCATTAATTACAACAAATCTATAAGTGATGGAGATACTGGCATTTTCAAAAATGTGCTTCCAAAAAAAAAAATGTGCTTCCAATGTTGTGATGAAATCTATCTATGCCTGTGCCTTCAAAAGACAGCAAGAAAAATGATGAAGCATTTCTTCCATACACTGCATACTAAGCTTTAAAATTCAGTATTACTTCTGAATCATATTTTATTGACTCCTGTGGAGCTTGAGGCATATGAATTGTATAAAAACATGGAATCATGACAGAAAGATCATTCTGATTCTAACTTATTACAGATGCTGTATGGAGTTATTTACAATAAAGAAGGTGCTTGTTTCCAGTAAGAATCTAGAATGCTCTTAATGCTATTTTCACAGTACCCACACTGGCTTGGATGTAGGACAGACTAGAATGACCAAGCATTTGTCTTTGGAAGGCCACCAAAGAGGTCTAAAAAAGCTCTCTGAAATATTCCCCCCAAATACTATGCCTAAGCCCCAAAGGTCACACTTCTGTCTAGAGTTTTCTTAAATATTGATGTTCTTGAATTTCCTAGTTTAAATCTGTGCTGGGTCCATTCCTTGCTGAGCAGCAAGTCTGAACATCTGAGATAAAGGGGTAAGCAGGCTCCCAGCATGGTATTTGCATGAGGAGCTCCCAAAGGGAGAGTGAGTCAGGCAGACCCGTGGACCAGAGACAAACTATAATCAAGGGAGAGATTTAAGCATTCTGAGTATAATCCAGGGCAGTTTGGCTTTTCCCTTCACCCCAAGGAGGAGGAAATGGAAATAAAAGTTAAAGATATATCTTGCTAAAGACCCTCAAACTAGAACTGATTAGAAGCCATCTAACTGTAGTAACAGTTACACAGAAGGGAGTGAAGCATTCTCCATGACACAGTGCCTAGAATCATTGAAATTCTAGAGAAGACATAGAAGCCTTAAACCCTCAAGGGCTCTAATGCATCAGCAGAAGTTGAACACCATAGAACCCAGGAGAAGGGGCAATGGTGCACAGGCTGAGCATCTATGATCAAGAATATCCTTTATCTCCAGAATCTCTGTCCTTGCAAGGACAGAGTGGTGGGATTATGCTTTCTCTCCTTCATCCCCCAGACTGGCAGCATGAAACTGTGTTCAGCTGACCCAGAAGAATTTTGATGGATCCCAGATGACAACAAATGCAAGTGGCAAAAATATAGCCCATTTCCACATTACTTATGATCATTTCATATGACTTTCCCCTCCAAAGAAAATAGTGGAAACTATAGTTGAGTGAAGACTCCAAAATCAGACTCTGTGTATTTAGCAACAAGGATCATCTGGATGGAGAGATAAGATACTGGACCTGCTCAAGGTGGGTATCCTTTATGGGCAAGGAGATTTTCTAGTGATTTATTAGTTTTATGGCCACAGCAGCTTCAGGTGATAGCAGAAAAACATCCCATTTTTTGTTGAGATCTGTAAGCATTCTACATGTGCCTTGGAACAAAGGAGAGAAGAACAAAAGCACGAGAAAAATGGTTAAATATTAGATGATTAACAGACCTTTTTTCCCTTCTTTTTAATGACCACATTCCAGCTCTTTTCAGCACTGTTAAATTGGAGTATTATAAAGATAAATCTAATACACAAGAGTTACTAGTATGTAACCTGCATCTGGTACCATTGACCTTGTAGGTGTCTCAGTTCCCGTTCAGATAATTGCCAAGAGAAAAAATTATAAATATAGGCTGTTACTACTCTAAGCAAAATCCACTGCAAAAGCAGTTAGTTCTGAGACAAATTGCCTAAGGAATCCACGAGATCCCCAAGGTCCATTGTGTTTACTGGTCAAGATCCTAACATGAGCACTAAATCAAAAATTCTAGTTTCTGGAGACTTCTCATAACTTTAAACACTGTCTTAAAATGCATTTCACTCTGCACATTAAAACCTAAGGGAGAATCGATCACTTCAAAAATTATTACTCTGTGATCTATGGCATTGAGATAATTCAACAAATTTTGGCCATGCATAAGGACATATTTATACCAAAAAGGAAATTTTCAAAGGACATTTCTTCTAGTGAAACTCATGTTTTTTAATGACAATTATTACATATTCTGGAGACATTTAACCATTAATGGTGGGTTAATCTCAAGACACAACTGAACATTTTTAGAAAGTTAAGCCAAAATTAATCAATCTATCTAATTTCTACTAAGGGGAGAAGAAATGTCCCCTGAAGACCACATTTTCTTATGAGGCTATAAGTTTAAGACAGCAGTATAATTGGAAAGAAATTTATTAAAGGGCTTGAAATTATCCTCAAATTAAAACATTTACAGCCTAAAGCTGTAATTAGGGCAAAGGTAAAGGCAAGAGATTCTCAAAGCAATCTTGGCTGCTTGGACTTGGATGCCTTCTTTGCTAATTCATTATCTTGCTTCCATTGTTAATTATGGGGCTCCCCAAGGTTTGATAATGATTCTTTTGCTTCTTTTCCTTTTCCTTTATTTTATTCATTAATTTACATGATTTTAACAAATTTACATAGAGATTGAGCTAACATTGATTGATGCCCCCTGAATGCTAAGCATTGTCAGGTACTTATAGAGTTAACTGTAGACCTTATGTGAAATGCCTAATTCCTCTGATTATTTCTTTCCACTAAACAGTTCCACATGACTCTATCAGAAAGCTATGCTGAATGTAGTGAAGGAGGGAGACATCTGGGAGTCGAGGGGCAGGGTTCTTGTCCTAGTGCTATCATTAATTAGCTATGTGACCCTGAGCAAGTCACTAGATCTCTCCCTGACTCAGTAAAATAAAGATGTTGAACTAGACCAAAAGTTGCAAATTGGTACTAGTTTGGACAAATCCAGGTTTTAGACATATTTGCTTGGCCTGCACAATGATTTTTAAATGTGGAAGGTTTAGTAAAATTCTAGATTTCTGTCTTCTCTTGAAAAAGTGGAGGATATAAGCCTGATTCCCATGATGGCAATAATTGGCTGCAGACAAGAAGTTGCTGCCCCTCCAGATTCCCTACAATTCCCAATATTCCCTACTGTGCTATGAGTGTTTCCCTTCACCCACTGACTTTACAAGGCCTGCTTCTGAACCAGACGGCCAAAGCAAGCACTAAAATGCACTAGTTTTACTTCTATAATTGCAGCTTATGATTTATTCAGGCCTTCTCCTCATAAGTCCAGAACCATAAACATAACATTTGAAATCTACCTCAAACTCTTCAGTGTTAAATAAATTCATATATTTTATTGGGAGCTGTACATCCCTTCATAACTTCTATTTGACCATTTTGTCATATCTAAGCCCCCGAAGAATTTATAATCTTGTTTTTACCTCCTTCCATACTTCACTCATAATCAAATGTTATAAACCCCTTCTCAGAAATTGCAAGTCATTATATCCAAAGCCAGTATTCTTAATAGGGCTAATCAATTCATATATCAATTCATATATTCAAAGTAATCAATTCATATATTCAAATCAATATATGTTCCTAATCAATTCATATATTCAAAGTAAGAACACCCATATTCCTTATAAGTCTACAAAGTTTCTAACACTTTAGCACATATTCTAAAGAAGCAATCATGGATTTCAAGGATCTTTGAAGCAGAGACTACAAGTTGCTAGGAGCTATTTTTCTCATCCTCCTTTAGTTAGAAAACCCAGATTTTACTTTGGCATGGTGGGGGAGTCCACTGAGAGCACCTAAAAGACTACATTTCTCATAACTCTTGAAGCTAGATGTGATCATGTGACTAAGCCTGGACCAATGAGATCAGCAAAGTCTTATATGAGCATTCTGGATAAGCAGCCTAAAGCAAACCAACTCAATGGGGGGAAAGCTTCTTTTCCCCTTTTTCCCTTTTCCACCTGTCTGACTACATCACAATGACTGGAGCTTCAGGAGTCATTTTGGACCAAGAGATAATACCACTAAGATTGGAAGCCAGCCTTTAAGATGATAAGAGAAGAAGGATAGAAGGCTGGGTCGCTGATGACCACAAAGCACCATACCACTGTTCAGAGTGTAACACTAACATACCAAAATACTGGTATTTACTAAACTCTTTAAAAAAAAATTGCCTATTAGCAGCTGAATCTAACTCTAACTGACAAAGGTGGACTCTCTTTTCTGGCTAGTCCACCTTCCTAGTAATTCTTACATTTTTTTCTCTTTAAATCATGATGACACTTTTTTCATAACTGTTTATATTTTACCCCATCTATGAAGAGTTTCCAGACTAAGAGCATCGAGCCCTTATCACCCTTCTTACCCAGGAACCTCTGGCCCTTACATTGCAGGGTTTTATCCTAGCTACTTCCTTAGCACTGAGGCTAAAATGTTTTACCTAATAGATCAGACTCACAAAGGAGGGGGAGGATTGTAGTAGAGGGGAATAAGGAGAACTGGAAACTAGAAGGCCAAGGAATGGAGAGGACTTTGGCTGCTTTTCAATTTGCTGTGGAGTTATGTTTTGCTTTGTTTTGTTTTGACCCACAAGGCATCTGTATCCCCTTAGCCTACTATGGGTCATAAAAAAATAAAAATAAGAGTTTGGGAGAAATTCCCAATTAAAAGAGCATAGATTAAAATGTAATTACTAGATCCCATAGCAGTGGAAGAGGAACGTTTTAGTATTCCTAAAAGGCATAAGTTTGGCCCTGAGTTTGGAACACAGTTTGGACTTCCATACAATGCCCAGAACCAACCTCCATTCCATGCACTTCATGGTCTCTGTATAGGAGAAGATCCCTGTTTATTGCATGACTAAGTCTTAAGAGTTTAGTGATGTCAATATGCACTTGTGTCACCCCACTTCTTTTTTTTTTTTATTCATGATGGAGGGAGAGAGAGAGAGAGAGAGAGAATGAGAGAGAGAGAGAGAGAGGCAGTGAGACAAGCAGAGGGAGAAACAGGCTCCATACAAGGATCCTGATGTGGGACTTGATCCTGGGACTCCGGGATCATACCCTGAGCCAAAGGCAGATGCTCAACTGCTGAGCCACCCAGGCACCCCTCAATCCCACTTCTTAAGTCACCCTTAGCATCTCAGAAAATCACAAGATGCATGATGGCAGGAACCATGAGGTTGCCTTGACTTTAACTACTTCTTCACCTTCCTAGCCATTCTGATCCCATTATATAATAAGATCTATTACAGAATCTTTTTCATCTTCTGTTCCCTTTATGAGCAGTTAACTCTGTTACCTGCCAGCCAGGTAAAATGTCATAAAGTGGGAGGACCGCTGACCTTCCTGGGCCGAGGTTCCGGGGCTGGGGTGGGGGCAGCCCTGGCCCCACTGCCTCCACCCAAGATGCCCCCCCCAACCATCCTGAGCGCCATCCGTCGGCAGATGTTCAGCGACGCGGGCAGCGGGGACGATGCCCTGGATGGGGACGATGACCTGGTGATCAACATCCCGGAGTGACCCACACCCCTGTGGCTGAGCCCCTGCCCCTCGCCCGATGCTAGCACACACAAGCCCCCCA